>NC_080075.1:11304254-11628400 GCF_949987535.1 Balaenoptera acutorostrata | reverse complement strand
CTTTGCTACGGTAGCAGCAACAGCTCCAGCAAGGCAGGGAGAAGCAGCTTCTGTTGGCTCCCAGACACCCCAGCTGTGGTCTTTGGGAGTGTGTTTATCCACCCCGGAGGGAAGTGGATGAGTGAGAAGTGAGGGCTGGGCTTTGCAAACACTGGCCTGTGAGCTCCGGTGCGCCTGGCGTGGCCACCGGGCCAAGGCAGCGTCACCTGGGTTAGGGCGCGCTGTGCACTCACTGCATCAAGATGTATTTTGCAAACGTATTATAAACAGATTACATCTCTTATCCTAATGTGCCTGTTGGCTACCTGCCCGTGAATTTTAGCCTCCAGGAGAAAAACAATTGCTTGAGCTGAGTGTTGGGTACTCTTACTTTCCATACGCTACTCAGGGCTCCTTGGAGTCCCCTTCACCCCAACACACACACATACACACACACACGCTGACCTTCATACAGACACGCGGTCGCGGACCGTCGACCCCCTTCTGCTGCTACAGATGTTCCTCCACCCACGTGTGTATCTGGGGATCCAGCACCTCCTAATAGCACTGTGGCAATATTTTGTGCATGCAGGAAAAGTCCCCCGTGTACATGAACACCGTACATTTCCACATTTAACAAACTCCCCCTGGCTTCCGCTTTCAAACCCTCCATTCCCCTCAGATAAATACTTTAATAGTCCACTTTGCGATTAGTGTTCAATATGCCTTTTATAAGGAGAAGGTGAGGCCCAGGGAAGGAGGGTCATTTCCTGGAGGTCGCCAGCAGGTTAGCTGCAAGGGCTCTCCGGTCCCCCCAAACAAGCCAGGACACCGTGATGGTGAGGAGACCCTTTCAGCCACCTCGACCGTCTCCTTGAGGCCATAGTCTAGAGCCCAGGGCTGACCAGAAATGACTGCTGTGGATCTGAGACCCAGCCAGCCAGACGCGGAGGAGCCCCCCCGGGTAGCGGGGCCTGTGCTGCTTCCCATCAGCCTGCGTGCGAGTGACTTCGAGAGAGAAACGCAGGTGTGGGTTTGCACCAAGCCCCCTGCTTGCCTTCTCCAAACCTCATCGGGGTCCCCTCCCCTCCAGTCCAAGTTTGTAGCCCCTCCTCTTCCCCTCCCCCACCCCCTCTCTCCTTCTTCCTTTCTTCCTCCCTCGTCATGTCCTCAACCAGAAATGCTGGCAGCTGCGCTTCCTGCCCAGCGTGGGCCTGCTTTCCTCCTGAGCCAGAAAAGTGGGCACAGAACAAATGCCCAGGCTGACCCCTCAGGGCCCCAACATCAAAGGCACAGGAAACAACTCTTGTTTCCCTGTCCACTGACAGGTCAGCTGATGTCTCGCCAGGCAGCGCCTCTGCCCGCGGAAACAGCCCTGTTGGCCACGCCAGGCACCCAGATGTTTTGATCTTGCACGGCAGGTGGCCAATTTCTCTAACCTTTCTGTGTGTAAAACCTCTGAGGAACGGGAAGGGGATTCTAGTCAGACCACGGAGCAGACCTGTGGCAGCTGCCGGGGGACGTCTGCACCTGCCTGGTGCCCACGTGGACACGGTGCACACATGTGCACAATCACACATGCACACTCAGCCCATGTGCAAGCATTCATGCACATGCACTTGTGCACAGGTGCGTGCCGCGCGTGCACACACACACACCCACATAGGTTCATCCACAGAAGGGTTGCTCCAGGCCTCTTACTCAGCATTTCCTTACCTCATCGAAAAACAGAAAGACAAATACATGATATCGCTTATGTGTGGAATCTAAAAAAAAAAAGATACAAATGGACTTATTTCCAAAACAGAAATAGACCCACAGACATAGAAAACAAATCTATGGTTACCAAAGGGGAAAGGCGGGGGGAGGGATAAATTAGGAGGCTGGGATTAACAGATACACACTACGATCTATAAAATAGATACCCAACAAGGACCTACTGTATAGCATAGGGAACTAGACTCAATATTTTGTAATAACCTGTAAAGGAAAAGAATCTGGAAAAGAACATATATGTATGCATTATATATATGTATAAGTGAATTGCTGTGCTGTATAGCAGAACATAACACAACATTGTAAATCAACTGTACTTCAATTTAATTTAAAAAAGATACAATCAAAACAAATCTTCCGGGCTTCCCTGGTGGCGCAGTGGTTAGGAATCCGCCTGCCAATGCAGGGGACATGGGTTCGTGCCCCGGTCCGGGAAGATCCCACATGCCGCGGAGCGGCTAGGGCCGTGAGCCACAACTACTGAGCCTGCGCTCCGCAACGGGAGAGGCCGCGACAGTAAGAGGCCCGCCCAACGCGATGAAGAGTGGCCCCCGCTCGCCGCAACTGGAGACAGCCCTTGCACAGAAACAAAGACCCAACACAGCCAAAAATAAATAAATAAATAAATAAATTTAAAAAAAAAAAAAAAAAAAAACAAATCTTCCCCTGCCAAAAATAGATAGATAGATAAACAAACAAACAATAGTCTCCATCTGGCCATTTGTTAAGAGTAACCCAGGTTGTCTGCTGGACTCCTCTGGCAGCCAGCCTCCAGTGGGCCTTGAGGGAAGCCCTGAGTAGATGTAAACCTTCCAGAGGGGTCGAGACAGCCTTCAACATCTGCACACATCCACAGGCAGTTGGCCAGGCCCTCGAGGGCCACAAGGACACCCGTCCTTCACAGCGGGATAGCTGGGAGCTCGCCAAGGAGCCGAGTGCCAAGCTGGGCCCACTAGGGATTTAGCAGCAGGCCGTCACCCACAGCTGCTGGGATTCAGAAGACAGACTCTGAGCCAGGAACCTGAGTGTAGTGACACCGCGACAGAGCCCAGAGCCACAGTGAAGCCCTGTCCTTGAAGAAGCCGTGGGACCCTGCAATGGGCTCACCGCCGCTCAGGGTCCAGGGTCGGTGAGAGTTTGTTTCTAATGGCGGTGCAGTGAAAAGAGCAGATTGAGGGGTTTTGTTTGAAACCTGCCCTGGGGAGAGGTCAAATGAGGGGACCTGGAGCTGTGAACGGTGCCCTGGTCATGAACTAGCTCACCATCCGTGAACCCCTCCCCTTCCCTGGTACCTAGGGGGCACAAGTAACTGTGACATTTTAATTATTTCAGATTTAAAACGTGTTCTCCTCTGCCTGCCTCCAAAAGGATTTTGAGAGGCTATAGGATTAACTGCTAATGTGTACTAATTAATTCACAATTAGATGAAAACTTCCGAGCAGCGGAGCGGGTTTCAGCAGGCCCCCAGACGTGAGGTGACGGCCACAAGTGAGCGTGGAACACGCCTCCACACGGCACACAGCTGAGGTCCGGCCCCAGACCTTCCATCCTGTGGTCTTGACGCCGAGGATATCTGGCCAGGCCGTGGTGGCCCGGCCAGGATTCAGGGGTATGGCGTCCACCTGGGCACTCAGCTACTTACCTGCTGTCTCTGGCTGCCCCTGGGGAGAAAAAAGAACACAGGTGTCTTACTTTTTAAATTTTAAGAAGTATTTTTAATCGATAACCCTTGCCCACGGTCCAAAGTGTCAGAGATTCAAACCAGTGTTTGGAGAAGAGTCTCCTTCTCAGCCTGACTCCCTGGACCCCCAGAGGCAGCCATCAGTGTCAGATTCCTAAGGGTCCTGTCGGGGCTCTTCTTTGCACAAACTACAACTTTATTTTGTTACATAAAGGACAGCATACTGTACCACTGCTTATTTAACTAGTTACAGAATGTTAGACGTTTCGGTTGTATCCCGTCTTTGGCAAATACAAGCGATGTTGCCTAAATCTCCATATATGTGCACGCAGCTCACACATGTGTAGGAATTTCTGTAGATGAATTCTCAGAAGCAGAGTTCCCAGGTAAAAGGATATGTGCATTTGTAGTCTTGATGTCGCAAAATTGCTCTCCATCAACACTGTACTATTCTACAAACAACTAGGATGAATAAAAGTGCCTGTTCCCAAACATCTTTTTGAATACGGCATGTGATTAAAGTTAGACCACCTGAAAGATGAAAAATGGTATCTTGGGGCTTCCCTGGTGGCGCAGTGGTTGAGAATCTGCCTGCTAATGCAGGGGACACGGGTTCGAGCCCTGGTCTGGGAAGATCCCACATGCCGCGGAGCGGCTGGGCCCGTGAGCCACAATTACTGAGCATGCGCGTCTGGAGCCTGTGCTCCGCAACAGGAGAGGCCGCGGTAGTGAGAGGCCCGCGCACCGTGATGAAGAGTGGCCCCCGCTTGCCACAACTGGAGAAAGCCCTAGCACAGAAACGAAGACCCAACATAGCAATCAATCAATCAATCAATTAATCAATAAAAATAAATAAATAAATAAAATCTTTAAAAAAAAAAAAAAAGAAAAATGGTATCTTGGTGTAAATGTAAATTGCATTTTCTTTCCTTGAATGATGTTGAGTGTTTCTTCCAATGCTTCGGGACCATTTGTATTCCCATTCCTGTATCTTGTCAGTTCACATCCTTTGCCCTTTTTTCTACTTGACTGTTGGTCTTTTATTGATTTAGAGGAGTCTTTATATATTGGGGATATTTGTGCTGTCTGTGATATTAATTAAAATAGTTTTTCTCAGTTTGACATTTGAGTTTGTGGTAGGTTTGGCCATGCAGAGAAAACTTGATTTTTATGCAGTTATTTTCATCAAATTATTTCCCTTTTTGGTTTTGTATTTTGTGTCTATGCTAATAAAGGTATTCCTCCCTCTGAAGTGAAAAAATTATTATTTTCTTTGAGTACTTTTATGGTTTCATTTTTTTACATTTAACTATTTGATCTGTGTAGCTTTTGGTTGGATATGTAGTAATTGAAGTGTGGATTCACCTTGCTACTGAATGCAAGTTCGCATGCCCAGTGCACAGCAAGGCCAAACAAACCAAAACATCAGAGTTTGGAGCAGAGAAGGGTTTATTGCAGGGCCATGCAAGGAGATGGGTGGCTCATGCCCAAAAAACCCCGAACGGAAGGGTTTCAGCAAAGCACTTTTAAAGGCCAGGTGAGGGGGGGTGATGGGTTGTTGCAGACTTCTTGGTGTCGGAATCCTTTGTTCTTGCAGCTGTCCGTGTAGGTCAGGTCACCATTTTCCTGTAAACCTCCAACAAGACAAATGGTATTCTCTGTTCTGCAACTTTTAATCTCTATATGAATGGAAAAGTGTTATACCCTTAAAGGTCAGAGTCTTGAGAATGGGCTATCCTGTATATTTTAGGCTATAGGCAACATTCTTAACTCAAAGCAAGGGCAATAGAATATACAAGGGTTAAAGTAAAAGACACAAATCTAATATGGAGTCAGATTTGTTCTTCCCTATTACAACCTTTTTTCTCCAGATGGCTGCCCTGTAGTCCCAGTACTATTCCTGAATCGCCCATCTTTCCCCACTGGCCTTGCTTGCCCCTGGCTATCTCTGGGCCTCCCACTCTGAGGAACAGAGATGCTTTTAAGTGAGCAACACATAACGCACAGGTTCAGAAGCCCAGGCCAGGAAACATCCCCAAAGGCCTTCCTTTTTATCTATGGTTTAAAATACAGAGAAAATGCTCCTCACTTTAGAAAATACAACCTTTTCTGTTTGCTTACCTTCCCATTCTGTCACATTTTAAACCTTCCTCCAACACCCCGCCATCACCCAGCAGTCTGGCCCCCCATGGTTTGAAGGTGAGCATTCACACTGCTGGCCCTGTATGAAAAGTCCAAGACTGGCCAGACTTGGTGACGTCAGCAGGACTGGGTCTTAGTCACCCCCTCTCTCTGCGTTGCCTCCCTCTTAACCTCCACCTCCACCCCCAGAGATGGCTGTGAGTTGGATGCCAGAAGCTCAGCTCACAGCCTGCCCTCTTAGCAGCCCAGGTGACAGACGTCTGGGAATGTCAGTGCCAGGACCAGCTGCCCATCCTGGACTGGTCACTGGGAATGGGACATGGGGTGTGCTGGTTAGTGGTTCTGGGTCACTTGTCCACTTCTGGATCAGGCAGACCACCTAAATGATGTGAGACTTCTGGGAAGGTATATTAAAAAGAGTTGACTCAGTTGTGGAGATATTCCCTTCCTCCCTCTTTGGGACATGGATGTGAAAGCAGGAGCTCCTGCAGCCATCTTGTGACCTTGAGGGTAGAAGCAGAAAGACAAGAAGAAACAAGCTCTTCTATGGGTACATATATTCAGGGACCTACACTTTTGGGTGGGGAATGGATATCGGGTGCCAAATTTGCTCACCGCCAATATTTACCTCAGCAGTCACATTGACTCTGTTGTGGCCGGTGATGTGTGATCCTTATTGATGATTAATTGACTCCCACTTGGAAAACTATGACACAGCCTCCACTCCTGGGGTTAGGTCTGATCTGTACCATTGGGTTACCTTCTTCTTTTTAACCCAGCTTTTACAGACCTAGTCCACTGAGAAATTATTTAAATTTTACTCAACTGTGATGAAGCAACTTCTGGACTAGTTTTATCTCTGCTACAATATGTCACAGAGCAGCAGGGTGGAAAGTCTCAGAAATGAATCCAACATTCATTTTTTCTATGTAAGGTAGAATATTCCTGCGGATCATGTTAACCACTCCCCCCTTTCATACTCTCAGTCTGTGAATGATTACACTGACCCCTCCTCTTTGTCCCATAATTAATCATTTTACAGGTTGCCATCTTAAAGAGAAAGAAAGAAAGAAGTTATCAAATCCAAACCCCCAGAAGAGTTGGGTCCATGACTGCTCCCCTGGGCCAAGATGCCCACCAGCAACTGGGAGAGTCTCTCCAGGGGCCCAAGTGTGACCTCAAGTCCCGTAGACCTTGGAATCCTAATCTTCCCTGGATGGTACTATCATTGAGAGGCAGGTGACATGCTGTTCCAGGAGGCAACATCGGGACACACCCTGATGTGACATCCATCAAACATGTGCAGACAGATGTTATGGCCCTCACACAACCTTGTCTCTTCCAGGCTGCACATAATCATCTTCCCCAACTGCTTCATGTAATTCAAAGTTCCCAGCCATCTAAACATGCCAATTGACATTGTCAGGGCACAATATAAGATATTTTGCTTCGTTTTGACTTTGTTTAGTTTCAATACCGTTTTCGTCCTTATAGCTTTTGTTTTTTCTAAAAAACAAAAAAAACACCTGTAAAGCCCATCACCTAGAGATGAAAGAAGAAACAAAATGTTGGCTATTTTTTTTCTGTATATAAAAAAGTATATGGTATTTTACTTTACAATACTGGGATCATAATATCTCTAGCAGTTTTCATTAGGAAATAGTCTTTTATAATATGCTTAATGTCTGTGTAATAGTTCACCTTATAAATGTATCATGAATTATTTAGCCATACCCGGCTGGCTTGCCTCTAATTAGAAAAAATTTCATGAAGTGTCACCACTGGGTGAGAGTAATCTCAGCCAATCCTCCTGACAACCCTGTCAAACAGGAATTATGATTATCTTCAGTTTATGACTTGGAAGGCTAAATAAACTACTCAAAGACACTCAGCTACTGAGTGCCAGGAGGAAGACTAATTAGCACCCCCAGCTACACTGTTGCCCTGTCCCTGGACCCTTGTATATACCGTCATCTATTTCTGCCATCTTGAAAGACAAATGTTAGCTTACTGTTGTTGTTTTGTTTTATTTGATCTTTTTTAAATTTGTACTTATTTTTTGGCTGCGTTGGGTCTTCGTTGCTGCGTATGGGCTTTCTCTAGTTGCAGCGAGCGGGGGCTACTCTTCGTTGCAGTGTGCGGGCTTCTCAATGCAGTGGCTTCTCACTGCAGTGGCTTCTCTTGTTGCGGAGCACGGGCTCTAGGGTGCAGGCTCAGTAGTTGTGGTGCACGGGCTTAGTTGCTGCACGGCATGTGGGATCTTCCCGGACCAGGGATCAAACCTGTATCCCCTATATTGGCAGGTGGATTCTTAACCACTGAGCCACCAGGGAAGTCCCTAGCTTACTGTTTTTATTTGCATTTATTTTGTTGTTGTTGAGTTTGAGCATCTTTTAATTTCTTATAGACCATTTGCATTTAGTTTCCTTTAAAATACTTGCTTGTGCTTTTTTGCCTGTTTTTCTGTTAGTCTTGTGCTATGTACACACACACACACACACATAATTACCCATTATCTGTCATATATGTTTCCCAGTTATTTTCTTGTCTTTTAATTTTGTTATGGTAATTTATGACTGAGAAGTTTTAAATTTTTTATGTCTACCAATATTTTCCTTTATGATTATTCCCATTAATTTTATCTTTAGGATGCTTTCATCCCTCCCAGGTGCAGATAAATGTTTATTCCTATTTTCTTTTAGTGGTACAGTGAGTTCATTTCCACATTTAATTCCTCCATCTATCTGGGAGGTATTGTTAATTTTCTTCTCAAAAGGTCAGTCCAGAAGTATACTTGAATCAGTTTGTGTGGGATGGCCACACCCATCACCGTGTTCCATCACGCCTGTTATCTGGATGAGCTCTTAGGAGATTGCCATACCTGGTACCTGGACCAGCCCCTGGGGCCAGCACATTATAGAGACATTATACTTCCACTGATACAACTAAAGCTACATCAGCTTTTAGCAATCCCATGCATTACTCACTGACATTAACTCCATGGCAACGAAAACTACCAGACTTTCTTTTGTTCTGGGGGTGAGGGTACAACTTTTAGAGAAACATTTCCACCAACTGCTATAAATTTGCATGTAACACTTCTACATAACTATGTCTATCAAGTAGATATTATTTGGTCTTTGGCTTTTTATCTTGTAGCATAATTTCCATTTAAATTCCAAGGTGTCAGAATATTCTGACACCTACTTCTCAGCCTTCAGAACTGTACATGGCTTCCCAGGTCACTTTGGTTCATTAGCTATTTCACATGCTACTTTTGGACATTTGGGTTATTCCCTAGATCTTATTTTCACACAGGCAGCTGACAAAATAGCCATGCCCCTACCCTGCATGTTCTTCTGTGTTTCATTTTTAATTCTCAGTGTTTTTATTGACATATATTCTGCCTCGATTTTTATTGATCTTGTTGGTTTGGCCTCTTAGTCCATCCAGTTGAAATGAGTTTGCATCATTCACAATTTGGTTATTTATTACATATATTGTCCCTCTGAGCTTCTAGTTGCCCACATATTTGACACAAGTGCCTTTGACATCTTTGTTCAAGGCTTTGAAAGCTGTGTCTACAGATGAGGAAACCGGGGCTTGGAGTGGTGGAGTGACTTGACCAAAGTCACAAGGCTATTGTGACTTGGAGCCGAGGCGGCGGGGATCCAGGTCCTGTGCCTCCCAGGTCGGGGCAGTGGGGTGGCACAGAGATGGCCAGCACTAGGGCAACAGCCTAATGATGACAAAGGCATTAGCTGTCATGGCCGGACGCCGAACTGTGTGCTTCACATCCCGGGCCTCAGCCCTAGGGATGACATTGCTGGGGGCGGGTGGGGAATGGGGTTGTTTTTATCCCCATTGCGCAGACAAAGAAAGAAACTGCAGCTCCGAGAGCGGAAGGAAGTGAGTTTCCTAGGGTCAACAGGGAGCGGCTAGCTGATGGATTTGCATCAGTCCCCAGCACTGATACCCTCGACTGCGGTGCGGCTCTGATTCCTGCGCCATCAGTGGCGTCAAAGGACACTCCAGGGACACCATTAGGGCTGGGCGGGTGGAAGGACACAGCCGCTGGCACAGATCTAGGATCCCCCCCTCCCCGACCTCAACAAGACTTCAAAGTGTTCATCTTTCTGTTTGAGCTCTGTTTTTCAACTAGCTAGGGATCTACCTCATCTTTTCACCTGGTCCACATTCCTCCATTTCAAGAATGAGACTTTGTCAACGGCTTGGCTGACGTTATTTTAAGTATACAATGCTTACCAGCTGCACCTGTTTGATCCCAAAAGATTCCCGGGTGTTTGGTGGTGGGGGGCAGCGGTGGGGGACTTGAACCCATGTTGTTCCCCGTGTTCTTTTTTTTTTTTTTTTTTGATAATAATTTTTTTTCAATACATGAAGGAGCTGAATTGCTTGTTTTTAGTTTTTGGCTGTACCCCGCGGCATGCGGGATCTTAGTTCCCCATCAAACCCGAGCCCCCTGCATTGGAAGGCGGAGTCTTAACCACTGAACCACCAGGGAAGTCCTCCACCCCCATGTTCTTTTTTAAAAGTTTTCAATCTGCATGGTCAAAAGTTCTAGAATATTCCCCCAGGGATTACCATCAAGCAATCTACCCTTTTACAATTTTTGAAAATGGACAGTTTGCCCAGGGGTCAGCTGCCCAGTGATTAATCACGGTGCTTCTTTGAGGTCATCTGAGGGCTTCCATCTTTGCCTGGGCTGAAGACGAACTCATTTAGCGTGTCTGGGTATCCGAGCGCTGCCTTGTCTTCTCACCAGCCCCGGGTTCTACCTTTGGAAGAACATTGTGAAGAACTAGAAAACAGGGAAGCTAAATTGAAATTGCTGAATCTGACTCCTTTTTGTCAAGTCTTTACACTTCAGCACCTTCTCCATGCAGAGCCCTGTCCCTTTCTTGTTCTACTCTTCCGGTAGCTTTAAAAACCCTCATAACAGTGTGGCTCTACCAATAGCCTCTGCTTATTCTGGACATTAGCCCTTCCCAGGACTGTTCTCACAGGTACGGGCCCCTCATGCATGTTCTCCTTGATTCTGTGCCTCTCTTCACCTTTGGGTGCCTTTCTAAAGGTCTGAGATCACCAGTGATCACCCTTTGTGACCACACTGGGTTTTTTTCTAGGTATTTCCTTTGTTTTTTGTCCCTCACTGGGATTAGTCACTATTATATAAGCAGAAATTGGGATTTCCCCCCAATCTCTTTCCTCACTTGGGATCAGACACTCGAACCCCTGGTCCCTCAAGTTAAGACTATGCAGCACTAGGAAATTTTGCCCATCTTTCCAGGCTTCAGTTTCTTCATGTCAAAATGGGCGTGATGATAGCTTTAACCTCCTAGAGTTGTTATGAAGGAAATAGTGCATAGTCGTGATCAATATCACTATTATTACCTACCTATTATTGAAACCCTTTGTGGTTACAATTGATAGAAATCCAACTCAAACTGGCTTATACACAAAAAGAGAGTCTATTGGCTCAGGGAATTTCCCCCAAGGGCTCACCATCAAACAAAGTCCAAAGATCGATCGGCTTCAGGCACAGCTGGATCAGAGCCCTGGCAGTGTCCCCAGGGCTCGGGTCTCTCCATCTGGCTCTGCTGCTGCTTCATTTGGGAGCAAGATGGTGCTCCAGTCCCTCCCCCCGCCCACCTCCTCCCCCAACCCCTCCCCCAACCTCCTCGAGACCCCAGCCCCCAGCCCAGCAGAGCCACGGTGAGGATTAGGACCACATTGCCTGGCTCCTACCCCTGGGAACTGGCACCATGCCCAGAAAAGGGGGGAGCTGGGCTCTGAATTTGGGAGATATGCTCCCCAAAAAGCAGAGCTCAGGAGCCTTCCTGACTGTGAGTGATTTCACGGACACTCCTGGGCACCCCCTCCACTCTGCAGCCAATGGCAGCTAGCCATTAAATGCTACTCTTTTCCAGCAAGACAAACCCCACCAGAGTGGAAGAAGATGACCCTGAGCCCTGCCCACAGGTCCCGCTTTTCACTCCCTCCTTCACCCCGTCCCTGGCCCTGACGCTCGTCTCTGACACCTGCTAGACTCCATCCTGTATTCCCCTCCGCTTGGTCCTGATGGCTGGTAATGAATTGGCTTTTTCTTTGTCCTTTAACCCCACCCGTGCCTTCCAGATGGGTTTTCCACACCTGGCAACTAACCTTGGAATCACCCTCAACTCTGCCCAGTGGGCCTGCTGGACCGGATTTTATGTTTGTTTGTTACTTCTCTGCAATGCACCCTTGGGCTGTCCTAATACAAGTCTGGTCACTCACTGTGGTTATGGTGTGACACTGTCACATACAGTGCCAGGCACCATTTTTTTTTTTAGCAGCCTGGAATCCCTGTCCCCTTCCTTTGTGCAACTCCGTGACCCTCTGTGATCCGGCCTTGACCCCTGTGCCATCTCAGTGGATCAGGGAGTCCAGGTGCTGTGACCCTTGCAGGGAAGTAGAAAAGGTGTCCACAGTGTTGTCTGCCGAGCCCCCTCCTCTGCCCCAGGGCAGTCCCGAGCCAAGCTGGGTCAAGCAGCCTTGGACTGAACAAGGGCAGCCCATTCATTCCCCACGGAGACGCCTGACAGTGGAAGAGTTTCTGTCCTGGGCTGAACTGGCTCTCAGCTCAGAATCCAGCTTTCCTGTTGACTCCGTGAGCTTCTCTGTAGCTTCTAATATGTTTCCCTTTTTGCTTGAGTCAGCAAGAGCAGTTTCTTTGACTTTCAAGGACCTAGCTGATATTCTAGGGCTGTGCTTCATCTTTTCTGGTTTTATAGATTTATTTGAGCTTTTTAAAAATGCCTCCCTCTGAAGTTTCCAGTTAAACTCTTTCTGGTCACACTAGCAAGTCTCCTGCAGCGTGTTCTTCTCAGATTTGGGTTCATACATCTTGCTTCCTGCCAGGACCCCGCTGTTCTGGGGGTGGATCTGGGCTGCGGTCCAGAAGACACAGTTCTCCACTCTGACACCATCTACATGCCCAGATGTTCCCTCCGTATACTTCCTCTCTCCTCCTTTCACTGCCAAAGTCACAAACTTCAAGTGAAAGAAGGAATGAAAACACCACCTGTAACACCAATTCCTTCAATTTCCTCACCAGAACTTCCACATAAATAGAAATAGATTGGATTCAGACTCATAGGCGCATAGACCATCACACTTGGAAGAAAACTTAGAAACCATCACAGGTCTTTACTCAAGTGCCATCTGTGATCGATTGGTTATGGCTGACTGGGTTTCACATCTGGGCACAGAAGGGTGCTGTGAGGGATTCACAATGCCTGCATGGGCGTGGTAAGGAAAAGTACCAGCCTATGATCTGATGATTCGCTCTCCTCCAACAACCCGCTCTGCATTTTACAAATGAGGAAAACTGACTTACACACATATTAAGTTGTCTAAAGCTATATAGGAAGCTAGGGCAGATTTGGGGATAGAATCTAGGTTGTCACACCTTTCCTATCAATGACAGTGACTTCTCTTCAGGTTGGAGTCCAGTCTCATATGAGGTCATCACAGTCTTCTTGCTGGTTGCATGGTGAGGATTGCGTGCTCAGCCACTTCTGTGCATTGCCGCAGGAGCCTGTGGATGCCTGTGGGGCTAGGGGCAATATTCACGGAGAGCTTTCAGCATCAGAGTTCCGATGCCCTAGGGCAGTCCAGGTGGTGCTGGCTCTGGGAGCTCACGCATTAAGTGGGGATGTTTTATCAGACTGCAGCTGAAAACTTCAGAAACTACTGTCCCAAATGGAATATACTCCAGTTCATTCCAAGTGGGGAGAAGACAAATAGCCTGGTGACCCTCCCCAAAATGTTAAAGTTCCTTACACTTGAGATGGGAAATCGGGTCCAAATCCAGACCTGGCATGATTCATGAGAGCTTGCTGTGGAGAGAGGGGGACAAAAGGTCTTCAACCTTCCTATAAAAGCCAGCTCCTTATTTTTAAACCCAGCCTGTTTGAGTGTCAAGGTCGGAGCCTTCATAAAAGCCAAAATGCACTCCTAGAATTAGCAGGGCAGCATGCTCAAGGATGGTGAGGGCCCTGCAGAAGCAGGCAGCTGCAGGATCTGGGGTGTCCGCCTGCAAACATTCACTCAGCAAGGTCCTGGGAGATGGGCCTTTCTCCTGGGCCAGCAGCCCCAGAGGGGGCGTTCCCGATAAGGAACAGGGCTGCTGCTTTGGGGGTGGGAGTTCTTCTGGACTGGGGCCCATTCTCAGGACAGTTGTCAGTGGCCTTAGTAATGGGACAGCATTCTGTTTTATTAAAAGCCTGTTGCTGGCTGGGAGAGCTGTCTGCCTGCTGTGTGGGCAGGGGCCCAATATCGCTGCGGGCAATTCCAAGCCAGTCCTTCGAGCTGACATCAAACCAGGAAAGAACATGACTGAGTTTTAGCTGATGTAGCAGTACTTTTTCTTTCTTTCGTTTCTTTCTTTCTTTTTTTTTTTTAACAGTTCTCTCTCCCAGTTCTACTGTGTACATTTTGTGTGTGCGGGCATGCATGTGATCTTGTCAACCGGCTGCAGCTGGAGTTCACCCCTTGAGCACACCTCCCCTGGCCCTCCCCTTCCCCCCCTCCCTTTCCCCTTCCCCCCCTCCCTTTCCCCTTCCCCACAGTCTCACCCTTGCCTCACTGGCCTTCCCAGCCCCCAGCCCCCTGGTAGACACTGGGAGCAAAGGGAGACCCAGACTGTGGCCTGAGGCTATTTACAGGGTAGGGGTGGGGAGGGGAGAGAAATTGACTGCTTTGTTTATCTTCTGAGTCTGGAAACGCTACAGAATTCATCCATTTTCAAGGAAGCCTTCATTTGCAGGTTTCCAAAAATAAAAAATAAAAGGAGCCTCACTTCAAAAGGAACCAGAGGAAAAGCAGTTTTCTCTGTGAGCTGATTTGTTTATTATTATTATTTTATTCTTTAACATTAGATTTGTTGAAGGTAGGCAAAGACAGTCACTTTTTTTCATATTTTTATTTTGCTTTTGTCTTTTTTTGCCTTATCAGTGTAGAGGACAAATAGTATGTGGAGAGATTGATATAAAATGCTCATTTTACACGTATCTACGGGAAATAGAGGTTTTGTGTAAACTTTTATGTTCGCGTTTTCTGCTGAGGTTATAGATGTCTCTGGGACTCTTCCCTTCATTTGTAAATTAAAATCACTCAAGTTGCCCCTCTTTTACAAATTAAAAGAAATTAAATGTGCTTCAACACAGATTTTAAAAATAATTTCAAAAAATTTATAAAAGCGGTTTTAATATGTTGGTTAGTTGTGTGTACATGATTTCTCTGGGTCTTTTGAAAATTTGGAGTGAGCAGTGCCCATATCAAGTAGAGCATGTTAATTTACTGGCTTCTTTTTAACCCTGTACTCAAGCAATAAACTTTGCCTGTAGTGCCAGAAAATGGTATATGTTTTGAAAAAATATTTCTAAAGATGGTCAGTGGAGATAAGGGGAATTCAGAAAAAAAAAAATATAAAATGTGTTACTTCACATGTGAACACTCAATTTCAACTTAAGGATAGGCATTCCATTTTTAAAGCTTCTTTTATTTGCCACATTGTATGAATCACTGTACTGATGTAAGCCTAAAATCATGTAAACTCACAAGTTTTGCCACAGATTTTAATTCATTTTATAATTGTTTTCAAAATCTTGGGAAGAGTAATATATGGCCCAAGAAAAGAGTGGTGTAAATCATGTTAAATCCAGTGTACTTTTTCCTAAACTGTGTCTTCAAGGTATAAGATATGCAACAAATTGGATTTTTTTTTTTTTTTCTCTACTCTCTGGTTACTTAAGAGAAACCAGAAGATTATCCCTATGGTGAGGGTATAGAAAGCAGTATTTTTATTTTTTTATTTTTTTGATGAGGGGAAAGGCTCGATCAGCTGGCATAGTGTACTGGCTACTGTGTCTGTGGTAAATTCAAAACATTAACTCCAGGTTTTAATACTGCACTTTCCCGCAGGTCACTGGGCCAAAAGCCCATCCAATATTGTCGGGCAAAGGCCCAAGATGAGAAACAAGTAAAACACAGATACGAGGTCTTTACTGGTGCAGCTAAACATTTGTAATTAAGAAAACTCCAGTAGTTCCATGGTAATCTGTTTCTAGATAAATGTAGTCGTAGCCTCCGGCTCCAAAGGAAAAGCTCTTCCTTCAAGACACTGGGTGAGGAATGGGAAGAGCTCAGAGGAAAGCTGTTTTCTGTGTTACAGACAAGTATTTACATTATGAATCAACTTTCGATCCAGGAAAGAAGTGATAACCTGTTTGGGTTTTCCAAAGGAATTAATATCCTGTGGACTAAATACAGAGTCGGCTCAGAGAAACGTTGAATAATGCAATTGATCTCTTCCAAGAAAGCAGGGGGTGGAGTTCTGATCATAGGAAGCACCACTGACAGTATTTTTTTTCTGCTTTCTGGAAAATCAACCAGGAAAGAAAATATGTCTGAAACATTTAACAAATAGGCTGTTTTGGCATCTGGTTCTGGAACAAGATGCTGTAGATTCACTTTCCCTACTCTGTTTCTCTAAATACAACTAAAAACTCTGGAAACTATTCAATAGACAATGATAAAAGAACTCTGAAAGTTGGAAAAGAAGAAGGTAGACTGGCAAGAATCCTCAAGACTTGAGAAACAACAACTTTTTGAGTTCCCTGAGCTTTTTTATCTTCCATGTACCCTGAACAGGGCACAGGAGAGGCTTGCAACCTGGAATTACCAACAGGCTCAGGCAAAACAAACAAAAAACCCCAGGAATATCCTAATCTTTTTGGCCAAAGTCCAGGAAAAGGAAAGCACACCAGGGACCCAGTAAGAAGTTCCAGCCTCCTTTGGATTGTCTGCAAGGACCTAGGGTCCTTGCAGACAATCCAATCCACTGGAGCAGCAAAGCCCTGGACACTTCTGGCTCCTGGTCCAAACTGAGATACCATCAGGTGGTCTGACTCACCCACAGCTGCAGCAGCAGTTGAAACCATACGTCTCCGTGGCCTCTACGCAGTGGCATAAGGAGACCCAGGCCCACCAGCAGCTTCTTCCTCATTCTCAAAGGTTTCCCAGCAACAGAGTCTCCATACAAAATAATCACTAAGAAAACTGTATGAAGAGATATACTGAAAATATAATTAAATCAAAAAAGAACTCTAAAAATGTTCAAGTAACCCAGAGGAAGTCAATAAAAAAGAAACAGAAGAATGATAAACAGAAGGAACAAACAGGAAACAAATAATAAAATGTCAGACTTAGTCCTAATAGATCAGTAATTACCTTAAATATAAATGGTCTAAGTACACCAATTAAAAGGTAGAGATTGGCAGAATGGATCAAAAGGCATGACCCGGCTAGATGTTATTTACAAGAAACCCACTTCAAATTCAGTGACATAGGTAGACTGAAAGCAAAAGAAAGGAAAAACATATACCATGCAAGCATTAATCAAAAGGAAGTGGCTATGTTAATATCAAAGTAGACTTCAGAGCAAAGAAAGTTACCATGGGCAAAGAGGGAGATTACATGTTGACATATAGGATTAATCCACAAAGAAGATACAGCCATCCTGTGAACCAAACAACAACATATTTCACAATATATGAAGCAAAAACTAAGACAGCTGAAAGAAAGACGAGATAAATCCACTACTGTGGTTGGGAGCTTAAATTCCCCATTCACCTCCCACTCAGGACTTATAGGACTACTAAAGAGAAAATCAGCAAAAATATAGAAAAGAAAAAATATAGAAGAATTCAACAATACCATCAACTGAAAGGATGTAATTGACATTTATAAAATGCTCTGTCCAGCAACAGCATTTAAAGGGCCCATGGAACATTTGCCAAGCTAGACCACATCCAAACTTTAACAAATTCGAAAGAATTGAAATCATATAGAGTCTGGCCATAATGGAATTAGAGTAGAAATCAAAACCAGGAAAATCTCCAAACTCCTGGAAACTCAACAATAAACTAAATAATTTATGGGTGAAAGAGGTGATCTCAAAGGAAATTTTAAAAGTACATAGAATGAAAGAAAATGAAGATAAATATATTAAAATTTGTGAGATGCAGCTAAAGCAATGCTGAAAGGGAAATTTATGGCACTAAATGCTTACATTGGAAAGCAGTTATCTCAAATAACTAATCTAAGTTCCTACTTCAAAAAATTTAAAAAGAGCAAACTAAACTCAAAGCAAACGAAAGGAAGGAAATACTAAGGAGCGAACATCAATAAAACTGAAAGCTGGAAAATAATAGAAAAAATAATGGGAACATAAAGATGGTCTTCAGAAGAACATCAGTAAAATTAATAACCTCTAGCAAGATTGGCAAAGATAAAAAAAAGAGAGAAGACACAAATCATCAGTATCAGGAATGAAATGAGATACCACAACAAATTCTGTAGCCATTAAAAAGATAATAGGAAAATATGACAAACAATTTTATGCTTATAAATTCAACAATTTAGAAGAAATGGGCCAATTCCTCAAAAACCACAAACTACCAAAACTCAGCCAAGATTAAATAGATAATTTATTCAGCTCTGTAACTATTAAAGAAATTGAGTATGTAGTTAAAATACTCCCCCAAAATAATCTTCAGGCCCAGATGCTTTCCCTGGAAAATTTTACCAAACAGTTAAAGAGCAATTAATGCCAGTTGTACACAGTCTCTTTCAGAAAATAGGAGAGGGGATTCTTTTTATGTGCTCATCATTTCTGACACCAAAACCAACCAGAGGCAGTTAAAAAAAAAAAGAAAGAAAGAAAGAAAAGCTAAAGACCAAGATCTGTCAAGCACTTAGATGCAAAAATTATCAACCAAATTTAATCAAATACAACAAGTTATAAAAGAATATGACACCATGACCAAGAAGCATTAATGCCAGGTATGTAAGACAGATTCACTATTTGAGAATCAGTCAATATAGTCCACCGTATCAACAGATCAAAGAAGAAAAAGCATATAATCATGTCAATTGATGCAGAAAAATCATTTGACAAAATTAAATACCCATTAATGATGAAAAAAAAAAAACCCTCTCAGTACACAAGGAATAGAGGGGAACTATTTCAACCTCATAAACCCTACATCAAACTTTGTATTTAATGGTGAAAGAATTAGTGCATTCACTCTAAGTTCCGGAATAAAGCAAGGATGTTTGCTGTCATCATTCTTATTTAACACAGTACTGGAGGTTCTAGCCACTGCTATAAGGCAGGAAAAAGAAATAAAAGTCATACGAATTGGAAAAGAAGAAATAAAACTATCTTTTGTTGCAGGCAACATGATTGTCCACATAGAAAAATAAGCTGTCCTCCTTTCACTGGCTGCATTGATCAAGCACGTGCTTCCACTTGTTCTGAGGGTGTTGCTGTAGCAGACAGAAGCACAGGGGCTGAGAGCACAGCTTGGGCATGGTAGACCAGGTGGGCACCCCAACTCCACCATTCCCAGCTGTGTAGCCCTGGGCACCTTCCTTGACCTCTCTGAACTTTGGTCCCCTCATCTGAAATGGAGGTTATGACAGAAACAAGAGCCTATAGTGGTTGTGAGTATTAAGTGAGAGCAATGTACAGACAACTGAGCAGTGTACTTGCTGCAGGTATTACTACTACTTGCTGCTGTTGTATGTGATCCTGCACTGTCTGCTGTGCTGCCCCCAGGACTGTCACTGGAGCCAAGAAAACTCACTTCTCCTGCTCAGTGGTCCTGTGACTTGTCAACTCACACATCCATTCTGAGCTTCACTGCAGAATGGTTATAAATGGTTTATTTATAACATGGAGACAATAACCCCTCTCTCATAAGATTATTGTTAAGACAGGATGAAACAACACATAAAAGTGCTTTGAGCACTTTAATAAGAATAATAACAATAATGATAATAATAATAACAGCAGCTAAAATTTATCGAGCACTCCCTACCACCAGCACCATGGATTGCTTTTTACTTACAACATTTTACTTAATCCTTATAACCATGAGTTATTAGTCTGATTTATGTAGATTGGGAAACTAGTCCCCAAGAAGTAATCTGCCCAAAGACACAGCTTGTGAGCCATGGAATCCAGATTTGGACCCCCCCAGGATCTGGCTGTGTTCTCATGCTTCCCAGAGAAAGTAAGCCAGTGAGGGAAAGAACAGCTTGGCCTGGGGCTCACTTCCACTGGAAAGGTGGGTATAATCTGGTGTGGGAGGCTCAGAGAGCAGTCTGTGACGTGCAGTGGGAGAGCCAAGAGTCATCCTTGGCAGTGGCAACTGGCTCCAAACTAACAAACTGTCTGAGAAATAAGGTTCCCTCTAGTAGGACACCAGGTAGGATGTTACTCAGAAAGTCAGCTTTCCATTCCCTTGAAGGATTCAGTGATTAGACTGAGGCCAACTGCGGGCCCAGGTCTAAAAATAACCCCATCCCTTCTAACAAGGACTCAGTCTGGACTGAAGTCATTCTTTCAGGTGCAGAAAAGGAAAGCTTGACTGTACGTCATGGACTTAAAATAGGAGTGGGGTCAGAGGGCCAGCTGGGGCTCACGGGTGCCAAGTGGGCAGTTTGTCAGCTGGTGTTTCCTGCTTTGGACAGCAGGTTTCTGCCTCCTTTTTTGAGTTGAGAAGGAGTGAAATTGTATGTTTGAAAAGCTCACTTGTTTTGCTTTCTCTCTTCTCCATGTGTGCCCTTTTCATCCATAATCCACATTCATCCTTACTGGGTGTTCATGCATTGTCCTGAAATATACTAGTTACAGAAATTAAAATTGGCTACTCTGCTTCTTTCTCCCTAGCTCTGTACAATGGATCCGTGAAGTTTTCCTTGAATATCTCTGCCCAGAGTGCAACAAAGAGGCCACTAGTTGAATAATTCCCACAATCCCATGATATGGTGGAGGTCCATATGTGAGGGGTGGGTGCTCTATGGAAAGGTCTCCTTTGTGAAGGAAGGTGGGCTAGAGCCTAAGAGCCTACAAATTCTAAGAGTCTGTGATTTGTTTCCTTTTTGTAGCCTGGCTATATTTAGGTCAATGAATTGTATTCAAGATGGACTCATCAGTGATTCATTCAATGAATTCTTTCATTGAAAAGTTATTGAAAGGACTTCTGCTCCAGACAGGGTAGCATAAAGTCATTGCTCTCTTCTCTCCTCTCAGCTAGGGACAATGATAAACTCTGGAAATAACTGCAAGAAGCAACCATTAAGAGAGTGAAAAGGCAAGCCACAGAGTGGGAGAAGACATTTGCAGATCATAAAACTGATAAGAGACTTGTATCCAGAATACATTAAAAATTTCCATAAATCATTAATAACCCAATAGAAAAAAATGAGCCAAAGACTTGGATAGGCACTTCACAAAGAAGTTATATAGTTTACCAGTAAATATGAGAAGCAGAGTGCACAGTGAAATCCCGAGGAGTCACATCTACACGCCTGCCAGAGTGGCTGAAAATGAACAGACTAATAACCTAAGTGCTGGCGAGGATATGGGGCAGATACACCTGCCATCCACTGGCTAGTGGGGGCGTAAAGTGGTACCATCACTTTGGAAAACTCTTTGGCAGTATTGAGTGCTGAGTGTTGTAATACTCCCATGGCTCAGCATTTCTACCCCTCTGTATACACCCAACTGAAACACGTACTTATTAACACTGAAGGCATGTACAGAGCTGCTCATAACCATCCAGTTATAGTAGCCAAAGACTGGAAACAACAGTGGAATGGATTACTATATTGTGGTGTCCTTAGCAGTGAAACTGAACAATCGAATGCAGCACACGGTAACACAGAACTGAAATCTTCATGCTCAGTGAAAGAAGCCAGACAACCAAGAGGGTAGGGTACCATGAATGGTTCTACATACACCAAGTTCAAGAACAGACAAAGCTAATGAAGATTGAAGTCCAGACGGTAGTTATTTGGGGATGTATCCGGAAAGAGGCACAAGGGGTTCTGAGGTGCAGCTAATGTCCTGTTTCTTGATCTGGGCAGTGATTTCATAGGTTTGGACACTGTGAACATCTGTTGAGCTCTTATGCTTATCATTCGTGCACTTTTCTCTCTGTGTGTTTCGCTTCAGTAAAGAGTTTACTTAAAAGAATGTACTTGGGTTTGCAAAGTTGAAAAGAGCCACGAAATCCTCATTGCCTCACAAAGAGTATTTTATATGCTGGTCAAAAACGTGAGAAACCAAGATGCTGGTCTCTCCCTCTGAGCCAATAAGCAAACAAATTAGTGGAAAAGTAAGTGGGTTCACAAATGACTTACTTATAGACAGTCTACGCCAAGTGTCCTGATATCTTCCATCCACAGACAGGCCAGGCCCCCTTTTGACAGAGTGGCTTGCTGCCTTCTCAGCCCGTCTGCTTCACTGAGCCCATGGAATTCGGTTCCCCCCGCCTCCAGACTCTCAGGCCTTGTGCTACTCCGTCCATTTGCTCACCAGACACCATGACCAGGGACAAGGGAGTCTGGGCCACAGTCAGCCCTCCCTTGTCAGTGTACAGCTCGCTAGTGACCCATTTTTTTCATCCCATGCTGATGCCCCCTGACATATAGAATTGGGGACAGAATTCTTTGGGGATTTCCTCTCTCTGGAAACATCTAGAGAGCTTTTGCTGAGATCCTAAAGATACTAAAGGCATCTTTGCTGAGATACGTGGCTAAAATCATCCAGGCACTTTTTAAATGAGGAAAGAGGCTCTAATTTGGAAGGTATATCTGCTGAAAGAAAGGGCCCTACACAAAAAGGCTGCTTTATTTCATCATGAGATCTTAGGGCCTTCCAATCCCTTACTCCTATCAATCCACAGGGTGAGACGTGTTGGTATAACCAGCTGGACATTTTTTACACACCGTCTTTGTGAGGTCCGTCATCTCCCCTCCCCAGTAGGATGCTGAAGTTACGTTAGGGCGGATGGGCCTTTGAGAACCCAGCACAGCCCCCTGGTTTGCAGAGGAGGGCGCCGAGGCCGAGGAGGGGAAGGGGCTTGTCAGTTGGGCAGTAAGAACACAGGTCTCCGGGGACACCTGGCAGCCACCCCGCATCAGGGATTTGAGGACAGAGCGAGTCTCGTTGCTCCAAAATTAGCTGTCATCTCCTCCCCTTGGTTCCTTTTCTTTTCTTCCTGCCATCAAAGTCAGGTTCCTAAAGCCTCCTTAGGACGGGCCGGGGAGCTGGCTGTTCCTCCTGCTGGGAACGAATGGGCTCAGGCGGCCTCATCTGGATGGGCTGGAGGAGAGAGGCAGCTGTGTGGACGGGCAAGCCAGAAACACGCGTTCCTGAGCGGCGTTGCAGAGGGCTGTGTGAGCATCTTGGCTTCTGCAAGTGTACCTCACGGGTTCAAATCCCACCCTCACCTCTTATCCTCCCTGGGCCCCGTCTCCCTACCTGTGAGGCAGGGATAGTGGTGGAATCCACTTTGTCGGCTTGCTGGGAGCAATGACTAGCGTGTGAAGCACTTAGAACAGCATCTGTGATGCTGAGATGAGGGTAGATGACCACCCGAAAAGGCAAGGGGACATTCTTCCAATTTCTTAGGTGAGAAAAAGAGGCAGACACGGCATTTGCTCAGGGAGGTAGAGCCTATCTATTGCCCAAGCTAACACTGTACCACCCGGCCTCTGGGAAACCCTGCCCTCTCGGTAGGAACAGCTAGGTATCCAGTGACCACATGATGCAGAGACAGAAAAGGGAGAGTCTGATGGGTGGAGCCCTGGCTGGGGCTGGGAAGGGTGCCAGAGGCAAACCAATGTCACCTCCTTGACTGGTGAGCCTCTAAGGGATGCTTTTAACCAACACCCAACCAGGTGGCTGGTGCTGGGGTCAGGGACGGGGGGATGGGGAGCCTCTCTGTAGAATGGGCAGGGACAGCCTGAGATGCTCTAAAAGCCAGGGAGGGGCTTCCCTGGTGGCGCAGTGGTTAAGAATCCACCTGCCAATGCAGGGGACACCAGTTCGAGCCCTGGTCTGGGAAGATCCCACATGCCGCGGAGCAACTAAGCCCATGAGCCACAACTACTGAGCCCACGCGCCACAACTACTGAAGCCCATGTGCCTAGAGCCCATGCTCCACAACAAGAGAAGCCCATGCACTGCAATGGAGAGTAGCCCCTGCTCACTGCAACTAGAGAAAGCCTGCGTGCAGCAATGAAGACCCAACGCAGCCAAAAATAAATTAAAACAAAAATTATTTAAAATAAATAAATAAGTATATAAAAGTCAGGGAAGTCTTTCCCCTGGAAAACATTCCCTCGTGGGATCTGTCAGGTGATGGCTGCAATGTCCCCTGTTAGAGAGCCATTTCTTTGGCTTAATGTTTGATTTTCTCTTAAAAGCAGAGCCCTCACTGGCAGAGGAGAAGACGAATTAGCCTTGATTCCGAATTCTGTGAGTTGCATGCAACAGGTTTTAAGGAAAGTAGGGGAGAGAGCTTTAGGGATGCCTCCTGTCTGAAAGGAAAGGGACATGACAGCAAAGGTTACAGAGACCAGCCAGTTTTCTGCGCTGCCCCAATTCCAGCTGTGCTGGGCTTGGGTGGTTCCTCACATTTTACACGGTGTCTTCTCTGCCGTGTGTCCTGTGAATCTCTGAACAACCCTGTGAAGCAGGGATCATCCCCATTTTACAGATGAGGAAAGAGAAGGCTACTCCCCATTCTCTAATGGTTCCAAGCAGAGCAGCCAACGTTGGGAGATGGGGGGCTCCTGGGCCCAAGTGCTTCCTATGTCACCTCTGCTTTGTGTCATGGGGGACGGGGCAGGGCTGGAGGGAAGGGGAGGAGGTACAGAAAACGAAGGCCCCATAAATGTGACAAGAGTCTGCCCACCCTAGAGGGCTGGGAGAGTGCACTGCATTCAGGCTGGCGACGTTAAATTTGGTTAGTGAATTGCTGAGAGCCACGCTGACTAACAAGGGGGCCCCTGCCTTGCAGCCTTGTCTTTGCCTCTCCCTCTGCCTGGAGTGCTCAGCCAGGCGTCCCTGGCCCTCTGACCCCTTAGCTCTCCGCGGTCACTCTCCAGACAGGCTTCCCATCCCACACCATCGCTCTCCGCCTTGCACCCTGCCTAACCTTCATCAGCGCCCCTGACGGTTTCTTGTCTGTAATCTGTTCCCCTCACTAGCATGTTATTCTTCCTTTGTGTTGATGTCACAGTATCCTAGCACCTGAATCAGTGCCTGGTACGGAGGTGGTGTTCAGTAAATGAATGAATGAATGAATGAATGAGTAGGTGATGAATGAACTGGGCAGTTTCTCCTGCCACCCCACACTGACCCTGTGGGAGGTGTCCGAGGGGCACACGCTGATTCCAGCCACTTAATCCTGATATTCAATAAGACAGAGTAGGTGGTGTCCTTAGTAACAGGCCCTGTGGGCCCTCCTATAAAGGCTCCAGTGGAACCAGTGAAGTGTTTAAAAGACAAAGATGTAGCAAACAACTCATTGGCGTGGTTGAGAAGCTGTTCCGGGGATGACATTCGGCTATATCTTCATGAAAATGACATTGCAGGATTCTGATCGGCTCTCATCCACTCCATTTCTGCTTCTGTTTCCAGGGTTTAGTGTGATTGTTTAAGAGACTAAAGGAAGGAAAAGCAGTCTCTAGACGCTCATAATACAACCAGGACCCATGGCAATAGCTACTGTCTGTGGACCGCTCGCTGCGTGCTGAGCGCCAGCCCAGGAAGCTGGGTTGTGTTATTCTCACCTAATCCTACATCAGCCCGTGGACAGATGAGAAAAGTAGGGCTTCAACCAGCTGGCGTTCTGCCCTCACAGTTTCCTTTTCTTTCCAGTTACTGGGGTTGCTCAGAGTGGACAGACAGACTCACCCGGGACATTGTGCCCAGTCACCTCAGTTTGCTCTTTTCTAAGCTATGAGGGTCATCCTGCAAAATGGGGGCAATGGCGCCTCCTACTTTTGGAAAACCTGCCTTGTTCTCCGGCATCTTGGGAGTTTCCCAGCCTGCTTTGGTCCAGGTCTGGCTTGGCGTGCTCAGCAAATCAAATGCAAGTAAGGCCTGGCCTTCTAGCTCCCACCTCCCCAGCCCTGTCACGGCCCCTCCCCAGCAGTGCCTGCGCTGGCTCATGGCCACGTCTGTCTAGCAGGCTGCCTGCCAGAGGGTTTTCACAAGCTGTCCGGGATCATATGCTGAAAGCTCAGTGCCTGACAAGGAGGACACTCAGTAAGCCACAGTTGCCCTGCACTATTTTTCTGTTCCTGATTCATTTCCTACTCTTGCTTATGCCCCTCTGTGTCACTTTTCCATGCTACCATCTAAAGTGACACACACGCTCCCTCTGAGGGGTAAAGATACCATGAGGTGGGAATTCCCTGGGGGTCCAATGGTTAGGACTCCGTGCTTTCATTGCCAGGGGCACAGGTTCAATCCCTGGTCGGGGAACTAAGATCCTGCAAGCCGCATGGGGCGGCCAAAAAAGCAAAAAAGAAAAAAAGATACAAGAGGTATACTACAATAAAGATGTTAAAAAAAAAAAAAAAAAAAAAAGATAGAAGAGGGAGGAATCCCGTGTCCCAGGCACTGGCCAAACACAGTGTAACTTCCCGCAGAGGGTTCAACAGCCAGCAGCCTGAAGGCATCAGGCCTCCCAAGAGCCCAGTTGACAGGATAGGAACATTCCAGGCTCCTTTCAGCAGCGTGTGGACAGAGCCCCACAGGGAAATTTACACAGGAGACCTGGATTCTGTTCCTGTCTAGCTCTGAGGTTTATTCCCTACATGTCCCTAGGTGACTGTCGGGGGCAGTCCTCCCGGTGGAGGCTGACACGGGAGAGAATGGCCGACTAGCTCTAACCTCCAGCTCGTAGAAGACTTATTTTCTCCCGACTTGAGGACATTCGTCAGGATATCGGTGTTCTCACCCTTCTTCTGCTCCTAACTTGTTATGTGACCTGAGGTAGGTCACTTAGCCTCTCTGAAACTCAGTTTCCTTTCCTACAGGGGGAGGGTGATGGGCTGGACTCAACTCTAGAACCGTGAGACTCAAGTCTGCCTTTCAGGGTCACCTGGGGACATTTTTGGCAGCCAGACTCCACTCCAGGCCAATCAGAGTGGTCCCTCGGTATCCGCAGGGCATTATTCCCAGGACCGCCCCCCCTCCCCCTGTGGATACAAAAACACGGGGATGCTCAAATTCGTTATATTAAATGGCGTAGTACAGTCGGCCCTCCGTATCCACGAGTTCCGTATTCGCGAATATGCAGGGTTGGCCGACTGCACCTGAGAATCTGGGGGAGCGGGCCCGGGGGTTCCCATGCACTTGGGAGGGAGGGGAATTCTGGAATGGATGGCTCCTCCCTCCCCCTCTCCCAGCATTGACCTTGGTAAAGGCCCAAGCCCCACCCCCGCCCCACCCATCTCCTCCACACCCACCTTGTACTGTTTGCCACGGATATGTTTCCCCACTCAAGGATGGATGTGTTTAAGCCCAAAGCCCATGAGAGTGGAAAATGTCAACTCACTTTCTCATCCTGCTTCCGTGGGTGTCTGGATGTGGGCTCTTGCGGACGCAGGCCCTGGGGGCCCAGGTTGCTGTGGGGCTGACTCAGGGACTGTGGGCCTCCAGGAGAATGTGGGCAGGTCCTGAGGACATCCGAAGGCGTCACAAAAAACGATGACAACAGACCTCTGTATTTGCGAGTTTTCAAAAGGGGGAATTCCTGCCTGTCATAAACTATCCTTCTCTGATGCTGATGATTTCTTATTGTTGTTAGAGGTGATTATTTGCACGCAGGAATGATAAATGGCCCCTCTGCTCTTTCTCTGCTGGCTGAGAAGCAGGACATCTGCTAGCTCCAGGGTCACCATCGGTGGGAATGGAAAACATCAACTCTCTTCTATTTCCCAATCTCTGGCCTTGTTTTTCTCCTTCTTTCCTTTCTTATCATTTCTTTGGCCTTTCATCTCCTTTCCCATTCTTCTCTTCATTCTTCACACCATAATGTTTACTTAGTTTTGAATGTTCTCTTCTGGTCCAGAGTTGGCTTGGTCCAGACTAAGTGGAAATAAACAGGATTAGATCTGTTCTGTGCTGAGAGGGATGAAGATAAAGATCGATGCCAGATATTGTTGTAATGATGAAATTTGGAGGCAGAGGGCACCAGGAAGGGACAGACCGGTTCACAGGGGACGTGTCACTCACTCTCATGCGCGTGTGCAGCACAGAATGAGGCAGAGATGTGATTCCAGCATCCTCCAGTACAGCGCTTCTCAGAGTGTGGTACCTGGGCTAGCAGTGCCAGCATCACCTGGGCACTTGGTAGAAATGCAGATTCTCAGGTTCTGTCCCAGACCTGCTGAATCAGAAGTTCTGGGGGTAGAGCCTGGGAATCTGTTTTAACAAGCTCTAGGTGATTCTGATGCATCTTGAAATTTAAAAACCATCGCTCGCTTCTAGTGCGTGGATATCTCAATTATTATCATTAAGTGAAAGATTGTTTGATGATTTGGAGATGGCCATGGGGGACCCCAGATGTCTGAGGAAGGCTGAGTAGGAGGCAAGGGGGAGGATCAAGGAGGAGTGAGAGGTGGGGTATTCATAGCAGGAGACTGCTGTGTCCCATTAAGGACTTGCATTGGTTAAGGGGCAGCCTGACTGGTTAGGGGTAGGCTGATCTGGGGAGTCAGGAAACTGAGAGAATTTAATTCAAAGAAAAAAGATCCTTGTTCCCGAGGCTGATTTTTGCACTATCCAAATAAAATAACTCTGCTCGGTTCCATAGCAAAGGCTAAGCGAAGAAATCACTTGGTTCTTAAATTATTTCGGATAAATCGAGAAAAGTGTTGCTTCCAAAAATTATGGACCTTTCAAATATACAGAAAACTTTAGAGAGCAATATAAAAATATATGAATAGTGATTTAATAGTGACAACATTTAACACACAGTAGATGACAGCATTTTATTATATTGGCTTCAGATCTTTTTAAATAAGATGCATTTGGATGCCCCACCACACACCCCCATTGTTTACTAGGTTTTACACATTAACATAAATGGAGGGATTCTGCAGTCCTCTTTCTTCTCTCCATGTTGTTGATTCCATCTTTGTTGCTACCCGTGGATGTGGCTCATTTTCATTGCCAGGTGGTAGGTATTTCGTTACATGGACCCTTCTCATCCTGATGGGCATTTAAGTGAAGATGCTGTTCGGTGTTTCCATGTATTCACGTGGGATAGTGAACCCTGGACTATATTTAAAAAGAGGTGTTTTTTTGTTTTTTTTTTTCCAATTTAAGTATAAAGGTCCCCAGATACACAGCTGGGGCTATGTTATCAATTTTCCAAGAAAAAATTTCTTTGTCCGTAAACCCATTCTTTTCTTCCTACACTCATTCAGCCAACCATTGTTGAGCAGCTACCCTGGGTCAGGCACTGTGCTGGGTGCTGGGAAACAGGGGGCCAGATCCTAGGGGTCCATAGAGACTGCAGAGTCGGGATGCCTGGAGCTTCTGCCTTTGTGTAGGTGGCAGAATATCCGTCCAGTTGCCTAGACAACTCCAACCTGGAAAATGAATGAGCCCATCACATTCCGTCCACGTGTTTCTAGTTTTCCTAGAACCCAAGCTGCTTCACGGAAAAAGACCCCTACCCCCCGCCCCAAGAGTTCCAAGTGTTAGAACTGACAACAGCTCCCTGGATGTGGAGGACCCACCCTCCCCGGGGCACTGGACTCTGACTGCCAGCCGCTCCAAAGTGAACTATTGACTCTGTCCAGTCGGAGGCCCGTGTTCAGTAAACAAAGGTTCTTTCATGCATTACTTTTGAGAGTCCACTATTGCCAGACCCTCTAAGGGGCACCAGGGATATATCAGTGACTCAGACTGACTTGGTCCTGCCCAGGGAAGACCCACAAGGAGAGAACCACACCACAGCGATGGGGGTGGGGAGGACAGAGACCACGGGAGCACTGAGGGGGCCCTAACATAGTCTTGGGGGGACAGGAGAAGCCCTGCAGCCTGGGACGGGAGGAAGGAAGGAGGAGATAGGCTGTGGTGTTAATTTGATGCAGCAGTTTGACTGGGCTAGGGGATGCCCAGATAGCAGGCGAAACGTCTCTGGGGATGCCTGTTAGGGCGTTTCCGGAAGAGACTAGCGTTTGAACCAGTAGACTGAGTAAAGCAGAGGTCCTCTCCAGCGTGGGCGGGCATTATCCCCCCACCCCAAGGCACCCGAATAGAACAAAAAGGCAGAGGAAGGGTGAACTCACTCTCTCTCTGCTTGAGCTGAGACATCCGTCTTCTGCTGCCCGCAGACATCACTCCTGGTTCTCGGCCTTTCAAACGCAGATTAGGACTTAACCATCAACCCCCGCCCCACCCCCATCCTCAGGCCTTTGGACTCGGGCTGAATTACGCCGCCAGCTCTCTTGGTCCTTCAGCTGGTGGACCACTAATCATGGGACTTTTCAACCTCTGTAACATGTGAGCCAATCATATGGTAGAATAAACCTCCTCTTGTATATGTCTCTGTATGTCCTGTTGGTTCTGTTCCTCTGCTGACCCGTGACTAATCCACAGGCCAAGGTGGAGGAAATGAGTCCCAGCTGGAGCACGGGCCAGAGCCTGGCCTCTGCAAGGATCTGAAAAGAATTCAGGGCAGGGGCCAAAGGACTAAGGGTGGCAGGGCAGTCCGGGAAGAGGCAGGCCTCCTCCCAAATTCTGTTCCTGATTTGGGCCAGAAGTATCCCTGGAAAGGCAGACAAGCAAAAGCAGAGCACGAGTCAATTCTCAGTCTATCCCCTGTGCCTGGAGCTCTCTCTTGGGTGGGGCGATGGCATACAGGGCACTCCTGATGGGTCGCCTCTTGCACCTTTCAAAGCTTTCGAGCCACTGATGGGGGTGGAGGAGCCGGGGAGGGTGGGGAAGCGCCATCGCCTCCCGGCGGAGAGATCCCACGCTCAGCAAACGTGTGCACACGGGCCTTATCCCCCGTGTTTATTTATAAGATGGTTTCAGATGCTGGTCCATTTGGTGACTGGGCCTGTCCTTCCGTGTGGCTGACAGTGGGCCGATTGGCTGTTGCTGCGGTTGAGGCTCAGGGCTGCAGACAATGGAGGCTTTAATCCTATGAGCGGTTCGAAGCCAAGTCTGGAATTAAGGATGACTCTTTACCCAACTCACACTCTTACCCAACAAATCCGTGAGATGGCGTGATGTCTGGAGACCTGAAGCATGTCTGTCCGTCTCAGATTTGATGGAGCTGGTGGAGGCCACAGGCTCAGGTCGTAAACTTTGCAGTTCACTTGAAGCCCTTTTCTGGTTCTGTTAGTGGCTCTAATGCCATACGTACACTAAGCTTTAAAATGATTTTACATCTCCCGTTTCCTTGGGGTGTGCAGATGAATACGCCCAGATAGAGTGGTTTTCATGTCCAGTTATCATTTGGGGTGAAGCTTCCACTGTAACTGCACGCGGTCCTGCTGAAGAAGATAATCAAAGCTGACGGGAAGCAGCCTTTCTCCGCAAGGGGAGGGAGAGCCTTTGGTCTGCCTTGGGGCTTGGGGAAAGGCTGAGCTTCCTCGCCCAAAAGAAATTGTTCCCTGCTGACTGCAAGTGTCTGTCCTGTTCATTGTTCTGTTTAGAAGTCTGGGAAGACAGGAGGAAGTTGCAAAAGTACCTCCAAACCGTTGATTCTGGGGCCTGGTGAGGGGAATCTGTCAGCATTCACTCAAGACTCCACCTGGACCCGCTGGGATGAAGATTTTTCCCAGGGATGGGTTAAGAGCCACTTCCAGGGGCGGCTGTACTCGCGGGCGTTGATCTGACGGTCACCGACCTCTCTCTTTGCCAAGATCCCCTCCGCCCACTTATGAGACCCAAATTCCCCCTTTACCACCTTCTCCTTCTTGTTGGCCCAGAATGGGGGGCAGAGTGGGAACTGACCGAGAAAGAGAGGGGCAGCTCAGTCCACTGGCCAGAACCCTCTGCAGGCTTCGAGGCACCATCGTCCAAGCACCACGCCTTCTGTGTCTTTGGAAAGCTCCCACTTCGTGGGCATGGAGGGTCAAGGATGGTTCTGGATGGCGTCATGACCCCAAGGCCAGAGTCTGGGGAGGGCAGGACCCCCAAATCTAATACAAGGAGGGGACTCTGAAGTGGGTAGGAATGCCCGAAGAACCTCCAGGACCGGGTGAGGGACAAAGGCAGGGCAGGTGTCAAGACCACAGGGCGGCCTGGACAGCCTACCTGCGGTCCCCGGCTTGCCCTTGACTCACGGTGAGCACACGGGGACACAGGCCCAAGAATAGACTAGACAAATGGCAGCAGGAAGAGAACTGCAAAGGGGTTGATGATTGCATCAGTAATCAGCACGAGTGCAGCTCTTAACTTCCTGGTAAGGAAAGGGAAAAAGCAAGGAAAACAGAATGGTATGCAGCCCTTATTGTCTAATAAAAGAAAACACACCGGTTCTTCAGGGAACTTTTTTTTTTTCCCTGGCAACGAATTCTTGGAAGAATTTATGTGACAGAACTCTCCAGGGAAGCATCCTTGTGTTGGGAAGGAGGCCACCTAGTCAGAGGGGCTTTGGAAATTCCAGGCATGTACGTGGGAGGGGGGCCAGGCCAGGCCGCCATGATGGTCCAGCGGGCTCCGGGGAGGGAGGTGCTGGGGGGGTGGGTGGTGATCGGAGGATGTTGCCCCGGGATGGGGGAAGGAGCTGGGGTGGTGCCCCCAGGGACTAGCGGCAGAGGCCGGGGCTGTGACAAAGACCAAGTACCTCTGTTATATCCTCCCTTGGGGAGCGGGCCTGTGACTGTCCCGGGGACAGCACCGAAGGGGGGGAGCCGGGAAGGCAGGAGCTGACTCCCCGGCCTGGGCTGGCTGGAGCAGGCGAATCACAAAGCTCAGAGTAAGTGGTCATCGATTCCCCAAAGCCAGAAAAGCAGCCCTGGGCATCTGGGAGAAAGAAAGGAGCCGGGGGAGCTCGGGAGGTATAAGGGCTGCAGCTCTCAGGACTCTTCAGGCTCTGGGTCCTAGGGTGGGTCAAGGCTGAGAAAGCGATGCTTGAAGGAAAGAAGAAAGAGGGAGGGAAGGGAAGGGAGGAGGGGAGGGAGAGGCAGAAAGAAATGGGAAGCTGGGAGGAGGGAGAGCAGGACAGAGGGCACAGGGGACATGGGTCCTGGCAGGAGACAAGGCCGAGGCTGTGATGAGGCCTTCGGCTGTTTCTGCCATCTGCCTTCCGGTGACCATCTAGGGGCATCACGGAATAAAAACTTAGCAGCAAGGGTGGGCTGGGGGGTGTGGAATGTTGTCCAGCGGGGAGGCTTCAGAAGCTGTCTTCTAGGGAGGGTCCAGGCTAAGAGGGGAGGCCAGGGCCTTCAGGGGAAGTATTGCATAAAGGGGTCTGGGAAGGGTTTTCCTGGGGACGTAGACCTGGGTTTGCGGGGTGGGTCTTGTAGAAGCCACGGGTGATTCTGGCTCGTGTTCCCCTCATGCCTTAAACAGCCCCCCACTCCCCGCTGCAACGTGTGTTAAAGTCACATCCGTTTGGGGGGAGGAGGGAAGAGACATATCGGCAGACCAAAGGGTTAAATAAGTGACTGGGAGACAGAGGGCGTGAGGGTTCATCCATCTGAGGAGTCAGAGAGGAGGGGGCCGTGGCTCGGGCCTCGTCTGAAGGATGCGGTGAGGCCTCCACCTGGCTGGGAGGTCTAAGGACAGATGGAGACCGAGACGGTCCACCTGCTTCTCTGCCGCCCGACTTCTCCACCCGCTGGTGCGGCTCAAGCTCCCCCAGGGGCGGAGCCCCCTGCACCAGGCAGAGCTTAGGAAATCCACTCCAGCTGTCCCCACAGACCCTTCACGCCACCCTGACAGCACAACCCGGCCACCCAGGACTGGAGAGGACTCAGCATGGCTGAGGACCTCCACCACCCCCGCTCCTCCCCAAGCCAGAAGAAGCAAAGATGCTTCAGGGAACAGAAAAACATCTCAAGAGATGCTCAGGGACTTCCCTGGTGGTCCAGTGGTAAAGAATCCGCCTTCTAATGCAGGGGACTCGGGTTCGATCCCTGGTCAGGGAACTAAGATCCAACATGCCGTGGGGCAGCTAAGCCCACGTGCCACAACTACTGAGCTCACACGCCTCGACTAGAGAGAGAAAACCCACCGCCACAACTAGAGAGAAGCCCATGTGCCACAACGAAGAGCCCGTGCGCTGCAACAAAAGATCTCTCGCGCTGCAACTAAGACCCGACACAGCCAAAAATAAATAAAATAAATAAATAAATGATAAAATAAATCTTAAAAAAAAAAGAGAGAGAGATGCTCAATTTGACTCCTTTGAGATTTCTGGAAGAGGTTCTATCCCCAAACCAAACAGCCCACCCACCAAACTGCAAATGTCAACGTCATTGTAGACAGGAAAAGAAAAGATACCTTGATCACATTTTGCGTGAGCTGTGAAATCTCTCACCCCAGGGTCTTCCCTGTTCTCCTGTACCCACCCCTCCCTTCTGTACCGAATTTAGAGCAAACTGTAATTTGCAGGTAGATTTTAAATGTTTAAATATATGAACCACGGTTTGTTTAGCAGGAGTGAAAAATTAATTTTTCTACATTTAAACATCTTGAAATTTTTATAGAAAAGTACGTTTTCATCAAAAAAATAAAATGATCTAGTTCTACTAGAAATCACATTTTCTAGAAACTTTTGAATTTTCCCCAGACAAAAGCCCCCAGGTTCGAGGTTTGCTGTTGGTGTCAACAGCTGAGCCGTGTCCTCGAAGCAGCCATGACTCAGCTGACTCAAAATAAACCTGAGTGTGAATTCTCCTCTCCCAAGATTCGGATCTCATCCTCGGTACCCACCCTGTGGCCACCGCATCACCTCTGTAACATCTGCTCAGGAATGTCGCAATTCTCCCTGACTCACGGGGAAGCACAGGCTGCAAATGGCCGAGGAGCTCACACACGTGGGGTGGGCGGCACGTCACCTGCAGGGTGAGTCAGCAGCCAACAGATGCGTCCAAGGAGTTGGAGCAGAAAAAACAAGAGAGTGGCTCGTCCCTGGTAAAACACGATGGCATGTTTGTTTTATGATTTTGGTGGAATGCTGCTGGTCAGGAGTGAATTGTCATATTCTTCAACCAAGTTGGCCGAAATAGAAACAGCTGGTTCTTTGGGCAGGCAGAGGTCAAGGCTGTGTGCCCTCGAGCCCCGGACCAGCCCGTGTGCCATCAGGGGGCGGGGGTCGGGGGCTCTCCTTCCCTCCACGGGCGCGGGTCGGCTCCCACCCCTGCAGTTCCTCCTGCCACATTCACGGGGCCCCTTGTGACTGCCAAAAGGGAACTCTCAGCCAGGAAACAAAGCGAGTGTTTTGAACTCACTGTCAGGGCTTCCCCTGACCCTGCCCTGCCGACAGTCCGGCCACCTGCTTTGGAAATAGGACACAGCGTCAAGTAGAAGGATCCCTGCTCTCCCAGGCCCATCCCAATGCAGAGCTGAGCGCGGCAGGAGTTTGAGCTTCTGCATTCGGAAGGTCAGGGTGATCCCAGCTCCGGAGAGCTCTGACCGGGTGTCGTCATGGCCAAAGTTACAGGGGGACGTTTGGCACAGCTTAGCTCTCGCATACACACACAGAGGAGGGTGTCGGCGCCGTAGTCCCTGTGATCCGTGTGACAGGCCAGTCCTCCAGAGGGTCCCCTTCTGAGAACGAGAGGGTCTTCGGCCTTTGGGAGTGCGAGGGGGCCAGGTGCAGCCACTCAGAGTATCTGTTACGTGTCAGACCCTCTCTGGGCCCAAAGCTGCTCTGGGGGCGGTCGCTGTCCTGGAGGGAGAGCCCAGGAAGTGGGAGGCTGGTGCTCTCAGGAGCCCCTGGAAGAGGCTCCGGGGCTGAGGGTCAGGCGATCGTCATCAAGGCTGGGCTTCAGACAAGGCCCATCAGAAGGAAGCTTTTGCCCTAGCTCTGAAAGTTGAATCCAAAGTTCCCAGATTTGAATTCTTTTTCTTTTGTCCGTCTCTCAAATTCTGGGTTTCTCCACCTGGTCCCTCTGCAGTCCAGGGCCTCAGTCCAGCTCCCTGATACCTAAAGCCTCCTACTCCCTTTCCTGCCCGGGCCTGCCCGCTCATCTGCCTCTCACTCTGGGGTTGCATCTGTCGTGTTTCCTCGCTGGGAGAATCTGCCTTCTAAGAGCCCCCAGTGCTTAGTTATTACGGTCGTGACTTCTGACCATCTCCCGAAAATGCACACAAATAAAAACATAAAACAAAGACACAATTTTAGGACGTTGAAGGCACCTTGAATCTAGGTTAGGTGCCACTGGATCCATTAACCTCTGACCCATATACGTAACTCCCCACACCCACGCCGAGCTTTCTAGCAGCAAGTGTGAAATGAGCCCTCATTAGGAAGGATCTTTCTTGAGCCTGACCTATGTTTTTGAGAATCTAATGAAAACCATGGATTTTTCCCCCCATAAAAATGCACATATTCTAATACATCTAAAATTTAGCATTCATTTTCAGAAATTTCACACTCCTCCTGCTGTTCATGAAAATTCAGCTCTGCTTTCTGATGGCATTCAATTAATTCTGAGTCTAAGCAACCCCCTCCCCTGATGCCCCAATTAGGATGGTTCCTCCACCATGGGGTCTCCCCTAAACCCCCAGCTGGAAATCCTCTCTGCTTCCTTGGGTTTCCCCACTTGTTCTGTGGCTCTTCACCCTGTGACACCTCAGGGGTCAAGGCTATGTGTTCCCAGTACCTCTTGCCATGACACCTGGATATATGGTCAACACTTCATTTTTGAATTCATTCAATTTTTGAATGGGTCTCAGGGAATGAGGGATTATGGTTTTCTTCTTCAATACACTGGACATTTTGTTCTGTCCCACCCAAATGTTAACACAGGTTGAGCAGAACACAACTTGGTAGGATTTAAGTTTGCTTATTGGGTCAGAAATATAACAGAAATTAGGAGAAGGGCAACTGATAAAACTTGGTGTGAGGAGACACCAAAAAGTGTGAGAATTTTTAATCTATGGAGATGGTGACTCAGAGGGCATGTATGTACTGATAATATCAAGGAAGTCATGAAAGCAATCGATAGCCCATACTGGGATTTGCTTACCAAAATTGAAAATACTGAAATTAAGGGGGCCTGCAAAAATGGAAAGAGACAGCATCTTCTATTGGCTTTAACACTAATTTGTGTAGTGAGGAAGGGAAACATATGGCTGTCATTATTCTGAGAGGTTATGTAAGTCATAGCCACAAACAGCCTCAAGAAAGGTTTAGAGGTTGCTGAAAGAAATTAAGGAAGACCTAAATAAATGGAGAGACACCCTGCATTCATGAGTAGGAAGACTTAATACGGTCAAGATGTCAATACTATCCAAAGCAATGTACAGATTCAATGCAATCCTTATAAAGTTTCAGCAGCCTTTTTCAGACATGAAGAAGCCTATTCTCAAATTCACATGGAATCTCAAGGGCCCCCAAATATCCAAAACAATCTTGAAAAAGAAAAACGAAGTCAGAGAATTTACACTTCCTGATTTCAAAACTTACGACAAAGCTACAGTAATCCAAACAATGTGGTACTGGTGTAAGAGGAGGCATACAGATCAATGCAATAGACTCAAGAGTCCAGAAATATACCCATACATCTTCGGCCAGTTGAATTTTTGACAAGTGCCAAGTCCATCCTGTGGGGAAGAAGAGTCACTTCGACAGATGGTGCTGGGACAACTGGATTTCCACATGCAAGAGAATGAAGTTGAACTTTTACCTCATACCACATACAAAAATTAACTCAAAATAGATCAGTGACCTTAATAAAAAAGCTAAAACCATAAAACTCTTAGAAGAAAAATAGGAGTAAATCTTCATTGTGTCATATTTGGCAATGGATTCTTAGATTTAACACCAAAGCCATAAGCAACAAAAGAACAAAATAGTTCAGTTGGACTTCATTAAAATTCAAAACTTTTGTGCATTATCAAGAAAGTAAAAAGACAATCTATAGAATGGGAGAAAATATTTGAAAATCATATATCTGATAAGGACTTGATATCCAGAATATATAAATTACTTTTACAGCTCAACAACAAAAAGACAAATAGCTTAATTAAAAAATGTGCAAAAGACTTAAATAGACATTTCTCCAAAGAAGATATACAACTGGATAATAAGCATATGAAAAGATGCTCAGCATCATTTATTATTAGGCAAATAATGAATTATTAGTCAAATCAAAACCACAGGGACATACTATATACCCACTTGGATGGCAATAACAATAAAAAATAATAATAAAAACAGGGAAGATGTGGTGAAATTAAAACTCTTGTGCATTGCTGATGAGAATGTAAAATGGTGCAGCTGCTCCAGAAAAGAGTTTGGTGGTTCCTCAAAAATCTAAAGATATAGAATTACCACATGACTCAGCAATTTCACTCCTAGGTACACAACCCAAAGAATTGAAAACAGGGGCTTACACAGATACTTCATTGCAGCATTGTTCACAATAGCTAAAAGGTGGAAACAATACAAATGTCCATCAACAAATGACTAGATAAATAATATGTGGTGTATACTTACAAATGACTAGATAAATAATATGTGGTGTATACTTACAGTGGAATATTATTCAGCCTTAAAAAAGAATGCAGTGCTGATCCCTACGGCACCATGAACGAACCTTAAAAACATTGTGCTAATTAAAGTGAGCCAGACACAAAAGGACACATATTATATGATTCCACTTAGAAGGGGTACCTAGAATAGGAAAGTTCATAGAGAGAGAAAGTAGAATGGTGGTTACCAGCGGCTGGGGGAAGAAGGACTGTGTCGGGGGGTGGGTTATAGTTTAAGGGCACAGAGTTTCTGTTTAAGTTGATGAAAAAGTTTTGGAAATAGATAGCGGTGATGGTTCCATAACACTGTGGATGTACTTAATGCCACGGAGTTGTACTCTTTTTAAAAAAGAAACCTTTAGAGAAATGTGTGTCACATCATAGGTTATCAAGAACATGGAGGGATGAACCATTGGCCTTTGCAGTGGCCTTTGTCCCAGAGCTTCATTCCTCACCATTGACAGGCTCTTGTCTCAGCTACGAAGGCACCCCTGGGGTCCACAGGACTAGGTTGAGGGTGAGCTTTCAGTTCTGCAGAGACCTGTCCTGGGATGCCAACAGATGTAGTGATTGCAGACATCCCTCAGGCAAAATGGAGTGGCCTTGTGCATTTCTGGAAAACCCAGAGGTACTGGCCACTAGAGTGTTTTGGAGCATCAGATGTTTCCCAGGTAGGGAAGGTCCTCCTGGCATAAAATTTTCACTCCTTTAGAGGACGAAGGACAACAAAAGAAGCTACATTTTATTAATTTACTGGTAAGAAAGAAACACACACACTGACACACACACACAAGCTCTCCCAAAAGAGAGAGACATCAATTACAGATATTTGCAATGACTACCCTCTATTAGCAATGACTATACGCATTTGGCATGCTTGCAGCCCAGAACTTCTTATCTTGCTCCCTGAAGACATGCCCACCCAGGCTACTGTCACGGACCCTGTGGCGTTTTAGGGTAGTTCACTGCAGGCAGTGTCCCCGGCAGTATTAGTTAAGATTCCATCATTGCTAGAGATAGAGCCCAGCCAGCTCAGACAGAAGAACGCAAGGGAAGTTGACAAGGAAGCTCAGGGAATTTGGGAGTGGGGGAACCCAGGCTGCTTCCAGAGGGCTGGGAAAGCAGCAAGCACAGCCCTTGCCTCATAGAAGAGGCTGTCTGTCCCAGGTCCCAGCTGGACCCACTGCCCCTCTGTCCCTGCTTCACTATTGCAGATGCCACACACCCTGAGTGAGGACCTGGTTGGGTCACACACCTCTCTGAGAGTGGCCAAGGGCAGGGAGAGAAAGGATTTTGCTTCCTAGACTTCCATGGTGGAAGGTGACACCTACAATATTCTCCCACCTGCCCCAAACACGATGGGGGGAGGAGTCATCCCCAAAAGGAGACTGGGGGGCCAACCGGAAGTAGGACTGCACTAGAAGAGCCAGAAACCCAGTACATACAGTAAATCATAGCCCTCCCAGATAAATATCCAGTTCCCACTGGACTGAGAATCAAGGGTCAGGACCCATACAAGGCTTTATAGGTATCTCCTCTCTAGGAATCTCAGGGTATGTTTGTGCATCTGGAGTAGCGGTGCCTGATGGAGAATTCATGGGTTTTTTACTTCAGCGGAACACCCTAAGCCCCCTCTGCTCTCCCACAGAAAGGTGACATCCCAGCTGCCTTACTCTCAAAGTCTTGGCGGCAGTGGCCCCAAGTCCTCCCCCCACAAGGCCAAGGCCGAGGAGACTGCTCCCGGCATGTCAGTGGCAGGGTGATGCTTCCCCAGGGCAGAGGCACGGAGGGACCCCTTGGGCAGAGACTGTGGAAGTCTGGGGATGTCACCCCTTCTCCTCGTGCAGCTGACCACTGGGACATAGAAAATGACTCAACTGGAATGAGGGACAAGTGCAACTTGTTCCTGGTCTCAGCAAGCTGCACTTCTGGCGCTGGTGCCAGGTGAGAAGCGGGGCAGGGAGCCAGGAGTGGGGTCAGGGCCCAGCTGGCAGAGAGCGGCAGTCAGCGCCCGGGGCTGGTGGGTGCGGTGTGGGAGCTTGTTTGCCCACAGTATTGCTACAGCAGCAGCCAGGGGCTGAGATCACAAGGGGAGGAGTTCCAGAGGAGGGGTCAGGCCAGGTCGTAGATCAGGAGGCCCGTGCCAGGCCTGTTATCTGAGGAGACGTGCCAACCCTCAGATAGTCCCCGATGGACAGATGAAAAAATGGGCAAAGCACCTCCCTTCCCCAGGGCAGGGCACTGGGCCAGTGAGTGGCAGAGCCGGGGTTCAAACCCCAGTCCCTCTTGGTCAGAGAGAACAGCGAGCAGGATATGAACAGGGATGGATGGAGACGTAGGGACAGTGTTGGGACCTGGGGGGAGGATGGATTTGCTTAGACAGGGGAGAGGCCTTCCTGGGAATTAGGAATGGAGAGTGGGTAACGGGGAAATGAACCTGTTACCCCAGTGGAGAATGGCCTCAGCGGCCTGAGACGTTGTCTCTCCCTTTCCTGTCCCTTCCCACAGTGACTGACTGTCATAGCTTCAAATGACATTTGAGCTTTGACCCCAGGGCACAGCCAGGTTTCACCTCAGTGAACTTTGCAGAGGTAACTGGAATTCAAGGCTGGTTCAAAGCTTGGTGTGCATACTTCAAGCAGAAGGGTGGCTCTCAGTGTTATCACATGGGAAGGAGATTTTGTGCACGTGGGGAGGTGTGGGCCTCGGGGATGGGTTTCTTAAAAGGCCCTGAGTGCCTGACACAGGATGCCAGCCCTCTCTCTGCAGGCCTCCCCAAGCACATTCCCCGGTCCCCCAGCTCTGGCCATCTGGTCTGTGGAGGCTGGCAGGGAATGCCAGGCAGAGGGTCTGAGGAAGGTACCCTGTGATGGTCCTGCTGCCCCCCTGCCATCACCTGAGTCAGGGTCAGACCATGCTGGGCTTGTCCCCTAGAGAGGCATTTGCTGCAATTTGTGGGAACATTTTACTGTGGTTTCTAGCCTGCCCTAAATTCATGTTTTCTCTCTTGCACTGATACTCCCTTTTCTCTCTGATATTTGAAATCATGCAAAGATGAAACCAGGTCAGATTACACCAGTGACTATTAAAGTTAGATTCATATTTCCTCTCTGGCCTTCTCAACCCACTATGTAAAGCAAGAACTGCATTAGAACAAAATATTGATATGGCAGCTCCTAATAAGAGTTCTGCACATATTCTGTCCTAGAGACCATGCCAAATTCTTCCCAGGACTGTCCCAGGAATCTCATTACAACCCACAAAGTAGGTTCCGTGACTGGTCCCATTGACAGATGAGGGCACTGAGGCTCAGAAAGGGGAAGTGGGCAGGCCAGGGTCACACAGCTGAAAACAGCAACACGGAAATGAATCCGCCATGTTGGACACCCCCAACCCAGGCCGTGCTCTATTTCCCTTGGATGCAAAGCTACCACCTCCCTCCACCCACACCCCTGACCCTAGTGGTCTCTCTCATTAGAAAAGATTCTTCAAGTGAGAATTATCAATATTACTGGGGATATACTTAACTGCCACACTCCACTCCTGCCCGTAATAATTATATCCTATTATTCCCAAAGCTCCCAGCATTACAACCCAATGCTCTGCTGGCATCGGATAAATGCATGACCTTCAGGATAGCTCTCAAAAGAGGAATACAATTAGTTTACCTGGTTCTCAACTGGCTAATTGGTTCAAAAGTGTGAACACCAAATATTTATTTGCTGTGTTTTTGTTGAGCAGTCCTATGCAGAGTGGGATGGGGAGAAGAAGAAACATTTAGAAAGATTAAGGGGAAAATGCAGGGCTACCTTGTCAATTTCAGGATGAAGCAATAAAGAAATATCACATGGGGGAAAATCACTTCTGATGTCCGTTGAGCATTGCCCCGTTTTTAACTCTCTGATTAGCATCCGGAAAGCGTTGGCCTGTCCTCAGGGTTTAGGGCTCTACCTGGCTGTGGCCAGTTTGGGGGTTTTACCTACTAATTCAGCTCCAGATTGTTCAGAACTGACTGCCTTACTGACCAAGGGAAGAGGACGCCACACTTCTGGTAAAAGAGGCCATTCCTCGTGTCTCCAGGACCCCTCAGCTTTGCTCTCAGCTGGCAGCCATGCCCCGCTTGGGTGCTGAGATCTTCCAAACAAGCCCAGACCCAAACCAGGTCGGAGTTAGGGGTTAAAGTTTCCACAGTCTCACACTACCAGCAAAATTAAAAAATAATGATAATAATGAAGGTACGACAGCCAGCCGGCATCCGAAGTTCTAGGTGCGAACTGTACTCATGCTAGCAGCCAGAAGGAAACGGCCTTTATAACCGGGGAAGGAGAGGGTGTGGGTGATGCAGTGAGCGTCACGTCTCAGAGACGGACCCTGGTTCTAGTCGAGTCTATTGTGGTTTGGGATCCGGGATCCCAGGAGCTCCTCCCCGTGGGGCTCAGGGCCCCACGAGCACTTTGGGCTTCCCTGGGTTGGAACTGGGCATTCATTCCAACGCTGCTGCTGTGCTGGGGGCGCCCCAGACCTGCCCGCTGGCTGGGCTGACAGTGGCCAGGTGGAGGCAGGGGAGGCGCCAGGCCCCTTGTGAACCACCTCCACACTGGCTCAGATGGACCATGGAAGATGTCCTCAGAGTTCCCTGCGAGTCCCACATCGCTCCTCTTAAACCCCAAACCTGGCCTCCGCCCCTCTCAGCTGCTACAGGCGCAAGTGAAAACCTACAATCCGAGGGACCCTGGAAAGATCTTCAGGCACCTTCCTCTGACCTTGTGAAGGTGGGTGCAGCCTCCTCCAACCCTGCCCGCAGTGCCTTGCTGTCCCAAAGGGTCCCAGTGCCTACTCTGTGGTCTTCATCTCACACTATCTCGGGGAACTGAAGTACAATAGAAAGCTCACTTTTTTCCCTGTTTGGGCGCCTTTTGGATCATTTTTAATACCTTCCTTTTTGCTCTTCGTCAACTTCAAATGTATCAAGATGTCCTGAGGGCAAAAGAACGGATTAAACTCTCTGATTAGAAGGAACGCTGTTGGCCTAAGTAAGCCTCACTCATTTTGAAATCCTGACATTCACGGGCAAAATCACTCAAGCTCTCTTGTTACTTCCTGTGCTTAATTAAGTAGCTCTGCATGTGACTCAACCCTTTTATTTTGCAGAATGACATCAGACTTATTTTCCATTTTAATAGCCTGGTTACTTCATTGATTTTTTTAAAAATCCAATTTCACTTTCCAGTGCAATTTTTTATGTTTCTTTTTTTCCCTCCACCCCAGGAAATGCTGACTCCCTCAGTGGCTAAACTCCAACTGTTAGGAGGACCTCAGTCTTTTTTGAGTCCAGGGTCCAAAATCAGAATTTGAAGAAGGAATTAGAGGTGTAATTTGAAGAAGGAATGAGCGGTGTTGAGCGTTGTAATTCTTGTTTGCTAATTACCTATTGAATACATAATTTCACACAGTGTTGGAGTTGATATAATTAACTGTCTGATGCTATTCCTGACAGGGGTCCCTGAGTCCTGGGGGTGGCATCTGGGTCCCTGCAAGAAGCCACATCTGCTCTGAGAGCCATTCCTGTCCACAGGACCCTCTGCCCTCTCGTCACTTGCCCCTATTTTTTCGAGGAGGGTTATTCCAATCTCATAAGTTTGTTTCCAGCTTCCTTCATACGTATCAGGCAGCCGTGTGACATTTATTAATCTGGATGTGAATTGTCATGGCTGTTGGGTAAATTCTGCAGTTTGAGGGAGACGTGAGAATTAATCATCTTACTATATAACACAGTTTGGACTCAGGGCTTTATGAAAAAGCAGACATTTCACATGGCGCCTGACATTTCTTGTTTGTTTACCTTCTGATTGGGGTTCTGTTTGTTTGATGCTTGGGTGGGCTGGGGGATTTCATTTTCTGCCCGCCCTGAGGGGTTTTCCTCCACTGAATCTTCATGCCCTGCTTCAGTTTCCCAAAAGGAGCCATTCTGGTGAGGGCAGGGAGGGCCCTCGTTCTGGGCCTGGCCCTGCTCATTCCTCAGTGGTAGCACAGGGGACTGTGGCACAGACCGGCTAACAGTGGCCCACGGTGGCCCCAGCTTGCCTCCTAACAGGAGGAGGCCTGGACATGAGCAGAAGTTGCATTTTGTGCTGCCCAGGGTTCTTCTTCCCCGAGTCTCAGTCACAACTAGAGAACGTCCCAGAGCTGAGCACCCTGCAGGATTTGAGTGATACTTTTTTTTTTTTAATCCAGGAGGAATCAAAGATATAATGCATGCGATAAGCACTCATTAAATATGAGTTTTCTTCTTTTTTAAATATTTGCATAATGACAATTTGAGGAAATTAATTGGCTGCACGACTGGAAAAATACACACTCTAATGTTTCTTTTCCCCCTGAGAAAAATGTTAACTGTCTGCTGTTTACTTTCTTGCTCTTCAGATGAGATTAGTCCTTGATTAACGTCCCATTTGAAGCAAAGCTGCATCATGATGAAACAGATCATGGCTGCTGCTTCAAAACCTTCTTTCTAACCTACTGACTGTGATGAAAACTTGTCCTAAGCACAGGGTGGGGACAGAGAAGCAAGAGCTGGGTCCCTGCACTCGAGTTGGTGATGATCACGCAGAAAGATAACTAGTCCAGAGACACGCGTGACGAGAACCAATGGATGGTGGTGGGAGAGTGAGAGATGAGACGTTAGGGTGTGGGTTAGGTAAGATCACCCCAAGTTGCTGTGGGCTCTCGTAGCTTTCCACAACCCAGCCCCAAGCTTCTGCTGGCTTAGTCCCATGTGTGATGGTCCCCCAGATCGCCCAGGTCCTCAAACCCAGAGACAAGCCCCAGCCCCTCCGTGACATCACACAAAATCTCAGTCTCAAAAGACATTTGTGTATATAATAGAATTTACTGAGTGGTGGATGGAGGGTACCTGGCTCATAGAAGGTATTCAATAAATATTTATGGGAGGAATTAATCCAAAGACTCTCAGTTAAACATTAGACACCTTGGTTCTTAGAAGTTTTCAGTCCCCCACCCTTGAAGATCTTACTCTGGGTGCTTAATCCTGCATCACAACCCTCCCACCCCTGCTAAGAATGCAGGGTGACCTGGGTTTACTGCTCAAGGTCTCAATTAACCCCTCCACTCTCCTAGTCCTGCCTGCTGGGACTGATGTGCTCAATCATCCCATTTCTCCACCCGAAATGCTCTGGGGGTATGTCTGTGTGTGGGATCACCTCTGCCCGATCCCCCCATCACCGATGGGTAAAGAGGCAGAATGGGAAGGCAGTGGGGTTTTCTCAGGACACCAGCTGCCTTACTCTGCCCCTTTGGGCCTCTTAGCCCGGGTTTCTCTGTTGCAGTTGATGTTTTGGCAGAACGGCCTGCCTCTTGGCCCAGTTCCCAGGACACCAGGTAATCGTGTTGTTATCGGGGAAGCTGAGGCCAGCCTCTGATGCAGACGCTCTGCCTCATCTGAACTCCTCCTGGGCCTTCTGCCTACTGGGGCCCTGTGGCCCTTTCTTCACATGGCTGGGCTTGTGTTTGCTCCTCACTTTCCCAAAACTTTCTCAAAACTAACAGTGTGTTGTTTAGAGACCATACATACATAGTACAACTTATAAAGAAAAGCAAGAGAACGGCTGACATAGAAGTCAGGAGGGTCATTACCTCTGTTGGAGGGAAGGAGAATGATACCATGTGGGGGAACACAGGACTCTTCTGTAAGATGCTGGCATTTTTTTCTTTTTTTTAACCATTTTTTAAAAATTGAAGTATAGTTGATCTACAATGTTGTGTTAGTTTCAGGTATACAGCAAAGTGATTCCGTTATATATATATATTCTTTTACAGATTCTTTTCCATTATAGTTTATTACGAGATATTAAATACAGATCCCTGTGCTGTACAGGAGGTCCTCGTTGTTTATCTATTTTATAAATAGTAGTATATATCTATTAATCCCAAATTCCCAATTTATCCCTCCCCCCTTTTCCCCTTTGGTAACCATAAGTTTGTTTTCTATGTCTGTGAGTCTGTTTCTGTTTTGTAAATAAGTTCATTTGTATCATTTTTTTAGATTCCACATATAAGTGATATCATATGAGATTTGCCTTTCTCCTTCTGACTTACTTCGCTGAGTATGATAGTCTCTAGGTCAATCTATGTTGCTGCAAATGGCATTATTTCATTCTTTTTTATGGCTGAGTAGTATTCCATTGTGTAAATGTAGCACATCTTTATCCATTCATCTGCTGATGGACACTTAGGTTGCTTCTGTGTCTTGGCTGTTGTAAATAGTGCTGCTGTGAACATTGGGGTGAACATGCTGTTATCTTTTTTAAACTTGGGTGTGGATCCGCAAGTGTTCATTTTATGATAATTCTTTAAACTGCTCGGATCCATTCTACGTGCTCTTCTGTACATGAGATACGTTTCAAAATGTGCCTGTGTGATGTATTTCACAGTAAAAACCATTTATGAGGACCACCCCTGCCGTGACTACGTCCCCTGCCATTTCTCCAAGGCCAGCAGGCCCGGTGGGTCGGGGGAGGACCTACTTCTGCCACTGCCGCCGCCTTCCCTGCCTTCCACACTGACCCGAGCTGCATCCTGTCCTGGCCACGGTCACGTGGCAACTTTCTGGACAGCCCACTGTCTTCTCCCCTCCCCACCGGTTCAACACAATATGGAAACTATAAAAAAGAATGTGTTGCAGAGAACTCTGCTTCCGATCGGAAGCCACTTCCATCCGACTTCCCTCCCAGGCTGGTAGGTCTGTTTAGGAAGGCACGGACACTTTCTAGAACATTCAGGGGGGCTGAGTGACCACCCAGGAAGAGTCCGAGGTTTGGAGTCAGGCGGCCTGAGCTGGCCCCTCAGCTCCGCCTGTAAGCGGCACATGTGATACTTCCCTCTGCGCTTTCCCTTGTCATCTTTTTTTTTTTTTTTTTTTTACATTTTATTTTATATTGGAATATAGCTGATTAACAACGTTGTGATAGTTTCAGGTGCACAGCAAAGGGACTCAGCTCTGCATATACATGTATCCATTCTCCCCCAAACTCTCCTCCCATCCAGGCTGCCACGTAACACTGAGCAGAGTTCCCTGTGCTCTACAGTAGGTGCTTGTTGGTTATCCGTTTTAAATATAGCCATGTGTACATGTCAATCCCAAACTCCCTAACTATCCCTTCCCCCACCCTTCTCCCCTGGTAACCGTAAGTTCGTTCTCTAAGCCTGTGAGTCTTAACTCTCCTCCAGGACCTAGACCTTTGTTGCACTTGTACCCCACCTTCCAGGTCATCCCTCCACCTCCGTTCAGTGCCCCTTCTCTGGATTACCCACCCCACCCTGCTCCTTGTTCAGGGCCCCCCTGGCCTCTCCTTTGCCTTGCCTGTGAACTTGGTGAACATTCCTTGACAGTTGTGGAGTCTTTCTGCAAACCGATCAATGCCGAAGTCAGTCTTGGTGAATGAATGTCCGAACTGCCACCTGCAAGTTCACACAGCTGGCCACCAGGCTGGCACTAAGAGCCCTTTGGACCCTGAAGCTGAGCTGTTGATCCCACTGACCAGACACACACTTTCCCTTTGAAATGCATGTCTACAAGGTGGATGTATCAAACCAAAGCTAACATGTGGACAGTGGAAGGGGGAACGTAAATATCTGTTGGTTGCAGCCAGTGCTTAGTTTGGCAAACACGTGAGGACCTTCTAACTGGAATAGCTCTCCTACGTGTCTGCAAATCCTTAGTGAGGATCCCAGCTCAGTTGGGACAGGGCAGGGGCCATCGGCTCAGACTTGCTCCCCAGACCATCCTCTCCCGTCCATGGGACGCAGCCCAGTACGGACACCTCAGATGGGCCTGTGTGCACACCCTACCCCTGCCACTACCTCCGTGTGCTATTGGGCAAGTTGATTAGCCTGCCTGAGTCTTCATTTCCTCAAGTGTCAGATGGGGGTGACAATCTCTGCTTCACAGGGTTGATGGGGCTTAAACGACATTGTCGAGGTCACCCACAAGCCCAGGACGTGGCTGGCACTTCTTGATCCTCAGGCTGGGCCAGCTTCTTCCTCCTTCCCTCCATCTTTCCTCTATACTTCTGGGGGCACTTACCTGTGTAAAGGAACGTGAGGCTGCCTCAAAGGACAGCCAGGATCGGCCAGTGTCTCTGCCATGCCCAGGAGCCAGGTAGTCTCTGGCTCAGAGCCCATTCTAGCCCCTCACTCTGTGGCCTCAGTCAAGGGACTCCCCCGTCCCCAGAAGCCCGACCCTGAGGAAGCTCTCTACCCAGCATCCTGGCCTCATGCAAAGAGCCCTGACTGAGGTCTGAAACCACAGCAGCAGCTGAGAGCAGAGGCTACTGAGCTTGAACCTTCAGTTTGCAGAAACAGACCAGAGAGGGCAACAAATCCACCCAGGGCTGCCCAGCTTGTCAGCATCCCAAGCCAGGATGGAATTCACATAGCTCGACCTTTTGGCCACACCGCCCTGTACTTTCCTTCCAGATATCCTTGCAGTTGGATTTTGCTTATTTCCCTTGGGAAGTTATTTCCCTATGGAAGCCATGAATGTCTTCATGGGGATTTCCTAAGACAAGCCAGGTAAATTTTAGAACCGTAGTTAAAAAATAAAACGGCACACTGTGAAGAAAAGACCGTGGAGGGGGCCTGTTGGTGACAAAAGATGCTGTCAGAATGCTGGCAGGGGCCTGTCCTGTTGGCCACCAAGCTTGCTGACCACCCCGGCCGTGCACAGATTTCCTTCCCACCAAGAAAGACTCACAGATTCCATTATTTGATCACGGTTTTGTACAATGCTTGGAGGGGAGGAAAGATTCACTTTCCTCTAATAGTTCTCAAGTCAACAGACAGGCCTGATGTGGGAATAACATCCCGAAGTGAGGTGCTCGGGGCAGGGCTGCAGCCGACCTGTCTGCACTCAGTAGGGACAGAGGCTGTTCTTGAAGGTTCCATCCTCGGACTGGCCACCAACTGTCGCTCCTTCGCTACCTCGGCTTTTGGGATCTTACACATCCTTCCTTGACTCTGGAACTCGTCCCCACAGTGAGCTCCCCAGCCGGAGAGTGCGCCCCCCCTGGCCAGGCAGACCATCATCTGGGGCGACAGCCACCTCCAGGGAAGTTGGAGGCTAAGAGCATCATGTGAGCTTAGACTTGTCACGGAGGCCGCCTGACACCGCACAGTGTGCAGCCTCCCCGGCACCCGGCACTGTGTCTGGAGCACAGTAGGGCTGTTTCTCTTTGAGAAGGTGGGTGAGTGTGTCAGAGCTGGAAGGTCTGGTAGACTTGCTTAGGGTTTCATGAAAGTGATGGTGAGTCACTGAGGTCACACAGCTGGTTAGGGACCATGCTCCAAGCATTTCAGGACGGATCCAGCATCCAGCCAACACATGTTTTATCAAGTGTGTACTATGTGCCAGGCACTGTGTTGGAGCTAAAGGTCCGGTCAAGAATAAATTTGCCTATTTTTGCCTTTCTAGGGCACAGAGTCTATTACGGCAACAAAGGTTAAGCAAATAAATAGCAATAAATTGTATACAGTGAGTCCTAACAGAGTGGGTGCCCAGGTCAGGGGAGAGTTCTCCCAGGGGGGTGGGGTTTAAGACTGAGTAGTGTTGGTCACGTGGGGAAGTGAGAGGAGGGTCTATGGTGAGGGAACAGCTTGTGCAAAGGCCCTGAGGAAGCCTGCACGGTGGGAGCTAGGGAGAAAGGAAGGGTGGGAAGAGGCGAGGCGGGGAAATTAGGGGCCATATCACCGAGGGCCCCAGGACAGGTAGGAGTTTGGGTTTACCATGACATGTGTCAGGACACTTCTGAAGGGCCTGATGATGGGGTAACATGGTCTGACCTGCGCTTCGTAAAGGGCACCCCAGCTACTGCACTGATCAGAGGGAGAGAGGGGAGTCGATGGACCCACAAGAGATGCTTGCAGAGGCTGGTGACAGGTGGCCCCTGTCACTCACCAGATATGTGACTGTTATTAGCAACAGGCTTCTCCAGCCTCAGTTTTGCCCATGTGACAGTGACAGTCCCGGCTCACAGGACTGCTTTGGGGGTTGGATGTTTGCAAGGGACCTAGTGGCCTGCCTGGCACAGGGACACTGCCGTTCTTTCCCACGAGACCATCCCTCTCGCTTTTAATAGGAATTATTCAGAACCCAGGAAACTCAGACTTAAGATGCTGGTTTTCCTTTTGGTTTTAAGATGGAGAGACGTTCTTAATTTTAACATGGTTTGTGCTTTTTGTGTCTGGCTTATAAGTCCTTTCTTCCCCATCACGAGATCATAAAGATACTTCTCTTACGGTTGGAAAGTTTCATTTCTACATTCAGACTTTAATCCATCTGGAATTTGGGTCTGACTGTGTGAAGCCCAGCTCCCCACTGCTTGGCTGTGTGACTTGGAGCATCTCAGGACCCCCGTGTTCCCACCTGACAGGTGAGAGGTTAGGTTACGTCATCTCCGAGGCTTCTTCCTAACCTGTAGTTGCGAGAACTCAGTCCTCCTCGATTCAACCTGAGCCCAGAGTGATGCACCAGCTAGCGTGAGGATAAAATCATTCCACAGATTTCCACGTGCCCTGCAAAGATGCAGCCATGTTCACACAGGGTTGGCTGTCCTCCCATCTCTCTGCTTTTTTCTCCTCCACAGATAAAACAAAGCACTTCAAGGCAGGTTTCCCAAGGCCCACTTCCTAGCCAGAACTTGGCTTTAAATCATTCCTCTTTGACATTTTAGTTTTAACTATCCTGCACGTATCAGGCCAAGGATGGAGGAGAAGCCTCCGTAACTAGAATTGTTATGAAAACCAGATATCCGACTATACTGACGTTTCTGGACATAACCAATTTGCAGGACTTGTAAGTTTATTCACTAAAATCTTTCAGACTTGCACTGAAGAAGCCTCTGAGAGGTGCCACTGCTACTTAGTGACCACAGGTTAGTGACCACATGGGTGGAAACACGTCTCTAGAAGTGAGTGGCTGGTGGTAAAAAAAAACCAAACATACACACAAATCAAAACGCAGTTTCCAGTTTTCACCCTGATTGCCATCACAAAACGGAGGGTGAAAGACTCTGTGTCAGGCCAGTTTGCTGGGGGTGACCCAGCCCAGTGGTAACAGCTTGGGGTGGGAGAGGGGTCCCCAAAGACCCCACGGCGGAAGGAGGGCCTGATGAAAAGAAGCCAGTGTTCACAGGGGCCCCAGGGGTGGTACAGGTAAGGAAACTCAGCCCAAGTTCGTTTAAGGAAAAAGGTGTGCACGTGATCCAGATACAGGGGCAGGGAGGGGTGGTGTCTTAAGGGACTCAAGGGTTGAGAGGGAGTCTGGAAAGAAAACCTCCAATCCACTGGGACCCAGGTCTGCCCAGGCAGAGACCAGCTGGTCTCCCCCTCCTAGTGGGAAATTCCTTTGGAGAGGGAATCTGATTGACAATTGGACTGGGCCGTGAGGTGCCCAGATGTTTGGTCAAACGTTATTCTAAATCAGGTGTTTTTGAGAGGGCTTTTTTGCATGAGTTCCATGTTTAGATCAATAGACTGAGTAAAGCAGATTGCTCTTCCTAATGTGGGTGGGCCTCATGCAATCAGTTGAAGGCCTGGCTAGAACACAAAGGCTGACCCTCCCACGAGTAAGAGGGAACTCCTCCTGCTTGACTGCCTGTGAGCTGGGACTTTGATCTTTTCCTGCCTTCAGACTCAAGCTGAAGCACAGGTCTTCCTGGGTCTTGCGCCTGCTAGCTTTCACACTGGAACTCACACCATCAAAGCCCTGGTTCTCAGGCTTTCAGGACTCCATTTGTGCTCCCCTGGGTCTCCAGTTAACTGACTGCAGTTCTTGCGACTTTTCAGCTTCCGTAATCATGTGAGCTGATTCCTTACAACAAATCACTGTGTGTGTGTGTGTGTGTGTGTGTGTGTGTGTGTGTGTGTGTGTGTGTGTGTGTCCTGTTGGTTCTGTTTTTCTGGAGAACCTGGCAAAGACAAGGTCCTGTGGAGCGCAAGTGCTACCTAAGGCCCATCTCTGTAAGGGGGAGGCGGTTTCCAGATAAGAGGACATCGTGGGCTGAACAGACACCCAAAGGGGTCTACAGGGGCCATTTCACACCAGGAGCAGCGGGAGACCCTCCTCTGGGTTTCAGGAGCATGTTGCCCGAACATCCATGTAACCATATGTGTGCATGTATCCAGCCTCTGAACTCCACAAGGCCAGTGGTTCACTTTGGGACAGTCTTTAAGCCTTTGTATATCAAGGTCTAGTCCAAGGCTGGGCAATTGTCAAGTGTGGCTTTTGAATTACTGGGGACTGAGGTGGCTGTCAGCACACAGAGCCGGGGGACCTCAAGCCACCCTGAGTAGTGGTGACAGAAAGAGCCTGCACTCCAGATACTTCCCGCCCCAGGCACGGAGGCCACACCATCTGTCCTTGCTTTAAGTTAAAGCATCGAGGTGCCCCCAGAGCCTCCAGGCAGGTTCTGCAGGGGTCAGGGAGGAGCTGCCCAGTGGGACAGTGCAAGACTCCAGGGCAGCCTTCCTCTAAGCCCAGCATGGGGGCTTATTGTTGCTATTTTCAAATGTTTTTAAGTCTGGTAGAAACCAAAGGGGCCTCGCCAGGGCTGTGATGTTCTCTTTCACACAAGGCTGACCTGCAGGATGAGTGACACCAGCCAAACCCCAGGGCAGCCTCTGCCAGCCGCGGGCGTGCCCCAGTGGGCTGCTACTCACCTTGCACAGCCCCAGGGTGGCAGCGTTCCCTCTGCGCCCTTATTTCCAGAACTCCTTATTCAGAGCCCAGCATCATCGGAACCACAGTGGGAGGAGGCGTCAGCAGGAAACAAGAGGACGCTCACCTCTTGCCCTGCCTGTCCCTCTAAAGGCAGCCACAGTGGGCCCTGCCCCAGGCCACACTGAGCCCCCTTGGCCCGGTGCCTGTCCACTTTGGCCCCTTCCCTCACCCTGTTTCCTCTTTATCCCATCCGTGTGTGTCCACCCTCGGTGAACTGCTTAATGACATCAGCTGTGGTGTGGACCCCGGCGGCTCTGGGTCATGCATTTCTGTCTCTGATCTGACAGTTCTGGATGTCCTTGGACACCAGAGTTGTGTACACATAGAACTTTAAAGCCTGAAGACCATCCGGTGATCTCTGATCGCCTCTGTTGACAAAGGTGGAAAGTTCTAGAAGAAACCAGCAGTGAGGGGACCAGACCCCATACATCCTCTCCAGGGTACCTCTCCCCCATGGAGCTGCTTCTCACTAACAGGCCCCTCTCATCCTCCCCTCCCCGTGCCGCCGTTGAGTCACGTGCTCAGGCATATGCTCACACCGCCCATAGATCAACAGTGTCCTCCTAAATCCATGTCCACCCAGAACCTCAGAATGCAACCTTAGTTAGTAACAAGGTCTTTACAGATATAATTAGTTGAGACAAGGCCATACTAAAGTAGGATGGGCACTGATTCAATGATTAGTGCCCTTATGAAAAGAGAAAACAGAGACCCAGGGACACACACACACACACACACACACACACACACAGAAGGCCACGTGGAGACAGAAACAGAGATTGGAGTGATGCAGCCACAAGCCAAGGACTGCTGGCAACCACCAGAAGCTAGAAGAGGCAGAGCAGGATCCTACCTTAGGACGTTCAGAGAAAGAGCACAGCCTTGTCAACACCTTGTTTCAGACGTCTGGCCCCCAGAACTGTGAGAGAATAAATTTCTGTTGTTATCAGTCACTGTTTATGATAATTTGTATGGCAGCCCTAGGAAACGATTCATGCACTCACCTGCAGCCAGCTTACATTTTATTGGTGCTTCCTCCTTACTTTTCTCCTTTCAATCTGCATATTTCCTCCCTACAAACCTCCTTCTGCCCTGAGAGGACATCACTGGCCAGGAGACTCTCAGAATCACCTCTAGTGACCGGCCTAAAACCCATTTATGGATCGCCCTTAAGACTAGTGTCAGATCCATTTCCATTTTCACATATGTAATTCTTCTCTTATTCACATCCCAGCTGGGTGTTTCCCAGAGCATGGTGGATGTGGTGATTGGCAAGACGGAGGCAGGGGGTGTGTGCATTATCTTATTTTGAAAGTCATATATATCCAAAATATACAAACAGCTTATATAGCTCAATATCAAAGAATGAAACAACCCAATCAAAAAAATGGGCAGAAGAACTAAATATACATTTCTCCAAAGAAGACATGTAGATGGCCAACAGACACGTGAAAAGATGGTCAACATTGCTAATTATTAGAGAAATGCAAATCAAAACTACAATGAGGAATCACCTCTGACTGGTCAGAATGGTCATCATTAAAAAGTCTACAAATAATGAATGCTGGAGAGAATGTGGAGAAAAGGGAACCCTCCTACACTGGGAATGTAAATTGGTGAAGCCATTATGGAAAACAGTATGAATGTTCCTTAAAAAATTAAAAATAGAGCTACCATATGATCGAGCGATCCCACTCCTGGGCATATATCTGGAAAAGACAAAAACTCTAATTCGAAAAGATACATGCAGCCCAGTGTTCATTGCAGGACTATTTACAATAGCCAGGACATGGAAGCAACCTAAGTGTCCACCGACAGATGAATGGATAAAGAAGATGTGGTATATATATACAATGGAATACTACTCAGCCATAAAAAAGAATGAAATAATGCCATTTTCAGCAACATGGATGGATCTAGAGATTATCATACTAAATGAAGTAAGTCAGACAAAGACAAATATCATATGATATCACTTATAGGTGGAATCTAAAAAAATGATACAAATGAACTTATTTATAAAACAGAAATAGACTCACAGACATAGAAAACAAACTTATGGTTACCAAAGCAGGAAGGTGGGGGTGAGATAAATTGGGAATTTGGGATGAACAGATACACACTACTATATATAAAATAGGTAAGCAACAAGGACCTACTGTATAGCACAGGGAACTATATTCAATATCTTGTAATAACCTATAATGGAAAAGAATCTGAAAAAGAATATATATATACATATTTATGTATATATATATATTATGTATAACTGAATGACTTTGCTGTACACCTGAAAATTGTAAATCAACTATACTTCAATAAAAATAAATGAATGAATGAATTTTTAAAAAAAGAAAGTCATATATAAATTGTAATGAGATTTGGAAAAAGTATAACTTGCACATCAAATCCATCATTTCAGGGATATTGTTGCTTAGGACAAAGCTAAGTAAAAATTGACTTAATTTAAAGTTGATCCTAAGGAATATATTAAGTAAGGTTGGCACATGGTGGAGCATGAATTGCTGAAATGTGGGCAGTTCTGGAGTGGAAGAAACCATGTGGTTTTGGGGTCTGACAATTCTGAGTTCAAATTCTGTTTTTCTTACTGGTGCTGGGACCCAGTGGCGATTGCTGAATCTCTGAATCTCAGATTTCTCTTCTGCAGAATGGGATCCCAAGGCCTAAATGAGAGGCTTTCTCTGAAGGATTAAGACAAAGGGTGACTGAGGATGGCAGTGCCTGGCACATGGGATGCTGAGCAAATGAGGTGGCCTCCACATGCTCTGCTCTGAGGCCTCCTGCAGGGCCCCCCAGGCTCCTACCTACAGTCCACACCGCTTCCATCCTTCCCCGCCAGAACCCGGTCTGCATCGTGGGAAGCAGCAGGCTTGTCCCGGTGGGAAGGCAGAGGCCCTGCCAGGTTGCCTAGACAACCAGAGGAAGGCATGTGGGCACCTGGTGATGAATGATAGCTCTCCCTGCCCCTAATTCCTGGGTCACCTTCAGACCTGGAGCCGTCACACTGAGACCCTCCTTCCACTGTTGGAGCTTTGGAATAAAGGCATCGTGGGTCACCCTGGGGGTGAGCAGGGCAGAGAGATGCCTGTTGCACTGTGAGATTGTGCTGGAGCATGCTTTCTGGAAAGGTCTGGAAAGAAGGCAGGTAGGCCTCTTGCCTAGACAGCCCTGGAAATATCCTCCTCCAGACATCTGCCCAGGAGGCAGGGCTTGTCCAGAGGCCCGAGTGCATTGTCCCCAGGGCCACCAGCTTGTCCCTGGTGCAGTAGCACAGACTCTCCATCCCAGAGCCACAGGGGGACCGTCCTCATTCGCATCTCGCCTGGACACATCCCAGATCCCCAGGCCCACCATGATCCCACTTCCAAGGTCTCTTCCAAATGTCAATGCCATGCCCCAGACACACGGCTTGGGGATCACTCCTTCAAGTAATACTATCATTAAAGTATGGACTTCATTTAGTGCATTCCTGATACTTGTGTGACAAATATCTGATATTAATTTATGATCTTTTTTTTATTGTGGTGAAATATACATAACATAAAATTTACTATTTTAGCCAGTTTTAAGTGTACAGTTTAAGGCCTATGATTTCTAACGGACCTTAATCTACAGATATTGAATAAGGCTTGGGTAGGTTGGGGAAGTTCACCTCCGCTCACAGGACTATTAAGGGGCTAGATGGAGACCTGAACCCAGGCTGCCTGATTCCAAAACTGTGCTTATCATAATGACAATGAGAACCAGAGGAAGAAGAAAAAGCAGCACAATTAATATTTATGGAGCCTTCATTATGTGCCAGGCATTGTTCTAAGTACTTTAAATATGTCGTTATAACCTCATAGATATTTATATATAAAATCTCATTTATATTTACATACCTAAACACTCATATATAGTTCCTTTATATTTATATATATAATCTCATATATACACACGAGTGTGTGTGTAGCCATGTCTGTGTGTATACATAAAACCTCGTTTAATCCTTAGGTCAACTCAGTGAGGTGGGTCCTATTTTCAGCCTGTTGTGCAGGTGAGGAAACAGGCCCAGTGAGTTGAGCTACCCAAGGTCACGTGGCGGGTTAGAGGAGCTGGGACTCTAGCTCAGACTGGCTCAGGGCTGGTGCTGTAGCCCCGCCTAGGCCTCTCGTGTTGTGGGCTGAGGAGGGTGGATTGATGGTCTCTCCTGAGACCCTGCCATGGCGCTCCCTGCAAACAGGGAGGCGAAGAGACTGCCCTCACTGGGCCGTGTATATGACTCGGTCGCTCTTACCTCACATGTGCATCTGTGCACTTAGGGCCTCTGGAAGGGCAGCCCATGGCCGTGAGGCTTGCAGAGGGGACAGCCCTTGAGGGCTGACCCCATGACCCTCAGCTCAGCATCATGGTGCCTCCCCAGAGATGGGTGGGCCCCTACGTAAATCCAGAACAAGCTAAACCCTTGGAGAGAGTGGATCTGTGGGTAGCCTGGGCGGGGCTGGGGGACCGTCAACGGTCCCCAGGTACTTTGAGATGATTCTCCATCCTCCCCCAGCCCCTGGAGTGAGGAAGGAAGCGCTGAGCAGGGCCCAGCTGGGTGTGGGCCCGTTCTCCCAGCAGCGCCAGCTTGGCCCTCCAGCCACGGCAGGAGCACAGCCCCCACCGCTGCTGCCGTCTCTGCGAGCTGGTGGCAGCTCGTGAGCTGTGCATCTGGGGGTGGAGGTGGGAAGAGTTTTCTGGCTGGTTTCTGGAGAGCCTACTTCTCCATAAGGCCCATATCTGTTACCTTTCAGCTGCATCAGCACATGAGGTTTCTGGCTTTGTGTATTTATGTTCTGGTTCTGGCTCCTGGCCTGTATCTCTATTCACCAGAAGAGCTGGAGTGCCGGGCTTCTAGAAATGTGTACCTGGCAGCACTCAGGAAAATAAAATGATAGCCCAGGAGATGGGCACTTGAGCTCACAGCTGGCTGCTGTGGCATGAAGAGCTGACACTGGGGGACAGTCCTGTGTATTGCCTGCCTTTCCCCGCTGAATACAATGTTGCCATCATTTAGGGGGTTTTATGGTGCTTTTACAAAACCTACAGTAAGTCCCCTACATACAAACCTTCAAGTTGCGAACTTTCAAAGATGTGAACGTGCGTTCGCATGTCCAGTCACGTAAGTTAGTTCACATGGCTTGCACATTGTCACCTGTGCGCATCCTCTACAGGTGGTTGTGCTTCTGTGTACTTTACTGTACAGTACTGTAGAGAGCACAGTAGTACAGTATCTTTATTTCAAGCCCGGGATGTCTGGAAGCAAGCGTAAAAGCAGCGGCATATAGCTGATTGTGTTAGTTAGGTACCTCGGCTAACTTTGTTGGACTTACAAACAAATTGGACTTACAAGCGCGCTCTCGGAACAGAACTCGTTCACATGTAGGGGACTGACCGTATTTTAATTAGACCTTCTAAGAGTCCTGTACTCAGGAGCAAGGTACAGGAGGGGCAGAGACTCTGCCTTTTCTTCTCTGGTGCTCAAGCCACCCCCGGTTCATACCCAGCAGAGCCCTTGGCCTCGAAGCTGATCCTCATTGCTATGCCGCTGAGAGGAAGGAGATGGGTGTGAAGGTGCAGCTGGGAGACCCCCTCCTCTGCTCTCCCCAGCACCAGGTCCCACTCGCAGAGCACAGAGACGGGGCATGGAGACCCTAACCTTGTCAACCACGCGGGGGCTGGCAGTTCAGCACGGCCATAAGGAGGCAGAGGGGGCTCCGTGCCCCCAGTTTACAGAGGGTGAGAGACCCCTGCCCTGACGCTGGCCACCTTTCCGGAAGCGCCATGTGCCCATTGGGCGCTTGCACGGGCAGGCGTGGGGCGAGCGCAGGTCCTGCTCTCCCCGAGCCCAGCTCAGATCCCGACAGGGCTGCCCGCCGTGGGGAACCTTGCTTCATGCCTCTGGGTCCCCGCGTCCAGACCTAAAGAACGGGCTAATCTTGCCGATCCTGGCAGGACGGTTGGGAGATGAAGCGACGAGGCGTCTATGATGGGGCTTCGCACAGACCGGGGAGCTGCGCAAATGCACAGCTCTCTCAGCAAAGCGTCCACTGCGGGCACCGCCGTGCTCCTAACGTCAGCTCATGTCTGAAACGTGGTCCTTATCCTCCCAACTCAATAGCGCCCCCTACAGCCCAGAGTAGCCCAGCCTCCTGTGAGGTCAGTGCAGAAGCAGGCTGGGCTCCAACCAAGACGCGGGCGTGTGCAGGCCCCGGCTGGCAGCAGCCCGAGGCTTCCAGAACTGCCCCCAGGAGAGGGACTCAGTGCCACCCGCCTCTCACCACCGCCACACACGTACCTGTGCACAGACACAGACGTGCACATTCACACACATACACACACTCATTCACACACATATTCACACATGTGTAACACAGACACACCTTCACACACACATGCACAGACACACCCCTTCACATAGACATTCACACATCCACACACGTGTTCACACACAGATGCACATACACAGACATGCACATTCACACACATAGACACACTCATTCATACACATATTCACAGATGTGTGACACAGACACACCTTTACACACACATGCACAGACACACCCCTTCACATAGACATTCACACACTCACACACAGATGCACATACACAGACATGCAAATTCACACACACACATACAGAAACTCAAACTCACTCATGTACACACTTGTACACACAGACATACATACTCACACATATATATATACACGTACACTTAGACATAAACACACACGTACAGGCACACACAGGCACTCACACTCACACCATCCACAGGGCCTGGCTGATACACAGCGTTGGCCTTAGTAAAAAAATACTGACCTCTGTCCATCATCCTCTCCTGTTCCCCTCAGGCACCAAGGGGTCTGACCCCGGGCAGCCTCGGAGTCCCCAGGCAGGGGGTGCCCAGGCAGGGCTCAGCAGTGGGGCGCTGCCCAGTTGGCAGTGGTAGCACCAGGCTCCTTGCTCTCCTCTGGCCACACATGTGCCCCTGTGTGAGGCGGGCCATGTAGCCCACGGGAAAAACCATGAAATGTTGGATCCGGGTTACCGCCTGGCCAGTCCTAGCATGGAACTTGCTGTGAGTGGTCACTTCCTGAGCCACCATCCTCAGGACCCAGCATGGGAGCCAGTGGGCTCCACGGACCACCACTCCAGAGTCTGCAGCAGGCGGGGTGACCAGTGCCCACCCCTGGCCCCGCAGGTGGCTGCACAAGGCAGATTCCCGGGCCCAGGTGTTCTGTTCTCCCCTCTTACGCCAGGTCCTGCAGCCAGGGGAACGAGGCAACAGTATCCTCACTTGGGGTCCTCCCTTGTGGCCAGAGGTACAGGGTGAGTTACAGGAAGAGGCGCAAGAAAAAGCGGTAACTTCTACTCCATCCCTGGTCATTCTTCCTCACGCGTCAGCCTCCAGCTGTGCTGTGGACCACTTGCCTCCACCCGCCACCCTCCACCCCTCCACCCCTTCACGCCTCCATGCCTACAAGCCTCCACCCCTCCACCCCTCACCCCTCCACACCTCCACCCCTCCACCCCTCCACGCCTCCACCCCTCCACGCCTCCACCCCTACTTCTCTCCCCTCCACTCCCACCCCCAGTGCTCAGTTCTGATCCTTTTCCACCCAGCGCAGATGATCTTTATTCCCAGGTCCCTCTGGGCTCCAGACCTTGCTGTTCATATTCCCAAAGGCACTAAGATTCTTTGCTGAACAAAAGGACCCTAGTCTCTCACCTTAGCTGTTAAAAAGGAAAAAAAAAAAAAAAAAAAAAAGACAGATGCTTATAATTGAATGGCTTTTCTTATTGTTTTGCTTTGGTTTTGTTTCCTTAACATTTCCCAGATCAAAGTCTGAGGCAAGACTCCTGTCCTCAACCAGATAAAAATCCCAAGGGTGATTTTTCATTTAAGTGAGGGGAAGAGTGAAGGTTACTGGTGTTAATGTAAGAATAAAAAGATAACTCACACAGGTAACAGAATGAAAGCCTCAGGTATAGATAAGTGGTCGGCTGAGCGCAAATGAAGTGGGTCTATCTCAAGAATTACAGAATCAAATTGTGATTCTTGGTTCCCCTGCTGCTACTTCTTGAGGAATTGCTTTTGGTTTGGTCTTTAAGGATCTTGCAGCTGAATTGTCTGGGGAAAAATTCTATGTCTGTTGGAAACTTTTCTGTTACTGATGAAAGGGGGGATCTATCGGCTCTATAATTAACACGGGAGGGGGAACACTGTTGGATTCAGATCCACCCCTGGCTGGATGAAACTCTGGAACCCACCTTCCCGGTTCAGGCCTGGGCTCACCTGAGAGGTTAGGAAGGCTTCCAAGAGGAGGGGGCATCTATCTGCTCAAGGTCAGCGGCACCAAGACTCCAAGTTATGGCGCTCAAACTTGGGGGCCCTTTGAATGTAAGGTCGTATACGTGATAGATGAGAGACTGGCTCAGGGCTCCAATAACCTTAGGCCCTGGTTAGGAGCTGAACCAAAGGAGGAACAAGGTCAAAAAAAGGTGTTTGGGACCAGGAGAGGCAGGTTCATTGGATGTGGGGAGCCTCTTTCCCAACCCCCTGTCAAAGTCGTGTGATGGCCTCAGCGGGCCAGACTTGCTGCCTGTCTGTCCCTTCTTGGCCTGTCTCCATCCCAGCCTCTCCCAGTCAGTTGACTTGGTGGGGTGGCTTTTATTAAATGGCTGTTTCACCTTTAATCTGATAAAGCCAGTCCATGAAAGTCATTACCTGCAGAGAGACAGAGAGCAGCAGTGCAAATACACATGCACCCATGCACGTACACATGTGCACACGCATGATCAATAGTATGTTGGGGGAAGTTCATGCCAATGAAGGAAATTAAATATACTCGTTGGAGAGAAAACCCAACCACTGGCGTACCGTTCCCATCACAGTAGAGATGAAACACGTGGTTGGTGCCCCGTGGTCTGCAGTTGAATCACAGGACTCGTTTGACTTTATCCCTAAATCATCACGGAGGGCCACCGATGCCAGCTTCTGAGCTTTTCTGCAGACTCTACAGATCACAGGAGAGAATAAAACAACCTTTCTTCAGCTCTGGACCACAATGTGGGAAAAGCCTACCCCGGCTGGAAAGGGGAAAGGGGAAGGGGGAGGAGTCAAGGAAATCTCTTCAAGAGAAAAAAAAAAGGAACCATCTTTACTCTTTCCCAAACTGACAAATTTGGCTTGTCAGATGCAAGTTCAACTTATGGACAACGCACTCACAACTGATAATCTCCACAGTAACTGCTGTGTCACGTGACAACACAGAAGCAGTGGAGCCAGGAGAGCTGCTCTCCAGACTTCTGGCAGATTCCACAAAGTCAGCCTAATTAACAGGCGCGGAATGGAGACCTCAGTTTAGGTCATTGGCAGACGTTCTTAAAGAAGAATGAAGATGTGTTAGCACCTTCTCTTCCCATTCACGGGGCCCTGTGCTGGGATCAGGGAGGCTGCAACCTAGTACCCCCTCACCCTCCCTCCTGATCTCCCAAGCTCCAGGCAGCACTTCTAAATGCGGCTCTTTGTAGCATCGTGTCTGGAGAAAAACTCTTAATTCTTCTCCTGAGGCTTTAAAATATCAGAAACTGGTGAGAGAGAGAGAGCCAGGAATACACCTCCAAATGATCCCAATTCTTCTTTTTATTTAAGATTATAAATTTCTAGGGACTTCCCTGGCGGTCAAGTGGTTAAGATGCCGTACTTCCACTGCAGAGGGCGAAGGTTTGACCCCTGGTCAGGGAACTAAGATCCCGCATCAGTGAGGCCAAAGGGAAAAAAAAAAAAAAAATATATATATATATATATATATATATAAATTTCTACTTTAATTTCCCACTGCTTCTCCCAGCAAAATACAGGTCTGATATATTTAAAGCTCTCCGTCCCTGATGTCATTTTGTTCTTATATGAGAAAATGCTGTCTCCTTCCCAAGACCTACTCTTTTAGTCGAGTTTAATGTAGGTCTGCTGACTTGATAAGGGTGGAAAGTTGGTTCATTTTCAGAGGCTCAAAGAATGAGTTGCCTCTGGGCTGCTAAGAATCTTTGTGACTTTCTCCAGCGAGGAGGTGACAGGGCAGGGCTGCCGGCCTTCGTGGCCCAGCCCGTTCATGGTCAGTGGCCGCCCTTTCCACTGCCACCTTCGACCTGCAGAAATCTGTGCCCAGGCCACTCAGGCAGCTCTGCTTGTCCCAGACTCCAGCATTTTGCTTTGTCTGCCCCTGGACAGTTGCGCCATTGTCTTCAGGTTAATAAAGTTTTGGTCACAACACGATGATTCGAAACATCTCTTGGGCCCCTTTGCCCTTCATCTGGGACGGGCTGGTCCACCAATTCTGTCGGAACTGTCTCCTCCGAGTCGGGTCTGTGGAGTTAGTGTGAGCCTGGGGGTGACCCCAACTGCCAACCAAACTGTGCGTGTGCGTGTGCATGAGCTGTGGAAATGAACGAAAACCGCCTAAGTGAGAACAAGCAAAGGCTGTTTAGTGGGGGCTTGTCCTAGCCAGGGCGTCAGACACCATCACTTGCGTTTGGCATCACTGAGGCAGGCAGGGCTTGGGCTGGGGGGCAGGGGAGGGGAAGATTCATGGAGGACAAGAGGGAGGGTTCCAGGTGTGCCCTGCTTGGAGGCTGTCAGTAGGGGAAGCTGCAGGCGGCAACTAGCTGTAGGTGGGGCATCCTTATGGGATGGATTAGGGATGCACATCTGGCTTTCTCTTGTTGGTCCCTAGTTGGAAGTGGGGACAACAGCTAGGGAAACTCTCAGTTATTAATCAAGTCCTGGCAGTTTGAGGCCAATTGCTATGGAGTTGTTTGACTTCCTGGGCTGGGTGCTGCAAATGGTGGGTCCGAGTTCTATCTTATCCATGCACTGGCCATTATCCTTAGGTATGTTCAGTCTCAGAGTGTGTATAAGACTGTCTTCTCCCAGAACTTGCTTGATATTAGTAAGAAGCTGAACAGGTCGGGGTAGGGGAAGGAAACTCATCATTTTTTACAAATAGCCACAGGTGGAAATTCAGGGTGCTTTTGAGAGAACTGAGTTTGAGGGGTTCTATAGCAACTGTTCCTTTGGCCCAGCTGAAGGTCACCTCATGGTCGATGACCTTTCTCAGGCGCTGCTGGGAATTGAAGATCGTACGTTGGAGGCCAAATTTGGGTCCCACGTGGGCCAGAATGGAAACCATGAAATGGATCAAGGTAGCCTCCAGATATGCCCATCCCCTGCCTTCTCTTTCCTCCCCACTCTGTCCCACCCCAAGGAGCCAGCTCACCACCAAACCCACCACGGGCCCAACTTCAGTGCCTTATCTTCAGACTTACCGCTTTTTACCAAGGGAAGAGTTATTGAGAAGGCAGTCAAGGCTGATCTATTTTTAACCAGGAGACAAAACCCAAAGACAAGAACTCTGTCCCCGGTTATGGACTGTCACATCATTTGCAGCAGGTGGTGGGTTCTGAAATGCCGTGGTCCAGATGGCAGCCAACTCCACCCACATGTCAGGCGGGCGACAGTGATTCCAGACGTACTCCTTGTTTAGACAAGGAGTTTCTGCCCCCAGTAACATGCCTTCGAGCAGCAAAATGATTCTAGACCTTTCCAGAGGTCACAGACTGGAGGCTTGGGGGCCACGTTCAGTCTGAAGATGTGTTTTGCTTGGCACACGTGTGTTTTAAGTTTTTTAATTACTTGTCAAGATTTAAAAATCAGGAGCTTGCCTTGCACATAAAAAAAAAAAAAATCTGTATTTTTAAACTTCTTTTAGAAAATGGGATGATCTGGGTCACCTTCCCACCCAACAATGCTCAGCAGAAGAGCAGCTGCCCTATTTTCTTCTCCACCGTGGTCCCCATTTGGCCTACAGTTTTTCCCTGTTTGTGGACTAGATGTGTGTGTGAGTGTGTGTGTGTGTGTGTGTGTGTGTGTGTGTGTGTGTGTCCTTTCTCCCCCATCCCAGCCAAATTCATGTTGAAATCCTAACTCCCAATGTGATGGTATAAGGAGATGGGGCTTCTGGGGAGTAATTTGGTCTTAAGGGCAGAACCCTTATGAATAGGATTAGTGCCCTTATAAGAGAGACCCCAGAAGGTCCTCTTGCCCTCTTTCTGCCATGTGAGAATACAATAAGCAGTCTGATTCCTCTCCTGGGCATATATCTGGAGAAAACCCTAATTCGAAAAGATACATGCACCCCAATGTTCATTGCAGCACTATTTACAATAGCCAAGGCATAGAAGCAACCTAAATGTCCATCAGCAGAGGAATGGATAAAGAAGATGTGGTACATATATATATAATGGAATATTACTCACCCATAAAAAAGAACAAAATAATGCCATTTACAGCAATATGGATGGACCTAGAGATTATCATACTAAGTGAAGTAAGTCAGCAAAAGACAAATATCATATGGTATCACTCATATGTGGAATCTAATTTTTAAAAAATGATGCAAATGAACTTATTTACAAAATGGAAACAGACTCACAGCTTTCAAAAACAAACTTAGTTACCAAAGGGGAAACACAGTGGGGAGGGATAAAGTAAGAGCTTGGGATTAACATACATACACTATTATATATAAAATAGATAATCAACAAGGACCTACTGTATAGCAGGAACTCTACTCAATATTCTCTTATAACTTATATGGGAAAAGAATCTGAAAAAATATCAATATATGTATATGGATAACTGAATCACTATACTGTACACCTGAAATTAACACAACATTGCAAATCAACTATACTCCAATAAAATTTAAAAAAAGAAAAAGAAAAAGAAAAAAATACAGCAGTCTGCAACCCAGAAGAGGGCCCTAGCTGGAACCTGACCATGCGGGCACCCTGATCTTGGACTTCCAGCCTCCAGAACTGTGAGAAATAAATATCTGTTGTTTACAAGGCACCCAGTATATGGGGTAGTGGGTGGTTAAGGTGCCCGTTTCAGAGTCAGCTATGTGACTTTACCTCTCAGAGCCTCAGTTTCCTTATCTGTCAAATGGGATAGGATCCCTGGCTCCCAAGTTCATGAGGCTTCCCTGGACATGCGTCCAATGTGGCCAGTAGGGAATATGGCTGGATGTCAATGGTAACCATCTGAATAGGCTGGTTATGCTGTGGTGACAAATAAACCCCAAACTCAGTGTCTGCACCAGTGCAGGTGTATCTGTTGCACATACTGCCTGCCTGTCTTGGATCAGCAAGGCTCTGCTGGGCGTCACCCTCACTCAGGGGTGCAGGGTGATGAAAACTCCCTTCTGGGTTTGCCATCGGTCTCTGTGACAGGGAGAAGGGGACGTGGTACATCAAGCCCTGGCCTCTTCACAGAAGAGGCACTTGTTACCTCAACTCCCATTTCATTGGCCCCAGTAAGTCACAAGTCACAACTAACTTCAAAGAATGCCCCAGACCTCATGATTCCAAGTGCTGCACTCTCCCCTTACAGCACAGCTGGCTCCCCAGGGAGGACACCCTGCTCCACCACTCACTTCCAAGGAGACCTTCTTGAACAGGTTTGCCCTGAGGGATAGAAGAATGTTTTCCTCCTCAAATTCTAGGCCTATCATCAGTGAAGTAATAATGACACATCTCAATGAAAAGACCCCGAAGACAAGATGCCTCCTGTGCTTCAGTGTATAAGACCATGGTCTCCATACCCAGCCAAGGCTCCTCTTAGGTTTTTGGTGGGACGAGCATGTGGGCACATTCTGTGTGCTGGTGCCCACGCCCACCTGTGACAGCTTGATGCTGACCCTCACAGCAGTGTCCTATCCAGTGGAGGAGGGACAGCCCTATTCAACTCAGGGTTCCTCGTAAATTAAAGATAATTCTCACGTCGCCTGGAGACTGTTAAATGTTGAGGGAATGTTACTGCAGGTAGCCTCCAAGGTCTGACAAGAGTTTGCCTCTTTTTATTGTGGTGTGAAGACCTCTTTGGAGGATGGTATATAGGTTCTTACGGTGTGACCATGAACTCTGGGAAAGTGTAACCTTGGTCTACTCCCCAACAGGGAGCAGAAAGTGCTGTCTCCTCCCTGTCCCGAGACCCATGGGCGTCCATGGATATGAAAGGTCTCTCTGATATCCATCTTTCAGCACCATTCTGAGGCCTCTCTAAAGAAGGCCAGGAAGAGCCAGCTAAGAAGACTGCAGTGTAAACACAGAACCCAGAGACCCTAAGCCTATGGCACTGTGCCTGGTGGCTATTGGGACATCCTTTGATAAAAAAGAAATGGGGGGCTTCCCTGGTGGCGCAGTGGTTGAGAATCTGCCTGCCAATGCAGGGGACACGGGTTCGAGCCCTGGTCTGGGAAGATCCCACATGCCGCGGAGCAACTGAGCCCGTGAGCCACAACTACTGAGCCTGCGCGTCTGGAGCCTGTGCTCCGCAACAAGAGAGGCCGCGATAGTGAGAGGCCCGCGCACCGCGATGAAGAGTGGCCCCTGCTCGCCGCAAATAGAGAAAGCCCTCGCACAGAAACGAAGACCCAACACAGCCATAAATAAATAAATGAATGAATGAATGAATGAATGAATGGAAAAATCATTTTGGAAATGCTCTCCCAGATGGCAAGAGCCCCCGTGGTGAGGTTGAGTACTACTCATCCTGTCCTGGGCCCTCTTTGCAGCACTTTCTGGGCTTTGCTTCTTTTAGTCACCGCAGTAACCTATCCAGTAGCTACTATCGTGATTTCTGTTTTACAGATAAGAATTACTCTTAACTCAGAGTGGTCTGAATGTTACAAAACACCCTCAAGCACTGCATCGCCTCCAAAATAGCCCCACTTTGTACTGTATATATGGTGGGACAAAGGCGCCATCTCTCCCCAAGCCCCCCTGCTTTCCAGCGAGCAGAGCATCGCCTCCCACTTTCCCCTGGGAGGGGCTGGTGAACTCAAGGTCCCCCTAATCTGTGGCAGGCCCTGACGTGAGGGCTGGACAGGATTCAGCAGAGACGCATGCCTCTGTTCCTGCCCCCTCCTTACATAAAGTCATTTTAAAAGGTCAAAACCACACTGAGCTCATCATGGCAAAACTGAGATTCAAACCAGGCAGACCAAACTTTGAGCCGCTAAACTGTGCTGCCTCCTATTATAATATGATTATAGTATAACCCAAATCTGAAAGACCACCCACTGCTTTCATTATTGGATCCTTCCAATAAACTGGTCATGCTGGTAAGCACCATTCCCTAAAGAAATCGAAAATGACTATTCTAAAATAAATCTGGAGGACACACCCAGCCACAAAGTGGGAGGCGTTTTGTACCAACACAACCAGGGCCTTTCTCTCCAGCCAGTCTGTGCTCAGGACTAAGAATCTAGGACTCAGCCCCCCGGGGTGGGAGGGTGGTTTGAGGCTGCGAGAGAAACAAGAGATGCCAGCTGCCAGCAAGAGGCAAACAGGGTAAAGAAAGAAAAGGATTTAAAAGGCAGACGGGAGAATTCTGACAGCTCTGAATGTCCTTGTGAAAGGTCCAGGACTGGTGGGCGGAGCTTGGTGGGGGGCCACACTTGGTGGGCGGGGCTCATTTGCATAACACATAACATCAGGTAGACGCATCATTGGCCAGCCTCTTAATTGGACCTGGGTCCTGAGAAAAACACTTACCTCTGATCCTTGGGTGCTGTTTCTAAAGAACAGAAATATGTAGTTTTATAAATACAGTCACAAAAAATGCTAGAAGAATAACATGCATTATTTAAGTACTTCAAGGTACCCCTTGATGCTTGACTTACCTGGAAGCACCTTGGCTTATTCTCAAGGATAAATGCGCCATCACAGGCGGGACAGGGAAGGGGGAAAGGTTATTTTAACATTTTATTCACAATCCGTCAGATTCATATGGAGAGCACTTTAGGGATTATTTGAAACCTAAGGACTTCCCTGGCGGCACAGTGGTTAAGAATCCGCCTGCCAGTGCAGGGGACACGGGTTCGAGCCCTGGTCCAGGAAGATCCCACATGCCGCAGAGCAACTAAGCCCATGTGCCGCAACTACTGAGCCTGCATGCTGCAACTACTGAAGCCCGTGTGTGCCTAGAGCCCGTGCTCCACAACAAGAGAAGCCACCACAGTGAGAAGCCCATGCACCGAAACGAAGAATAGCCCCCGCTCACCGCAACTAGAGAAAGCCCGTGCGCAACAATGAAGACCCAACGCAGCCAAAAATTAATTAATTTATTAATTTAAAAAAACAAAAAACAAAAAAACGCTGAGTCTTCTTTCTTGGTGTGACCAACATAGCCTGCGAGGTGGCATTATTAACCCTTTGCAGGTGAGGAGAGATGAACTTCCTGGCGTGGCCCAGTGTAGTGGAATTCTCCACCAGGGCCTGGGTCTCTCAGGCCGTCTGCAGCTGCCACTGTGGGTTGACCCCCATTCTGGATGCATTTCTTGGATTAGCATCGTTGGAGTGGGGGAACAGGGAGGGAGGAAAAGGACACATTACACTGAAAAGGGGAAATGGAAATGCAAGAGGGGAAACTGAGTGAGAGAAAGTCGGGATGGAAAATGAAGGAAGCTCCTGCCAAGGCACTGAGGTCGGGGAGGAGCTGGGCCCATAGAGGAGAGGGGAGACCTGGTGGGGGACTCTTGTCAGGACTGGAATCCTTGTTAACACTGGCTCAGCAAGAGAAACCTGCAGAGTCCCAGTGGACTTCCAGAAGCTTCCTCTCTGACAGCTGGGTGCAGAGCCCTACCCCGCTTCTACCAGCCTCCCCAACTCTCCACTTGGCAAGACTCTCCTGTCATCAGCTCCTCTGTATCTGGTGTCCCTCTTGGCTCTAGAACCTGTAAGTGAACCCAGCAGTCACACAGCGTTCTAGGAATGCATTCTTTCCAGTTTCCTGCACTGGTTTTCCAAATCACCTCGGAAGTGCCTTTAAATATGAGGCTCTGGACTTGGAGGGCATCATGCTAAGTGAAGTAAGTCAGAGAAAGATAAATACTGTATGTTATCACTTACATATGGACACTAAAAAATAAAACAAACTAGTGAATATGACAAAAAAGAAGCAGACTCACAGATACAGAGAACAAACTAGTGGTTCCCAGTGGGGAGAGCAAAGTGGGGAGGGGCCAGGTAGGGGCGGGAGAGTGGGAGGTACAAACCGTAGGGTGTAAGATAGGCTCAGGGATATATTGTACAACATGCGGAATATAGCCAATATTTTGTAATAACTGTAAATGGAAAGTCACCTTTAAAAATTGCATAAGAATAAAAAAATTAAGAAAAAAAATGAGGAGTTCTGCTCACCGCAAGCTCCACAACAAATGGTAGGAGCGGTGTTGGCAGGTTTTGGCAATTTTGTTAGACTGCACATCAGGTTAGGTTTTCTGAGGTAACGAGACCTGTCTGAAGATAGAGAATCCACGCCGTGGGCAGGGGCTCTCACAGGACAGGCCTTCCTCGTGTGGACGTGTGTCAGGGCAGTGAACACACGTGCCTTCTAACTCTGTTCTTCCCTCAGCTCTGCCTGTGGAACCTCTGGGCCCACGTGCTAACTCTGAGGTCAAACATTCCCCAGACTCTGTTTTAGACAACTGTAAACCTCAAGACACATTTCTATCTGAAAGTTGGTTTTAACCATATTAAATTTATAAAACTTTTTTTTTCTCCTTTTTTTCTTCCAGTTTTACTGAGGCATAACTGACATACAGCACTGCGTACATTTCCAGCGTCCAGCATCATGATTTAACTTAACATATATCAGCAAATGGTGACCACCATACACATAGTGGACATCCATCAACTCATAATACAAAATAAAAGAAAAAGAAAAATCTTATTTTCCTGTGCGAAGAACTCAGGATTCATTTCTTTAACAACTTTCGTAGGAAACATGCAACAGTGTTCATTATATTAACCCTGTTGTACATGACACCCCAGTACTTATTTTTCTTCAAACTGAAAGCTTTTACCTTTTGATCACCTTCATCCAACTTATAAAATCTTACAATTTTATTTATTTATTATTATTTTTTGGCTGCGTTGGGTCTTCGTTGCTGCGTGCCAGCTTTCTCTAGTTGCGGCGAGCGGGGGCTACTCTTCGTTGTGGTGCGTGGGCTTCTCATTGCGGTGGCTTCTCTTGTTGTGGAGCATGGACTCTAGGCGCGTGGGCTTCAGTAGTTGTGGCACGCGGGCTCAGTAGTTGTGGCTCGCGGCATCAGTAGTTGTGGCTCGCGGGCTCTAGAGCACAGGCTCAGTAGTTGTGGCACACAGGCTTAGTTGCTCCATGGCATGTGGGATCTTCCCGGACCAGGGCTCGAACCCATGTCCCCTGCATTGGCAGGCTGATTCTTAACCACTGCACCATCCAGGAAGTCCCAAAGTTTTATAATTTTAAAGCCCTAAACTTTTATTTAAAAAAAAAAAGCAAAATTTGGTAGACTTGGTCAATATCACAGCATATGGCAAAGATCTTCACAACCGGAAGGTTGTGAGGGAGCCAGACGTGAGGCTGTGTGGACAAGGGAGCAGCAAAGGCCCTGAGGTGTCAAACAAGGAAGCACACCAACAATAGCATATCTTTTTGTTGACAGAGTTGTTTTTCACATGACCTCGTGAATTTTCTAGATGAGATCCTCTCCATTATGTCGATGAGAAAATTGCAGCCCAAAGAGGCAAGGGACTCACTCAAGGGGCCCCAAGCGTGAGGGGCAGAGCAGGGGTTTTCACCCTTGGCCTCTGATCCCACCTACTGTTGTTCGTTTTGCTACATTGCTCCTTCGGGGGAACCGGAGTCCTCCTCCTGGAATGTTTACGTGAGGAAAAGATGTAATGCCACGTCATTTCAGAGGGGGCTGGTCTTCACATTCAAGGGTGACATGAACCCTAAATGAAGAGGCAGTTTTTCTTCCTCTCCCATGGAAATATCTATGTCACATCTTAACGTTTCCACTTCATGTTCCAAGACCTGTCGTTAACTCTTCATGATCCGTGAGTGGATTTTCCATTTTGTGTATTTTTCTGAAGGACCTGAGGCTCTTTGCTTTCTGTGGCAAGATAGGTTTTAAAAATCCTCAGGAGGAGAAGCAAAGTTGGCCATAAAAGATATCAAAAGTGGGAGAAGCGTTCACCGTTGGCTCATCTGAGCATGGCACGTGTACCCCTGATGACAAAAACTCAGCCTGTGTGCACTGGTGCTGAATTGAATCTCGGAGACAGAGTTTTGGGTGAAGTAGAAAAGTATAGCTTTATTTCTTTGCCAGGCAAAGGGGGTCACAGGGGGCTCGTGCCCTGAAAAACTGTGTGTTCCAACCCAGGAGGGATTTGGTGAGGGGTTTTATAGCAATGGTTCAAGGGTGGGTTTCTGATAAGGATCGGGATGTGTGCAGGGCCTGCATTCCTTTAATCTGGGCTCAGGTGGTCTCCTGATGAGCTTCTCTGATTCTCAAGGAATGAATAATGCTTCACCAAGTACTTAACATCTTCCATTTGTTGGGGATTTTAGTTCTGTAGAAGAGCTCAAAGATATTGCTATGTGTATCGCTTGAGGTGGAGCCAGGACCCTGCCCCAAGCCTGCACTATTGTGTCCTGACTGTTCCTCCCTTGTCTCTGCATCCCCTCCCTTCCCTGATTAGCAACTGTTCGAATCTGCCCTTTGGAACTCAGGGAAGGTCATGGAGGCTGGAGTTTATTCCCTACAAACAAGAAACACGGGCCACAGAAAGGATTCCGTGCCCAGGAGCCCCACAGGGTCCTGCTTGGTTTCACCCCCAACCAAGAGAGTTGGATGCAGAATCCATGCCCCATTCCAAAATAACCATGTGTTCCACATGTATGAAATTTACAAGTAGTTGCACAGGAATAACAGGGCTTGTGAAATTATAATATCGAAGAGTAACCAGCAGCAAAGAGGAACGATGAACTCACAGTCTAGGGGCCATGTTTTCAAGTCTCCATTGAGACTGAGTTTGTTTTCTGTGATCTGTCACATTTTCTGCTGGTCAATGTTTCCCTTTGGGGAACCTGGCCAATGAAAAGTCATGCAGAAAACAGTCACTCCCTGAAATGCCAGAAAAGCAGGGCAGGCAAATGCCCTCGTTTTCCGAGGAGCAGACTGTGTAAACCAGAAGAGGGTACTTCTTATGTTATCTTTGGCAAAACTCTCAGATGAGTTAGCAAATACTGACTGGAGATAAAGTAAAACTTGGTTCAAAGGTCAACCTTTGCACCAACTCAGGTTACATTCCACTCTCCTCCTTAGCAAAGAGGGGCAGACCCCAAAGCAAGCAGCAGACAGCAAAAACAACCTCAAAATTTCCCTGAATAGAGACCCATGGGATCTGGGGCCAATTGCAATTCTCCTCACTTGCAAATGTGCTGGGGCAATTGGCTACCCATGGAAGAAAGACTTAAGTAGTAAAAGAAAAGATAGGACAACATGTTTATGACCTTGGAGTTAGAGAGGGCACGGCCTCAAGCAAACACAAATCACAAAGGCAAACAGAGAAAGAGTGATGTCAGACTTTATCAAAATGTGAAACTTCTGATTCAAAATCAGAAATCACTAGAAGCTGAGATAAAAGAAAAGCCACAGAGTCGGAGAAGATATTTGTAATATATTATATACAGATGTGTGTATGTGTGTGTATTTACGCATATGTGTGTATACATATACAGATATATCTACATATATGCAGAAATGTATACACATACACATAAAGGCTGGATTATTATCCAGACTCTATTAAGAACTCCTATCAATCTGTAAGAAAAAAGACCACACCATCAACCCAATGGAAAAATAGATAAAAAGATGACCACCCAGCTCATAAAGTGGGAGGGTCTGGAGGAACTCTTGCTTTATCTCTATGGTGCAAATTATTTCCAGTGAGAGCTTATCCTTATATAAATTTTACAAAGAAAAATAAAGAAGAAAACTACCTGAAGATGAACCCAAGCAATGTGATGTATTAGTTTACCAACACGTAGGAAGGGAGCACTTAATCTATAAAATATGAGCCCTCTGGTGTGAAGCTGGGCAACTACAGGCCAGCAAAGGCCAGAGCTGGACCCAAACAGGACAGAGAGGCAGCAGGCAACAGGGCTGCAAGAGGGAGGCCCAGCCCCTCGCGGCTCTGTGCCCGGTAGCCTGTGCGGGGCCTCGGCTGCGCCCTGGGTGCTGGGAAGGATGGACTCCAAATTTAAGACCCTCTGACCACCATTCTACCATTAATGCTCCATTACAGATATGCAAGTCTTAAAAGGACTGATAAGAATTTCCACCCCCTTCCAATGCACAATTTAAAAACTACATTTGAATTATCGATGTTGAAGTTGCATTTAGAGACAGGCTAGAATGAGTGAAGTGACCTCAGTTTTCAGGCTGAAAACAGTAATATTTGTCTTGCCCTCTTTCTTCATTTGATTTGATTTTTTTTTTTTTTTTTGGTCCATTCACTCGTTCCTTCTGTTCTTCAGCAAAGAGTTGTGTGGACCTTCCAAGCACCACGTGCTGTGCTGGCTTCCAGGAGACACCGGCCATCCTGTCCCTGAATTCAGGGCTCTGCAGAGTGGAGGGTCCCAGCCAGGGATGCGAGGGATGCTGGAAAAATGACACTGGTGGACTTAGGGGTCTTCCTTGGGGGTGCTGGACGCCCTAGAGGCCCCAGAGCAGCTGTCAGGGTCCACACCACGCAGGCCTGGGGATCCGAGCAAAAGCAAACTCTGATCCCTAACCAACCCAGGTAACTTCAAAGGCTCAGGTCTCCGGTGGAAGGAAGTGAACATTCTCATGTGGTTTGTGCTGGGACCACACAAGATGGCTCATTGCAATTGGACGTACACCTCACAACAGCGTGCTGTGTCATTTCTGGTATCAAAACAGCCATTTCACGTGCTTCGTGGACACGTGGGGTCTTGCTCTCGTGCTAATCATACCGATGGATTCGGGAGCAGTGAATGAGCAGATTTAGTGACTGAGCAGGGATTGTGGTTCTTTTTTCTTCTAAAATGAACAGATATGGAATTTGCTCTGCTTCTCAAGAGAGTATGTACCTCCCTCCACACTTGTGGTAAATGTTATTATTCCTTAAAAAGAAGAGAAAAATCCTTACAACATCTTAAGCCTTCAGCTTCTATTATGGGCTCCATCAGGCTGGACCTGCAGGCTTCGGGAATAAGGAGAACTCTGACCCCCTCCGGCTCCCATCTCACTCCCCTCACCTCCTTGACACCCTCCGTCTCCCTGTCTCTCGAGGGCTCGATTGGAGAGACACACTTTACATTTTATAATACAGTACCTACTACTGGGAGATCTTTTATAAAGGAGGCCCCATGAGACAACAGTCCTGCCAATCCCCAGCTCTTGGCAATGGGCCAGATAGAAGCATCCAGCAATGTGCAGGGTGTGCTACGAGGCAGCAGTGATTCCTCCTGGTGGCGAGGCCGCCTTTGTGATGGGATTCAGCCATTACTAGGAGTAAGCTCGTCGACCACTCTGAAAAAAACATAAAAATGAGAATCACATTCAAAATCCAACTTGGGCTTCCTCATATATTTTTTTTTAATTTTTAATTTTTTGATGTGGACCATTTTTAAAGTTTTTATTGAATTTGTTACAATATTGTTTCTGTTTTATGTTTTTGGTGTTTTGGCCCTGAGGCATGTGGGATCTCAGTTCCCCGACCAGGGATCGAACCTGCACCCCCTGCATTGGAAGGTGAAGTCTTAACCACAGGACCACCAGGGAAGTCCCTCCCTATATTTTTAAAATGTAGAAATGTGTGGATCTTACCCTCTCCTTCCTTTTCTCACATATAGGAGGTTGGGCTCCTGGGCACTGTCTTGTCAGTAAAGCCTGTGCACCATGGCCTCACCTGTTCTCGGGAGCCTGGGGACCTGAGCTGCATCAGACGCAGAGCAGAGTTTTGATTGATCCTCTTGTTTGCATGCTGGATCTCAACACCCTTTCACAGAGGGTGTCACTTTAGTTTCCCTGCCTTCTCCTGAGGTCACTTTAGCCTCTGAAATCAAGTCTGCCCCTGCCCTGCGGGCTCTGAGCTTCCCTCACTCTCTGCTACCTCTCTCCCCTTGATCCTCAGAACACCATCTCTGGTTCTCAGTAATCCAGAACTTTCCACTCTGATGGTAGCACTGATGCCATTATACACCCATCCTCCTCCTCATCCACCTAAAACATTCGGATGGATCCGTCCCCTGGTCCCTTCCAACCCATATTCTTCCCTGCGGGGCATCCTCAGACGTACATTACGTGCTCCCTCGACTCTTCTGTGCTGAAGGAGGGTCCAGAGGCTGGGCTGGGGGAGGGGTTTCCAGGGGCCCAAGGACGGCTTCCCAGAGGAGCTGGGTCACATTGGGGTCTGACAGAAGCAGAAATATAGACAAGCAAAAAGGCTGAGGGGATGTGTTCTGAGCGGGATGGAGGGCCAGCCCCTTGGAGGATGGAGCCAAGATGCTTGGTAGGTGCAGGGCAGGGCAGCAGCAAGAAAAACTTCCAGAAGAACAGGAGGAGGAGCTACAGGCTACGGGGGGCCTTGAAAGCTGGGCTGGGGGGCTGGCATCCTCTCCAGTGGGTGGTGGGTACCTCGGAGGGCTTCCCGCGGGAATCCCTTTCACTCTGATGGGTGATTCATTTTTCTTCCAACTTTGGGAATAAAAATCGCCCAGTCAACTGCTCCTCTACAACAAGCTTTGTCATATTCTTGAAGCATCTGTGCCACCCGCCTTTCCCTGGCCTTGATTAGCCTCTGGCCTTTCTGTGAAAGCTTGGTTTCTCAACCCCATCAGTGATTAGGGTGGCCTAGCTTGACATCCAGGCTACCCAGTCCTGTCCCAGCCAAAGCTGGTGTGGGGTTGGGGAGTGTCTCTGTTGTATGCATTTTAGCCGGCTGAGCGCAGGACTTTCCTGCGTGATCAGAATATTCTAGCTCAGGAGGGCAGGGTTGGTGCCAGAGCCTGGGAGCTCGGGGGATCCAGGATCGTGAGCGCTTTCTGCTTCCTCCTCTTTGGGTTCCCGATGAGCCACTACAGACTGGCTGAACACTTCAGAACAAACAATCATAACTTAATTTTTTATTTCAAATGCAGCTTGAATTTTATCCAGTTTTCAGGTGACCCAAGGGGATAAATTCCCCTAATCCTACACCTGATAGTCAGAATTGAGAAATCACCCTGGCCTGGAACACAGGAACTTTTCTTTTGTAACTCCTGTCTCTGCTCCTCAATGCCTGGTTTTCTGTTTGGGAGTCCCCCGGGGGTGATGGTGCTGCCAGATAAAAGTTGTAATGAGAGAGGGGCCGAGGGGTCTGGGGAAAAGGCAGGGCAGAGAGTAAACAGACCTTCTCCAATCCAACGTCTAGACTGCAGGGCACTCAGTAGGTCTGCAGAGTGACTCTGACTGCCTATGAATGCCCTCTATTCAGGAGTCCAGGCTTTTGTTTAAGGCTGGGCTACATTCTGAAGAGCAGAGAACTGGCCTAACTGGTCTGGCCACTCAGCAGAGGTGAATACTTCCCCCTGGGGCCAGGACTCAGGTGAATGAAGTCATCGATATTTTTGGGGCAATTCTAATCTGTGATTAACTTTTATCTCTGCTGTGAAATAACAGCCTCCTTTTCAGCCTGCTAACAATAAATAAAACTGGCTGCCTGGAGGGGGTCTGTTTCCTGCTAGGCTCAGACCACGGGGGCAGCTCTAAACAGAGGCAGACTTGAGAAGGCTGATGGGGCACCCCTGGGGAGACCCTGGAGTGAGGGAGGGCTGGGTGTGAGGGGGGGACAGGAGTCCTCCTAGTCTTGGCCTTTGTTATTCCACTACACGCAGCTGTCCTGACCTGATTTCAAACTCAGCTTACCCAAAGCAGACAAGCCACTTTCTCCTGTCCCCTCTCCTTGTTTAACCAGGAAGACTTGATAGAACTATTTAGTAATTTTTGAGTCCTGTCTCATTCAGTCTTGTCTTGAATCCCTCAGTGGGCACAGGGACATGTCGGAAGGCCTTCCATTGGCCGCCCTCTCCTCCCCAGGCCCTCACCTTTGCAGGAGCCTTTTAATTTCTCAGCCCATATCAGGTCTCAGACAAAAAGAAGCCAGGGTTGTTTTTCTAAAAGACATATTTGTCCTCTGTCTAAAGTTCCTACTGTTGGGACCCTGGAGCCTGGCACTCAAGACCCTTCATGGTCCAACTGAGAACCTTGGGTTCTCAAACTCAAGACCATGGGGAATGTCATAGGTGAATCAGGCAGATGAAACCCAGGGCTTTTTTTGGTCTCTATTTTGTTTATTCAATTTTGATGGAGACAAAATACCAGAAATAGTTTACTTTCCTCTTCACTCTGTAGTAAAACAACACAGCAAGCAAGGTGTGACCATTCGCACATGACCTCACTGCTGGGGAGACAGTAGAGAGTGGTGGGGACTAGGGCTAAGACTAGGACAAGGCCAGAAAGTTGCCCAGTGAACAAATCTTAAGGAGGCACTCACTCTTAGGGCCTTGCAAGTACAGGGTTGGCACCTGAAAGGGAGTGCATCCTTAAATTTTGCTCCTTGGGCCTCACTTGCCTCACCTTAGTCCATCCCTGGTGAGGATAGTGGTAAAATGGGAAGTGGATCCACCCAAAGGGATGGCTGATAATCAGCTTCAGGTAGTTGTTGCCAAAAGGCAACACGGTGGTCCCACTGCTGTCTGCAGGCGCAGAGCAGGTGCTCAGTGATGTCAAATGACAGCATAGACTTTAGAAATAGAATTTTGGAGCCAGGTGAGTCTTGAATTTGCATCATTCTTTATTCAAGGAATAATTATTAAGAGTCAGCAGCTCAGCTGCTCTCAGCCCAGGGAGCACTGGCTGCTTCAAGAGAGAGTAGGTTTTACTGGTATTGCAGGTATAGTTCCCTCATGATTTCAGGACCCTGACAAACTCTTCTTCATGGAGCTTCACTCTAGTACTCATTATGTAACAGAGGAATAGGAAGGCAGGAAAGAAAAAAAAATAATTTTTTAAAAAGCACACAAAACGTGTAATAGCAAAATAATAATTACAGTAGCTATAAATAGGCTTAAACTCATCTACTCCAAGAGAGCAATTAGCAGACTGGATTTCTCTAAAAAGTCCCATTATATCCTGCTTCCAAGATACCATCTAAGACAAAACCACACAGAAAGGCTATTTAAAATAGAGGGACAGAAAAATATACACTAGGTCACTGCTAGCAATAAGAGACAAATTAGAAGAAGAGAAACCACATAATAATCAAGACATCAGATCAGAAGCCATCTTAGTTCTAAATGTATACTCATCTAATGTATACACACCTCAAAAAATAGTAAGCAAATTTACAGAATTACAAGTCAAAGATTTTGACTCATCTAACTTCACCAGGAATTAATAAAGCAAGCAGCTGAAAAAATTAGGATATAAAGGATTTAGAAAATAAAATTAATGGGCATTGTTTCATGTGTGTGTGTGTGTGTGTGTGTGTATAAAAGTCTGCAACCAAAGAAAAATAGTCATCATTTTCTTTGGAGATACATAGATCATTTGAAAATTTGACCACATGCTAGGTCACAAAGAAAGACTGAACAAATGTCTAGAATTCACCAAAATCACACAGATTATATTCTCCAAACACAAACCAATTAAATTATAAATCAATACTAAAAACATAGTCTCAAACTCGTATGTGTGGGAACTCAAATTATTCATAGGTTAAAGAGAAAATTACAAATGAAATTTCTTTGGGATAGACTGACAATAAAAGTATTGCACATCAAAATTCAACAATTTGGCAACTGAAAGTATACTTAGAAGCAAATAAATAAATGAATGAATTTATTTTTAAAACATAAGAGATTTAAAGTAAATGAGGTGAGTGTTCAAAATAGAAATGATAGGGGACTTCCTTAACGTGATCAAAGATATCTACCAAAAATGTACAGTAAATGTTACAAATAGTGGTGAAACTTTGGAAGCGTTCCCATCAACATCAGGAGCAAAGACAAGGCTGTCCATTATCAGTATCCCGGAAGCCTCACTGAGGGCACTAAAGCATGTAAAAGAAATAAGAAAAATAAGAATTGACCAAAAAAGAAACAAAAATGTCCTTATTTGCAGAAAATATAATAATCTACATAGAAAATTCAAAAGAATTTTCAAATAAGCTAGTCAAATGGAAAGAGAATTCAGCAAATATGCTAGATGTAATATCTATACACAACAATTAGTACTATTTTATGCAGTATTTAAACCAATTAGAAAATATAACAGGAAGAAAATCTCATTTATACTAGCAACTAAAGCTGTAAGATATCTCTGCGTGCATTTAACAAAAGACATGCAAGTTGTTTTGGTTTTGATTTGGTTTGGGGAGGCTTTTATTTTTTTATTTTTTGGAGAAAACTTTGAAGTACTGCTAAAGAAAATGAAAAAATATAAAAAAGTGGAGTGATTTATCATGTTCTTGAATGGAAAACTAGACTTTAACAAAGATGTTAATCATCCCCTAATTATTCTCTAAATTCAATACAATTTTGTCCAAAATCACAAAGGGTATTTTTGGTAAAATTCAAAAAGCTGATAACCATCAAGACTAATTATAAAGTTATGATAATGCACATAGTGAAATATTGGTACAGAGATAGCATATAGATCAATAGAAGAATAGCACACTCAGAAACTGACCTATGCATATGGAAATTTGATTTATGACAGAAGGATCATTACAGATTAGTTTTAAAAAAAAGGGACCGGTGAGCTCATTCAATAAATAACCTGGAAGTAATAGTTTATCCCTATAAGAATAAGTTAGTTACTTACATCACAACACATGCAAAACTAAATCCTATGTTTATTAAATACCTAAGTGTAAAAAGCCACTACTTTAAACAACTTAGAAGAAAATATAGAAGACTATCTTTAGGAACTCAGAGTAAGAAATTCTTTTCTCAAACTAGTTACAAGAAGACAAACATTAATGCAAAAAGTAATAGACTATTTAGAATAAACAGAACTACATTAATTTTTTAAAAACATTGTTTATAAAAAAGGTTAAATGTCAAGTCAGATACAGATGCTTGCAATGTAGTCATGTAACTGACAAAGGGTCAGAATCCAGAACACCTACAAATCACTGAGGAAAAAAAATGGCTCAATAAAAATAATGGGCAAAGATGAGGACAAGTCTTGGATGAGGCAATCCAAATGTCAAACGAATATTTGATCAGATGGTCAACATCATTAGTAAACAGACAAATGCAAACTCAAACAACAAAGAGATACCATCTCTGTGTTCGGGTTCTCCAGAAACAGAGCCAATAGCATGTGCATATGTATGGAAAGAGGTTTATTTTAAGGGGTTGGCTCATATGATTATGGAGGCTGGCAAGTCCAAAATCTGTGGGGTGGACCAGCAGGCTGGAGACCCAGGGAGAAGCTGATGCTGCAGTTCAAGTCTGAAGAGCTGACGTTGCAGGTGAAGTCTGAAGAGCAGATTGCTGGAGAATTCCTTCTTGCTTGGGGAAGTCAGCCTTTTGGTCTATTCAGGCCTTCAGTTGATTGCATGAAGCTCATCCACATTATGGAAGGCAATCTGCTTTACTCAAAGTCCACCATTTAAAATATAAACATTGAGAAACACCCACCCAGAAACATCCAGAATAGGCTCAACCAAACTGACACATAAAATGAACCATCACAACCTCTTATGCATCAGATTGGCCAAAGTGTTTGTGTGCCAGTACCAAGTGTTGGCATGAACAAGGAACACTGGGAATTTATTCTGTGCTGATGATGTAGAGAGGGGCCATCTCTTTGGAGGGTGGGAATCCACACTGGGAAATTCACACACATGCATAAATATCCACAGCAGCCTTGTCTTTGGCTCCAGTGAAAAGCTGAAATGGAACTGGAAATAGATAAATTCAAAGTGATACTTTCATACAATAGAATATTATACAGCAGTTAAAATAAACAAGTGAAAGCAACTCATACCTTCATGGCTAAACCTAAAGACAATGGTGAATGACAAAACCTAGTTTCACAAGGATATATACCGTAGGGTAGATTTCCATAAAATTTTAAAACATGCAAAACAATACTATGCAATATTTATGGACAAACACCATAGGGAAATCTAAAAACCATGCTTGAGATTAATATACACTAAATTCATGGTCGTGCTGTCTCTGAGGAAGAGGGATGGGCAATGGGATCAAGGAGTCCATCAGCTGTGTCTATAATATTTACCTACTAATTTTTTTTTAAGGCTTGAAACAAATGTGGCAAAATATTGACTTAATGAAGCCATGGGGATGCACGGATATTTGTTATATTCTTCTCTCCACTTGTTCATGTATTTGAAATATTTCCCCAGGAGAAGTGTACAGAGGGTTCTGTGTGTCTGGTGAGATGTTCCAGTAAAGATAAGTGTACAGGAGTGGAAGATATTGGAAAAGTGCCCCAAATGCCAGGCTGTGACCCTGGGGTGTTCCTGCATGCTGGTGGCAATCCTTACAGACCAGCAGCATTGCAGAAGCCCAAGGAGGAGCAAAACACAGAGGTGACAGGTGCAATAACCCCCCTGTGGTACATTGAGTCTGGGCACGAAGCACGGTGGAAACCCAGAGGCTGGTGACCCTACAAAGATAAGAGTGCAAAGGAAGGGGTGGGGGTCTCTCCAGCTCGACACAGCCAGTGCAGAGGACCACGCACAAGGCCTTGGGGGCTGCAGAAATTAGCTACTATACAGCATGGTGGTGCTTTTCTCCAGAGAGGGGCTGGTCCATATCCGCTCCAGTGGGTTCAAGTTCCCCTCCAAGAGACCTATTGACAGGAAAAGAATTGAGTCACTCATGTGGGTTGACCCTTAGGACCTCAGCACTGAACCCTTAGGTTTTCAACATGTTTCTTAAATGGGGCCGAGAAATGAGAAAAGGACCCTGGGGGTAGCAGGAAGTAAGACTAAGATTTTCCACTGGGGCCACAGGTCCCTGGGACTATTCTTAGGACCTGAGGGCTCTGGCAGCGGGCACCGCAGGGGTTTCACGCAGGTGAGTCACTGGGAAGGAACAAAATCAGTGCTATGCTCATCTCCACCTCTGCGTGTGGAGGAGGAGATATTTTAGAGTATTCAGAGGCGTCTTCTTTAAGGATGTTGTTTCCCCTTAGTCGTGATAGGAAGCCATCCAGAGCCAGCTGTTTCTCCATCGGGGCTGGGATGGGCTGGGAAAACATCTGTTGACTCAAAGTGAGTTTAAGGCTCTCAGGCAGCAACTTGTTAACATTTTTCATTGTAAGGCACACGAGGGCAGTGCATTTTGTCTGTTTTGGGAGCAGAGGGTCTCCTGGATAAAGGTGGAGCCGCATTCAGATCAGACCTGGGAAGGAGGGAAGGATGGACCGCACAGGGAACGGGCACCTTCAGTTGAGCCCAGACGCTTGGCCCTAGTCGTCCCCCATCATGGCCTCGCTGTTATCGATTAAAAGGTGGACATCAAATAAACCCCAGAGAGACAGCCCAACCAGTGTCTCGACCACACGCTCTGCATTCTGCCCTTGCCACTATCAGTGTCCGTTCTGGGACATTTCTCCAGTGCCATGAACCCAGACGTGTGACTCAGCAGAAATCACAGGAATATTTGGAGGGTAAAGTAGATGATCTTAATGAATTGCTTTGAGTCTGGAAACAAAGAAGCTGGCTGGTAATAAAGGAGAATGGAGCCTTTCTAGGTCCTTCCCAGCAAATGCGGAGATCCAGAGAAGGAAGAGAAAGCCAGCTAATGTGACATAAGTTAAGTATTAAAGGACCAGAGGGATGTGATGCTGGGCTTCAGTGGATGTGTGTGAGGGCAGCAAAGACACACCAGGTACATGTTTGGAGAAGTCACCCGATGGCCTTCGGGAATGCACCGGCCTGAAACCCAGATTGGAATTCCGGAAGCTTCCCCTGAGCCGGGAGTTCTGGGGCCTCCGACTAAAATGGGAGTGGAGGGGATGGGGGACAAGGTCTCTCTGCCCACCAACACGACCCTTTCTTCTTGGTCCTCGCCTCGGAGGCTGCCCACCCCCTGGGAAGCTGGCACTTTCCATATTAGTACATCATGACCTTCGTGTGTCATTTAGTTCACTCTGTAGGTTGAATTTTATTTTACAGATAAGATTTCAAGCATATTGTAATCAAAAGACTATGGTAACAACCACGCCCGGTCTGTATGTAATGCCCCCCTGGACCAGGCCCTGGGCTGGGCTCCTGCATGTGTTATCTCATGGAATGGCCTCTTGCCTGAGTATTATAATCACCATTTTTACAGATAAGTAAACTGAGGCTCAGAGAGGTAACTTTAAAATTCAAGTCACACAGCAAAGCAAGTGCAAACAGCAAGTATAAAGCCAAATTTCAGTCCCAAATCATTCTTTTCACGTCTCTGCATAGCAGTACAAGTGAATACCCACTTTAAGATGAGAATACCAAAATTAAATATTAAATATTCTCATAGAATCCTACATTTGCATAAACACAGAAATTTTGTTGTAGAAACGCCCATTTATATGTCTTGAAAGTGACTGGTTGGAAAATAAGCAAAAACAGAAGCGAGCAGAGAGGCTGAGAGGGTGCTATTTCGGCTCTGATGAGAGTTTTAAGGGAACAGGGACCAGAAAGCCACGCTCTGTCTCCAGCTGTCTCCCCACTGCTTGGGTAAAGCTGAGCTGTGAAGCCTGAGTCTCCCTGTGTGGTTTTTTCTGACGCCAAGTACATTGTTCCAACACCAGTCCTCCAACTCTCCAAAGCCAGCTGGATGTCCTGCAATTCAATCCAATTCTGACGCTAACTATTCAGAGTTAGAGCAGAGCCCACAGGTTAGGGGCTCAGTCCCCCAGGATTGCCCCCACTTCAGATGCCAGCTGCAAATGAAGAGCCCAGGCTAACCACACTTCTGCCTGGCCAACTACAAGCTCAGGGGTTCCCACACCCCCCCCCCAAGTTCAATTTGCTAGAACGACTCAAAGAACTAAGGATAGTGCTCTACTAACAACTACCGATTTGTCATAAAGGATACAACTCAGGAACAACTAAAGGGAAGAGATGTGTAGGGCAAGGCATGGAGGAAGGGGCAGAGCTTTGATGCCCTCTCTGGGTGTACCACCCTCCCAGCACCCCCATGTGTTCACCAACCTAGAAGCTCCTAAATCCCATTGCTGAGGGATGTTTATAGAGGTTCCACTACATAGATATGGTTGATTAAACCATTGGCCAATTGGTGATTGAACTCAATCTCCACCCTTCTCCCCTCCCAGGAGGTCAAGGGTGGGACTGAAAGTTCTAACTCTCTAATCCTGTGGTTGGTTTTTCTGGCTGACTAGTCCCATCCTGAAGCTAACTAGGGCCTCCCCATGGGTCATCTCATGAGCATACAAAGGACAGTAAATTCTGAGCATTTTAAGCACTCTATGCCAGGAACTGGAGACAGAGACCAAGTATTTATTTTTATTACACCCCTCCCTCTCTAAAACCAGTTCCCGTTCACCAAGGCACAGCATCCCAGGCTCACCAATTCCTAGAATCTTAGGGTAACTTTTAGCTTAACTATCATAGGTAGACCCGACAGCCTTGCAAGTATTCTTCATGTAGCCTGGAACTATTTCACATTTTGATTTTGCTTATTAATTTGGCCATCTTTTCTGTAGTTGACCCAAGGTTTCTTCCACTGTGGTCAGAGAATCCACAATCTGCTTTCTATTTGGGAAACTTATTTATGATTTTCTTTGTATTCCAGTGTGGTCATGTGTTCTCTGATTTTTAAAGATGTACATACACACATTCATTCATTCATTCACCCATTCCTTTACTTATTTTTATTTTTTATATAATTTTAAAGGTTACACTCCATTTACAGTTATTTCAAAATATTGGCTATATTCCCCATGTCATACAATATATCCTTGAGGCTATCTTACACCCAGTAGTTTGTACCTCCTACACCCCCACCCCTATATTGCCCCTCCCCCATCACTGGTAACCACTAGTTTGTTCTCTATATCTGTGAATGTGCTTCTTTTTTGTTATTAATATATTCACTAGTTTGTTGTACTTTTTAGATTTAACATATAAGTGACATCATACAGTATTTGTCTTTCTCTGTCTGACTTATTTCACTCAGTATAATACCCCCCCATGTCTATCCATGTTCCTGCAAATGGCATTATTTCATTCTTTTTACGACTGAGTAATATTCCTATATATATATATGTATATATAACATCTTTATCCATTCATCTGTTGATGGACACTTAGGTTGCTTCCATATCTTGGCTATTGTAAAAAAATGCTGCTATGAACATTAGGATGCATGTTTCTTTTCAAATTTCACTCATTCATTCATAGTGCTCTTCAAAACCTCTGGATTTTCACAAAACCTAGGCACGCTGGTTCTCATGTTGTCTGAGGGTTATTCAACTCATCGTTCTTCAGCATTTTGAGATGTGAAAAGCTGCTCACCTCCAGCCCTAGCCTCCTGTACTTACTTTCTCTGTCACTAGACTGTCGCTGTGAAGGCAGGGACACTGCTGAATCCCTGGTCTGATACTCATGAAGGTGCTAACAGAGGCTGCCTGTCTCCTGCCCTTTCTCTGTTTTTGGCCGATGGGACTGAAAGAGAGCAGAAAGATGTGGAAGAAATGCACAAGATTACAACTGTAAGGTTATTTTAAAATAACAATGATGAGAAAACCTATTTATTTTAGAGCTGGAGAGAACTAATTTGAATCCTGGTTTTATCCCTTCGTACTGAGAAACTTTGAGATTGTTCCTTAGCCTCTTGGAGCCTTCCTCGTTGTTTAATGGGAAAAATAATGCCTGTGTCATGTGGTTCCTGGGACCTGTGACAAGACATAGAGTGCACCCACACATGCCGTACAAGGCAGCTGACCACGGGCTGCCTATGACTGGGGTCCTGATGGTGGTGCTTGGTGCGTATCTGCCATCACTGCCGCTCTCATTCTGCTTCCTCACTGGGTCCCATCAGACTCGCCTGTTTTCAGAAAACTGACAAGAGACTGACCAAAACTATAGCACCTTGAGGCTGATGTGAGCAAACACAGATCAGCATCAAAGACACGATTTCTTGTCTTATAAAATGAGGAATACTTTAAAGCTTACTAACAGTAACAGCTACTATATATTGGGTGCTCACTATGAGCCAGGCATGATTCTTAGTGCTTTCCATGTATTAACTCCTTTAATCCTCCCAATGGCCCCATGAGATAGGTGCTCTGACTATCCCCTTTTTATGGACAAGGAAACAGAGGCATTGAAAATCACTAACTCACCCAAATCACTCAACTAGCGAACAAATCGACCCACGGTGAGATTCCATTTGTAGGAAGTTTAAGAACAGGCAAAACTAATCTATGCTGATAGAGATCAGAATAGCAATTACCTGGGCAGGGGGTGGTAGTGGTGAATATATAAATGTACACACACACACACTCACACACACACATATCTTTCAGTGAAATGTACACATTTTGTAAAAGAAAGAAACAAGAAAATAAATACATCATTTGAACAGAAAACAAAACAAAACAAAACATGTGATTGCCCAAACACCACTGCCTGAGGTTCTGATCTAATTGAGGTGAGCAGCAGTCTGATTTAGAAGTTTACTCATTGATGCTATCACATTGCTGCAGGGTTGAAAATGTTGCTCGCTGAAGCCTCACCAGAAAGGCTAAGAGGAAGCAGGGTGGCTCTGTGTTGGGATTATGCCATGTGCTTGGTGCAACCATGAGGCCCCATTGGCCTTTTGTTTCTCTACTCTAACCTTTAATTGCTCTGGAAATCCCTCTCTGAATTCTGCAGATGTTAGCTCTTCACCCATGACATCTGCAAGTTTCCCATTTTTACCAGAATCACCCTCTCTGAATTCCTCATCCCTTTTCATTCATCACCAAGCTAAGGACCTATATTAGTTGTCTTTAACTGTGTAGCAAATCACCCCCAAACTTGGCAACTTAAAACAACAAACATTTGTCATCTCACACTATCTGTGGGTCAGGAACGTGGACACAGCTTAGCTGGGTGCCCGTAGCTCAAGATCTCTCATGACGTTGCAGTCAAGCTGTTGGCTGGGGTCTCATCCGAAGGCTTGATGTGGGCGTGGGAGTGTTTCCAAGCTCACTCATGTGGTTGTTGCTGTGCGTCCATCCCTCACCACCTGCGTCTCTCCATAGGCAGCCTCAGGACATTGTGACTGGCTTCCTCTAGGTTGTGTGATCCCAGAGAGGGTGAGAGAGCACCCAAGATGGAAGCCACAGTCCTTTCATAACCTGATATCAGAAGTGACAGCCCATCACTTCTGCCCTATTCTGCTCGCTAGAAGCAAGTCACTTAGGGGACTTCTCTGGTGGCACAGTGGTTAAGACTCCACGCTCCCAATGCAGGGGGCCCGGGTTCGATCCCTGGTCGGGGAACTAAGATCCCACATGCATGCCGCAACTAAGAGTTCGCATGCCACAACTAAGGAGCCCACGTGCCACAACTAAGAAGCTGGCAAGCTGCAACTAAGACCCGGCACAACCAAATAAATAAATAAATAAACAAATAAATATAGAAGCAAGTCACTTAGTCTACCCCACACTCAGAGGTGTAGATACAGGGGGGTTGGATCACTGAGGGCCATCTTAGAGGTTGCCAACTTCAGGACTGCTAATTGTTTCTCTGTAAACAAAAGGGGAAGAAAGAGAAAGACCCAATATTGTACACTTCTTCTCCCTTCTGAGTCCAGATGGTGGGCCCAGTGTCTATTTCTATGCTTTAAAAGCCCACTCCCATTTCACTGGGCGGTTTTCAAACGGTCACATGAAGAGAGGGATTACTTTCAAGGAAACTTCAGTCCCTCCTTCGGTTGATACCGCCTTTGGCTGGGTCTCTCCACAGAGCCGTTCTGGGGTGGAGGGAACACTCTCTCCCAGGGGCTTCTGTGTGAACCCGTGGGCTTAAAAGTGGACATGGAAGGGCTTCATGAAAAACATCATTTGAGCACCTACTGGATGCCAGGCTCCATGAGAAGCCAGTGCGATGGGTGAGAGAGACGCAGAGGGTCAACTTGTCAGAACCTCCCTCCCCCAAGTGCTATTATGGGGTGAGGGATATGGGGGGAGTTACTCGACCTTCAGGAGCCTCAATTTCCAAAGCTTCTTAACTGAGAGATTATGTCTGTGGCGCCCTCAGAGGCACACTGGAGTCGGGTGCTCCAACTAGGTCTCTGTGAAGCGTCGATACGCACAACGCGGCCGCAGAGATTACCCTGCAGAACCGTGTCTCGCCTGGGCCAGCCTGAGACTGGGCTCAGTGGAGCTTGCTGATGGTTTGAGCAAACCTGTATCCCGACGCCACAGGAGGCTCTCAGAGGAGCCGCTTCAGGGAGTGATGGCCCTGGGTCCACGTTCAGGTACGGATGGGAGCTGGGTCAGGGTGAGCCATGTGTGGGTTCAGAGCCTGGTGGCTCTCTTGGCCGGTTCTCCCAAGATCTAGGAAAAGGGAGTAGTCCAGATAGAGGGGCCGGTTTTCAATCCTCATCATTTCCTTATGCTTTCTTGCTTGATTCTTGCCTCCTGTAACCCTTCTCAGGGATGTCACCCGGCCACTTCCTCCTGGCTAGAGAAATCTTTAAGAAGTTGCGAATTCTAGGTGGGTCCAGAGTTAGGCTCTGCCATGGGAAGCCTCTTCGGTTTTCCACCCTCCAGCCCCATCCCCACATCCTGCACCTCAGACTTCACATTTGGGTCTTGTTTACCAAGTGATAGAATCCCACGGTGGGTGTCAACCTCAGCCTCATCTGAGGGGCCATCAACTTGCCCATCTGGAACAGGAGGCTGCTAAGTCCCGAGAAGCTGGGGATCCCAAGCCAGTGCTGAGTGGGTGCAAGGGCGTGTCATCCTGAAGGTCAATGCCATGTGGGAAAAGGGTGGGGCTCTGTGCCCCCGCCCCCTTCCCAGCCCCAATACTATCTTGGGTAATTCCTTTAGCTTCTTTTCGATGTTTTTGCAATTTATAAATCAGAAAAATATTGAGAATCTGATCAAATAATAAACATGGAAGAACTCAGAAAACGGTGTAATTCAACAACAATAAACGTGGAGCATCTGCTAAGTGTCAGACTATGTCCTGAGCATGAAGCCAAGACAGAGCTCACAGCCTTGTGGAGAGACAGAGAAAAAACAAACACATGCACGCAGAGCGCCCTGCAGAATAACAAGGCATGATGGAGGAGACAGAAGGAGGGGGCATAGCAAGAGGTTCAGGAAGGAAGCCCACTCAGACCTGGATGAGATGAGCACTGAGCCATGCGCTTTCCTATGAGAAGAACATTCCAGAAGGAGGAACAGCCAGGTTCCCCAGATGGAAGGTGTGTGTGCCGGTGACTACGGTCTACATGGGAGCTCTGCCCCCAGGACCGTGATCCATCCATGAAACAACAGAGTATCTGGGGCACTGCGGATACTTGCAGCAGCCGTGGCAACATGTAAAGTGTCTTCGGCTGATTTGTTGAACATAAGGTCTAGAAATCAGTCAGCAAGAAGGTGATACAGTGTTCCCTGTGCAATACAGTAGGGGAAATCTGCTCAGTATTCTATAATAACCTAAATGGGAAAAGAATTTGAAAAAGAATAGATACATGTATATGTATAACTGGATCACTTTGCTGCACACCTGAAACTAACACAACGTTGTTAATCAACTATACTCCAATATTAAAAAAAAAAAAAAAAAAAGAGGATGCAGGTCAACAGGATAAATTCAAAGCCCGAACTCCCTTCACAGCCCAGCCCAGCTCCAATCCCCCCTATCTCCCACCACACATCTTCCCAGCCCGCACGTCCCAGCAGCAAACTTCTCACTAGTCTGCAACTTGCCTCCAGCCTCGGTCCTTCTGGCTAAAATCTCCAGCCCCACCACTGTGCCTGACTTTTAAGAACCACCTCAAATTTCATCACTTCCTGAAGACTCCCATCCTCCCTGGGGTCACCCAAGCAACTGGTCACTCCTCCCAGGCCTTATCCTTTTTTTTTTAAGATTTTTTTTTTGATGCGGACCATTTTTAAAGTCTTTATTGAATTTGTTACCATATTGCTTCTGTCGTTTGCGTATTGGTTTTTTGGCCACGAGGCATATGGGATCTTAGCTCCCTGACCAGGGCTGGAACCCGCACCCCCTGCATTGGAAGGCGAAGCCTTAACCACTGGGCCACTAGGGAAGTCCCCATCCAGGCCTTCTCTTGCACTTAGACATTCCTCCAATGTGATTCTATTGCCCAGGGCCGCTGGGAGGTACCCGAGGACCTGCCGCCATCCGTAGTGTGACAGTGTTAGTGAGAACGGAGGCAAACAGGCAGGGGACCACATTAGAGATGGAGTAGAGGTGCGTCCCCCGCGATGTGGAATCACTGGAGGGTCACCATCAGTTCATAATTACTCCAAAATACTCCTAGTCAATTTCCATTTTAATTTTATCTTTATTAGTAGTAATTGTGATGTCATTGCAGAGAAAAAGTGATGCCCTGTTGGACAGTGTACAGAGCTGGCTTCATACACACTTGGACAGGCCTGCTGTGTTTCTGGGAGTTACACACCACGGCCTTTCCTTCTGGGAAGCTGCAAGGGATGCGTTGCCTCCTGGCGGGATCCAATGGCCGTATGCTGGAGGGTAGAGATGGGGCACGTTTTACCCCACCCTCCTCTCACTTAGCACAGAGCCTGGCAGCGTGGAGGGTCAGTGATTATTGAGATCAAACACCTGCCCAGCACCCAGCCTCCTGCCTTCTGCCTTGGAACCGGCATCTCAGCTTCCTCAGGAGTGATGAAAAAGGAAGCCAACCCTGACCTGTAGAAATAGTCTATTTCCTTAATTCCAAGGCACACAATTGTTCAGATTTTAATTATTCTGGATTCAGGATATGTCTTACAATTAGTTGGTACGTTACATGGGTGTTTCTTTTATTTTTTTCTCCCTCCCACAAAAAAAAAGCTGTTCTGAAAACAATGCCATGTCTTACAATGGATGGCATCTTAGAATCAAAGAAAATAGGAGTTAAAATCATGGGGTGGCAGCTGAAGGTCCAACTCATGTCGGACTCCCAGGAGCCACTGTGAAAATCATGTTCTGCTGTAAATGTCTGTTGGTGTGAGCTCAGGGCCACCGGATTCCTAGAGCCCTGGGGTTCCCTGGCCATCCCAGGATCACGGGGCAGACAAAGAAGAGTGTAGCATGGGTCCTGCCCACATGTGGTCAGCCGTGCCAGTCTGGCCACTGGCTTTTGTACTTTTCATTCCGGAATTCGTAGAGAAGGCTGCCAGCGACGAGAGGTAACCTCGGGACACACAGGCCTGTGTCAGGCCTTAGAATTCCGGAAGCCAGTGGCCAGAGTTGCATGGAGCCTGACAGGACACATATGGGAATACAATTACAGTGAAGCCAGCGTGGCTGGAGCGGGGAATAGGGCCCTGTTGCATGAGGGCCCAGTGTGGTGAGCAGGCCCAGGTCTGGTGCTGGTCTTGCAGAAGCACCCCTCCTGGAACCCATTCCTCGCCACGCACTCCCTCAAGAGCCTCCTTGAACAAACATGCCCCACGGTCTCAAAAAGCTTAGAAGTGCTACGGCAACTGTCAGGCTCTTGGAGAGCCATACACATTAAAGGCACTGAGAAGTCCTGCAGAAACATGATGAATGTTTGTTGAATGTTCTCCAAACATCTTTGATCACAGAACCCTTCGATTCAGGTTGCATCTTATAAAATCTGAAGATAGGAATTTTCTGCAGAACCACTACTGGGCAACAGTCCTGTCTGAGCAGAACGTTTGAGAGCTGAGAACCACTTTTGTCACTCTCCAGCTGATCATGGAAAGGAGAAAGCAGAGTGGAGAGGTGAAGGGCAAGACCACAGAAGAGACCCTTTCTGGGAGCCCAGGGCATGGCCCCACTTGCACGCCGGCCTCCTCCGGGAAGTTGGCTTTGGCTGTCACGGGTGTCCCCGGGGCGGTGCGCTGCCAGCCCTGGTCTGACAGGTATGCAAGCCAGGTGGGTGTGCTCAGCATGGCCTTGGCACACGGGCTGAGTTGCTTTTGGAAGGATCTTTTCTCGAACAGGAACTCACACACAAACAAACAGCAGCAAAATACAAGGCCACACTCACCCACAAAGGTTGTTCTCTGGTTCCTCCTGCAAACCCAGGACAGACCTTGTAGAAACAAGCACTGCAGGGCATGGGGTACGGAGCCAGACCAAGAGGACTGTTGCTCTCTGAATTAGGGACACACAGATGCTGCTTGCCATTCTCTGGAGATCTGTAAGGAAAAATGGTGGCTAATACTGGTTGATAAGCAAGGCCCGAGTTTCCTAGTTTCTCCCTAAGCCCTTGGTGACCACCTCCTGGGTGCAGGACAAACAGAACTCCAAAGTACTTTAGGCTGCAGGTGGATCTCTGGTGCCCAGCAAACTCTAGTGGGGAAAAGGATGCAGCCCTGGAGAGGTAGCAATAGCCAGTATAAAATCGCTGGTGTCAAACCCTCCTCGAGACAGCAGGGATCCGGGAAGAGGAGGCAGGTCTTTCCAGAAGACTCACTGGAAACATTGAGACTTGTGCTAAGTTTTGAAGGGTTGGTCTGGGGAGGAGGGAGTCACATGCAGCGGGCACAGCCAAAGCAAAGGCAGGGAAGCAGAACGGTCAGGATTTGCTCTTCGAGTGACGAGCTGGCGCCTGGGGTCCTGGGACACCAGCTGGGAGGTGGGGCGCAGGTACCTCCCACCTGGTGGATTTGTTCGTAGAGATATCTCTTGGGTACCAGATGCCATGCAGGGAAGGGTCTCTTGGCTTCCAGCAGTCGGCAGTCAGGAGGGGGCCACTGAGTGCTGGCTTGGGGTTGAGGACCTCTGGGGCGAGGAGATGGATGCAGGCCAAGGGTTTGGTGTGGCAGGCTTTTTTAGCGGACAGGCGTGGTCGTAGAAGGGGAGCCCCTGAGCTGGGAGAGCTAGAGTGGCGAACAGTGAAGTGTCAGGCCGGGGTGATTGGGCCAGAAGCCCCAGGAGAAGTGGGGGAGGGAGGGGCACACCCCTGCCCCCTGGTGCCAGGGTTGTGGTTATGACTGAGGCCAAGTGCAGCAGGGGGGGCCGGCTGTGGCCCCCACCCAGGATTCCACTGCAGATGTGTTTCTCTTTCTTTTTTTTTTTTTATAAATTTATTTTATTTATTTATTTTTGGCTGTGTTGGGTCTTCGTTGCTGCGCGTGGACTTTCTCTAGCTGCGGCGAGCAGGGGCTGCCCTTTGCTGCTGTGTGCGGGCTTCTCTTGCTGCAGAGCAGGGGCTCTAGGTGCGTGGGCTCAGTAGTTGTGGCACGTGGGCTCAGTAGTTGTGGCACGTGGGCTCAGTAGCTGTGGCACGCGGGCTCAGTAGTTGTGGCACATGGGCTTAGTTGCTCCGCGACACGTGGGATCTTCACAGACCAGGGCTCGAACCCGTGTCCCCTGCATTGGCAGGTGGATTCTCAACCACTGCACCACCAGGGAAGCCCCAGATGTGTTTTTCTGACCTGCACAGTGATCATTAAATCTAGGAAAGCTTTATATCGATGTCTCGATTTCTGGCTTCTCCTGAACAGTTGAAAGGCCTGGCCTTCGTGGGCCTGCACCTGGAGTGCTGGCCAGAGCTGGTCATGTGGCACTTGGGACTCGGGGACTGGGCCCTTCAGCCCCCACGTCCCCACTCTACTGACTGCCTCGTGCTCGGCTGGCTTCTCTCCTGTCCCTTTACAGCCCTGCTTGGCCCCTGACACGTAGGTTCACAGCCTGGACGCAGGTCAGGGCACAAGGGGCGGCTATTGACAGCAAGGAGCTGGGGGTGAGATCCAGCTCACATCCGGGTCCCCAATCCTCGGCATGTCCATCCCAGGGAAGGGGCTCCTTTTGCTATTCACACAAAGATGTAGAGATTAGAGCTGGCCCTGCCCCCAAAGTCTCCCATTCATTGTTCCTCTGAGTTCCCATTGGCCACAGTGGACCACGTAGCCCATAAGAAGGAGAACAAGGCGGGGGGAGGGGGCTGGGACTGACAGGGTGCTGCATTCTCAGACACAACTGTCTGGACATCTTTAAAAACGTGGAGAGATCGGAATGCCAATACTCAGTAACTCTCAGCTTTGGGAAGCAGTCGGTAAGCATCTAACCGAGCCATTTAAAGCTCAGAGGGGGGCTTCCCTGGTGGCGCAGTGGTTGAGAATCTGCCTGCTAATGCAGGGGACACGGGTTCGAGCCCTGGTCTGGGAAGATCCCACATGCCGCGGAGCGGCTGGGCCCGTGAGCCACAGCTACTGAGCCTGCGCGTCTGGAGCCTGTGCCCTGCAGCGGGAGGGGCCGCGATAGTGAAAGGCCCGTGCACCGCGATGAAGAGCGGTCCCCGCACCGCGATGAAGAGTGGCCCCCGCTTGCCGTAACCAGAGAAAGCCCTCGCACGAACCGAAGACCCAACACAGCCAAAAAATAAATAAATAAATAAATAAAGTAGCTATAAAATTAAAAAAAAAAAAATTTACAAAGCTCAGAGGGGATTCGAACAAGTTACTACTGCGGGTATAAATCACTGACTGCCTACAAGGATTTTCCTTCTGACCCTACCAGCCTCCCGTGTCATGGTTATTTTTATTTCCCTGTTTTGCTGATGAGGAAATGGAAGCTCACAGAGGTTGAGTGATTGGCCCCCGGCCACTGCCCTTCACGCTAATACTAACAGTCGCTACCCGTCCGGGGCTGGGCTGAGCATTTCACACACTTGGGCCCGTTTAGTCCTCACCCCACGAGAGAGCTGGTGCTACTCTTCCCGTCTAGACGGGGAGACTGAGGCCTAGAAGGGTCTGTGTGCGTTCTAAGCCACCTCCATGAATAAGACCAAAGGCCCACACCTAAGGGCTAATTAGGAAGCACAAACGTGGGATTAAAGCCTAGGTCTTCAATAGAGAACAGTTTTGTGGTTGCCAAGGGGGAGGGGCACGGGGGAGGGGAGGATTGGGAGTTTGGGATTAGCAGATGCAAACTATTAGATATAGAATGGATAAACAGCAAGGTCCTACTGGATAGCACAGGGAACTATACTCAATACCCTGTGATAAACCACAGTGGATAAGAATAGAAAATTGAGTCACTTTGCTGTACAGCAGAAATTAACACGACATTGTAAATCAACTATACTTCAATTTAAAAAAAACAAAACCAAACCTAGGTCTTCAGTGTAGAATCTGTACTACACCATTACTACTACTCTTACTCCATTTTTGATGTTCACCTCCTGGTACCCTGAGCTGAGACCATCTGTTCAGGTTACTCCTGGTACCCTGAGCTGAGACCATCTGTTCAGGTTACATGGTTAGGAAACTCCAAAATCTGAGCATTAACCAGAATGTTTCTGACAACTAGGAATCGTGCCTTTCCTACGAGACAGACCACCTGTGGCTGACGCTGGTCAGTTGTAGCGATAGAGCTCGGGCCAAGTCAGCGACCTGGGTTCCAGCCCAGCCCGGCAACTCTAGCTGTGTGACCATGGCCAGCCGCTTACCTCTCAAGGTCTCACCTGCCTCTCCTGGGACATGAGCATGGCCTTGGCCCCTGCGTCCTGGGCTGTGGGGTCTGGTGAGGTCACATATGGATGGGGCTCGGATCTGGTGCTTGGCGAGCCACTGAGGATGGGGATGGAGAGGGGGTGTGTTTTTCATCCCAGGCAGAGGGGTGAGGGCCAACCACCAGCAAGGCCGGTGAGAGTTTTGAGCCATTTCGGGGCAAGGCTGGCGATGGACCTGGGAGCACAGTCCAGCTCCAGGGACAGGATAGAGGGGCAGCCCCTTCATCTTATCACATGCAACGCCCCACCCCCCGGCAGAGTGGGGAGAGAGCTCCTGGCCACTTCCTGCGGAGGAGCGCTGCGAAAGACCTGCCCCAAGACCTACGCCCTGCCACTTAGACACCTGGCCCTGGACCACTCAGTCCCCAGGCCCCCATGTCTCAGGATGGTCCCAGGCAGCAGGGAGCACTTAATCAGCTTCCGTTAGCCTCCTAACAATGCCAGGTATTGAGCCACTCAGCTTTTCCAGAAGCTTCTGTGTCCAAGGTCAGGTGGCCACTTGGTTATTTTCGCTCTGTCCCTGGGGTCGCCACTGGGCTTATGACAAAAGTCCTCCTGCTCAGGACTTGGGGAGAAGACGAGCCCGGTGCCCACCTCCCAGCTGCCGTTTACATGCATGGCCCTGCAGGTTTGGGGGCTTAGCTCTCCCCCAGGGGGAGCCCCACATGGAGGGCACCTTTGGTCCCCCAGCTGCTGAATCTTGCTCCAGCATCCTTGAAGACACTAAAAACCTGTTTAAAAGAGAAACTCTACTCTATTGATAGTCTGTAATGACCTATGTGGGAAAGGAATCTAAAAAAGAGTGGACGTATATATTTGTATAACTGATTCACTTTGCTGTACACTTGAAAGTAACACAACATTGTAAATCAACTATCCTCCAATAAAAATTAAACAAAAAAAAGAGAGAGAGAAGAAAGAAAGAACACCAATTTGTTGTGCTGAAGCAGCTCCCACTAGCATCAGGTCAGATGGAGCTGGGGTGGGAGCCGAGCGGCAGCAGCCAGAAGGCTTTGCAGTCCTGGATTGTTTGTCCAAGTACATCCTGTGAATATGCGAAGCTCTCTGGCCCCTGCCCGTGGCCCAGCTCCCATCCATAACGCATTCAAACACTTGAAAGCAATTACAGTAGTTGGAGCTGTCAGCCTGGGCTGTTTTTTCCTAACCAGACGGTGTCCAGGTGCCCATCCCCCCTAGCAGAGGGGGAAATGCCATGGTGAGGAGCCAGGCCAGAGCACTGGATGGAGGGTGGGGGGCAGGGTGAAGAGGGGGGAGACTGAGGAGCTGGACCAGGGATGGGAGAGGCTCTGGAAGGTTCTGCTGTAGGGGGTAGAAGGGCAGTAACATTCCCTTCCCTGGGAGCTGAAGATAGGAAGACAACAAGGGGCTGTAAAAAAAAAAAAGGAAAAAGAACAGGACACAGGACTTCCCCGGCAGTCCAGTGATTAAGACTTCGCCTTCCAATGCAGGGGGTGCAGGTTCGACCCCTGGTCGGGGAGCTAAGATCCCACATGCCTCGCGGACAAAAAACCAAAACATAAAACAGAAGCAATAGTGTAACAAATTCAATAAAGACTTAAAAAATTGGCCCACATCAAAAAAAAATATTAAAAAAAAAAAAGAAGAACAGGACAGATGTGGGGGGAGAGTGAGAGAGAAAGAAGCGGGGTGGGGTCGTGGGGAGCAGGATGAGGAACAACAGCTCCAGGTCCAAGTTGGCAGTCTGTTTGAAAGAAAAGTGTGCAGGTCCGGGAGGAAGGGAAGGATGTGAGATCTCCGAGGTTTTGCTGAAATTTTCAGGTGCGAATGATCTCTCATTAAAATAGTCACAAGAGAGAAGCTGCCACCAACTTATCCATCTGGAGAATGGGTCAGGGGAGGTCTCAGGAGGGAAGAAGTCTCCGTGGAGACTGAGAACCAACACAGGGTCATGGAGCTTTCAGAGTCAGAAGGCACCTCTCGTGAATGAGAAAGCTGAGGCCTGGGGACAATAAAGTGACAATAAAGTGATTTGCCCCAAATAATCCAGCCTGAATTCAAACCCTGAGTCCAAACCACCGCACTATAATAAGGCAGGTCAAAAGTATGATAAAGATATATCATATATACCTGAAACTAATGTCATGTTTTACATCAATTATACCTCAATAAAAATATATACGATAAAGATAGATGGTGGGCTGGTAGTCAGAGCTCTCTGCCCACACCATCCTCCTACACACACTGAAACCCATATAGGATGATGGAATGTGGTAGCTTCTTGTCTCTAACAGATATTAATTTTGCAACCTGGTGTGCTTTAAACAGTACACTAATAAAGCAGAATTTACACATCCAAACAACGACCTTGAGTTCCTTGAAAAGCTGCACACCTATGTTTAGCAATTGAACTCACATTTGTTAATTCCTTTCAGAGTAATCCGTCTACAATTCATACTCATTCCTGAATGCCTATGTGAGTCAGACTCTGGTATCGGCAATTAAAAAATAAAAAAGACAGAGCTCCCACTGTGTAATTGCTAAACACAATAACAGTTTTAATCAAGGTATTGAAGGAGGGTCAGGGGAGCCCAGGAGGGCAGGACTGCAGCTGTGTGTTCAGCTGGGAGGGCTTCGTGGCAACTTTACCATGCGCTTCCCAGAGCAGACATCACTAATCAATCACAGCATTCTCTCCCAAGGAAGCTGGATCAAGCTCAGCATCTTTGTCAGCCTAGCTGAGAAGCTCATATACCTTCTCTGATTTGCCATCCCTGGGATGCTAGCTGAATCTGCCCATTTTCCAGAGGAAAGTGAGGGACAGAGAGTTCAGAAGCAGGGTGAGATCTAGAACCCAGATCAGCTGACACGGGAGACTGAGCAGCTCAGAGACCCTCCTGCCAAGTGGTCAAAAACCACCCATGGCAGCCTCTATTTCACCCCTCAACCCCACCCCCCGGCCTTGGATCCACAGATAAAATTACATTCCCAAGAGCAGTGCTTGGATTTTATGAAATACTATAGAAAATGGGTCCTCAACCTCCAGGCTGTGGACCGGTGCCCATCTGCGGCTTGTTAGGAACTGGGTCACACAGCAGGAGGTGAGTGGCGGGCAAGAGAGCGAAGCTTCATCTGCAGCTCCCCATCGCTCCCCATCGCTCGCATTACTGCCCAAACAATCCGCCCCCCTCCCCCCCGCACCCTGCCACCGCTGTCCGTGGAAAAATTGTCTTCCATGAACCCGGAACCTTGTGCCAAAAAGGTTGGGGACTGCAGCTATAGAAAACAATTTGTTTTTTCTTCTCTTACTATTTTTTGTTATATAATACATTCTTTTCAGAAAAACTAGAAACTACAACTAAGTAAAAAGAAAAAATTAAAGTCACCTATAATCTAACCACTGCTATTTACATTCACACTTTGTTGAATATTTTTCTAGTATCTTTCCAGGCATTTTTCTCTCTGCTTATGCATCTGAGTAGTGTGTAATTGCAGAGTAATGCATTTATCCTGTATGTCTAAATGTATATGTGTGTATATGCATAGATATATGTATATATGATCTGTATGTACGCATATATACACATATACATACAGACACATACATAGACATATAGATATATATATATATGATCCTATTGCACACTTGTTTGTAAGCTTCCTTTTCCACTTACCAATATATTATGAATATGCAAAATTTCCCTCTGAATGTCTGTGTCACTGCCAACATACACTCTCCTGGCCCCCATTCCTCAACCACCAGTATTATGGGTATTGATCCCCTTCATTCAGGCGGGCTTCCCAGGCAGTGGAGAGAGGGTGAGCCTGGGCCCACAGAGAGCACCACAGGGCTGGAGATGGGGTGAGCCAAGGAATGGAGAGTTCCAGATAACCATGTGCAGAGCAATGCCATGGCCTGTGTCCAGCAACCAGGAGAAAACCTGGGGAACAGGAGCTGGATGCGGCTGTGTCCGCTAGCCGGGAGCCAGGGCCCCCAGGCCCTCAACCTGGCCTCTGCTGCCCCATGCCTGCAGCCGGGACCTGGTCCAGCAGAACCAGGCTACCAGACAGAGCGGGAAAGGTGGCCGCAGGAGGGGACAGTGTTTTGTGGATGAGCTGATTCTCACAGGGGTCAACAGAGCGGGAAGTCCTGGAGAAACCATCCCCCAGGACTTGACTGAGCAAATTGACTTGCTGGAGGAACCCCATTTCAAACCGAGAGATCCAGAGGGGAAACAAAAAGCATTCTAGTTAAATTGTTCTATATTTAAAAACTGGGAAAAAGGAAAAACCTAATTCGAGTATTGAAGTCCCACTGTTTAGAAGTCCACACAGGTCCAGCCCGTTAACCTGGTTAAGGGGTGCACGCTGTGGCTGGGAGGTGTGATTGGGAGCGCCTGGCACGTGATGGCCGTCAATCAGTTTCTACTCTCCCTCCCTTCCTCCCTGCACCCCCCCAAAGGACATTAAACTGAACACAGCTTGAGAACGGAGACCTCATTTCCCTGCTACCACCGGCAACACCCTGCACACACTGACTCCACCATAAACATGTTGAGTTTGTGACCCTTGTAGGACAGACAGAGGAAGAATGGTGATGTCAGAAAACACCCTTGCCTGGGACTCATTACAATGGTTTGAGGTTTCAGACGGGCTCAGCGCAAAGAGACCCTGGAATTCAGCCACAATCCCTGGAAGACATTGCGGGTGCCACGTGGGAGGGAGGGGCAGGGCCATTCTCAAAGACAAGGAGGAGAAACCGCCGAAGACATCACAGACAAGAAAGGTCAGGAGCTACAGGACCTGGGATGGGAAAAGTCTCACTTCTAAAACAACCTCAAAGCGCACACACTTAAGAGCTTTCCAGAAACTCTTTAGGACAGAAAAAGCTAAGGAAGTATGGGTCTAGGATATGAACCTTTAGCAAGAAACCACCTCTCTGGTCTCCTACTGCCTTGGGCTGTGTTTATGACTCAATGTCTGCCCTTCACCAGCTTCCTCTACACCTCGGAAAACAAAGACGTGCTTTCACCCATTCAGAAGGCGAGCCCGTGTAGGTGTTGGCACCGCAGCAATAGAGGGGCTAGAGCAGCAGCCCCCAACCTTTTAGGCACCAGGGACTGGTTTGGGGGAACACAATTTTTCCATGGCTGGGGCGGGGGTTGGGGGATGGTTCAGGTGGTGATGAGAGCCAGCCATGGGGGGTGGGGATGGGGAGCAACAGATGAAGCTTTGCTCGCTGGAGCCCACTGTTCACCTCCTGCTGTGCAGCCCTGTTCCTAACAGGCCACAGCCCAGCACAGGCCTGCAGCCCTGGGGCTGGGGACCCCGGGCCTAGAGGAAGGATGAACAAAGGGACGACATGATCCAGAACGGAGGCGAGGCCAGTTTGGAACACGTTGCTTGTTATCTTCACTTGTGCACAGCTGAACAAGTTGGCATGTGTGTCTGGACAAGAATGGAAAGGGAGGCTGGCCCTGACTCACCGACCAGGGAATGTCAAATGGAAGGAGTGGGAAATGGGTCAGGGCATTTGCCTTTGGACTTCACGGAAAGGCTAGGAAGCAGGAATGAGCAGAGTTCCTTCCACAAAAATCTAAAAGCCAAAGGATCAAATAGATCAACTTGAAAAAGTGGAAGGGCTGGCAAAGAAAAGTCCCCCCCAGAAATCACCAAGGTCATGGGGGAAGATGGTGAGAAATTTTTATGCTTTAGAAAAAGGTATACCAGAAAGCCAGGTTGAGGTTCCCACCAGATCTGGCTTGTCCCATCACATTGCCCACTCTGATGGGTTGGCCCCAGCTACTCATCTGGATGCCCCAAGGACTGCCCACCCTGATGATCTCATTGCCCCTTGACTACCTCACTGAAGACCTTGTCTCCAAATGAGGTCGCATTCTGAGGTCCTAGGAGTTAGAACTTCAACATGTGAATGTTGAGGTGGACACAGTTCAGTCCATAACAGAGACTGGCGGGTAGAATGTTTACTGTGGGGTGTCCTCAGGATCAATACCTGTGAAAGGAGGAGGAGGAGGGAGAATAGGCGGTGAGAGACTAGGACAGTGGCATAGGGCTGGCCCTGCAGGGAACTCTGGAGCTAGGATGACCCTTTGCAATTGTCCTGAGTTGGGTCAAGATGCGCTTGCATTTACACTCCTGCAGTGACGAGTGGCCACCCCAGGAAGGGCTCTAACCTTGCTTGGCTCTGTGCACCTGAGGTAGTCCCTGAACGGGCCACAGCAGGAAGCTGCCAGCAGCACAAGTCCTTCCTTGAGGGTGGACATCTTAACCTTGAGGGTGGGTGATGGTTGCACGTCACAGGGACAGACCCAGCCAAGGTGCTGTGACAGTCGGGGGTCACGGTTCCTCCCCCCACCACCACCACGGGGAGATCAGGAAAGACCTCATGCAGTGGGTGTCATTCAGCCCTGAATTAGCAGAATGGGAAGAACTGGCTCATGGGAAGCAGGTGGGAGCTCCAGGGATCACGGGGACTTCCCAGGTGGGGAAACAGAGGCGAAAGAAATGTGGCATCACTGAGTGGGGCCCTTATAGGCAACTCCAAACATTTGTGATAGGCAGAGCAGAGAGTTTGTGGAGAGGAATGAAGGCTGGAAAGGAAGGTGGAGGCCTGAGCAGGGGGGCCTTTGCTGCCCAGGTCGGCAGGTGGTGGGAGCCACCAACATTTCCAAACAGGACAATGACATGGTCAGAGCCATACTCAAGGAGATTGCTGGGGCAGCACTGTAGGAAGTGAGTTTTTGGCAAGGGGAGAAGTCCTGAGGCCCCTAAGTGTCAGGGGAAGAGGGGAAGCCGCTCTGGAGTGGTGGGGGTGGACCACTGGGGATGGGCAGGAGAGGGGCCACTGAGGAAGGGCTGAGGATGTGTCATGAGGCAGCAAGGGAGGAGGGAGGTGAAGACTTGACCGAGGGCATGGGAGTTTCCCGAGCAGAAAACTCACGAGTGGAGCAAATTTGAGAGAGAAGATAGTTTCTGTGAAGATCCTCCACGGGCAGTTGAAATATGGGTTGATAATTTGAGAACCGGTCAGGGCCATGATGATGGATTGGGATCCCAGCCACAGCAGGAGTCCCAGGGAGACTTCTCTTAAGGGACTTCCATTTGGGAAGACAAGACCAAGGCATAGAGCCATCAGCCCCTGATGTGTGATCCCACTGCAGAGGAGCTGAACGGAGGTGCATAGCTGCAGAAGGGCAGCCTGGGCGAGGGTGGGGGAAGAGGGCACTTGAGTTGGATCTTGAGGGAGGAACAGAATCTGCTTAGGAACAGGGGGTGTGGAATAAGTTGGGGGAGGGCCCCAAAGACCTAACCAAGCCCTAAGGAATAGAGAGAAACAGGTGGAACTGATCCGCAGTGGTGAGGGTGGAGAACTAGATCTCAGTGTGGATGGAATTTACAGAGAGGATGAGTTGGAGAGGGGGCCATGGACTGAAACACAAATGAGAAGGATGTTGAAAGGAGAGTTGTTCCTCTACTCACAATACTTCTCATAGCAAACGTGTGGGTTTTCCAAGCCAAGAAATTCTCTAAATCTCTGCAGATACCAACTGGATGTCCTACAATTTAGTTCAGTTCTGATTCTAACTACCCAGAGTTAACACAAATCCCACAGGTTAAGGGCTCAGTCCCTGCATTTCAGATGCCAATCACAAGTAGTGGATCCCCAGGTTACCCACATTTCTGTCTGGTTTGGCTACAAATTGGGGGTTCCCATGACCTCCTCCTCAGCCTTGATAATCTGTTCTAACATTTCATAGCACCCAGTGAAATAGTTTTACTTACTATTTCCAGTTTATGGTAAATGATATTGTAAAGGATGCAAACGAACAGCTGGATAGAGGTCTGGAAGGTTCCTAAATGTAGGAGCTTCTGCTCCCATGGAGTTTGGGGTGCACCACCCTCCTGGCTCATGGATGCATTCCCCAACCCAGAAGCTCTCCAAACCTCTTTGTTCAGGGTTTTTATGGAGGTTCCATTACATAGGTAGAGTTGACTAAATCCTTGGCCCTTGGTGATTAATTTAGTCCCCAGTATCTCTCCCCTCCATGGAGGTTGGGGGTGGGCTGAAAGCTCCAACCCTCTAGTCATATGGTTAGTTTCTCTGGCAACCAGCCCCGGTCCTGAAGCTATCCAGGAGCCCCACCAAGAATCACCTCATTAGCATAAATTCAGGTATGGTTAAAAGGGCTCATTATGAATCACAAAAGATGCTCTTCTCTCCCCTATCACTCAGGAAATTCCAAGGGTTTTTGGAGCTCTTGTGCTTGGAACAGGGGATGAAAATCAAATATATATTTCTTGTCATATCACAATATCACAGTGTCTGAGGTCTCAGCCCTGGTCCCAGAGCAGGTAAAGAATATGGAAGGTTCACTCTATCCAGAACCCTCCTTCTGCAGCTCAGCTGGGGCTGTGCCTGATCAGCCCCTTGCCTTGGCCTCGCAAGCAGCCCACCTGCTCCTTCACCAGTCTTTCCTCCCCACACCCTCAACCCCACCCACCATCAGAGAGGTCTGGTTCTCACATTTCATCCTCATAGGTCTGTTACCCAACTGTATGCCAGGCATTCTGCTGGTTGCAGGACAGCTCCCAACCCCAGTTGGGACCAACAGAGTCTTTGCACTTCATTTGGCTGCTAGAGACCAGACTTAGATGTCTGGGCCGTCCTAGTGGGTGCACAGTGGCCACCTGGGTTAACCCTCTACAGATGGCCACATTGGCGGCAGCAGCCATGGAGGGGGGTGCCCTCAGGGAGGGCCCACTGTGCAGGCCTTCCTTTATTCCAACTGCTTTCTGTTCTTGCAGTTTAAGAAGAAAACAGGCAGCCCATCCCTCCTTGTAATAGATGCCTCTGCGTATTTGAAGACAGTAGTTAAGTCGTGCCTGAGCTTTCTCATCTCCAAACTAAACAATCTCAGCCCCTGTAACCTTTCTTGGCAAATTTTAAGGCCCATATGCAGAGGGAAAGCAAAACAAAACCATCTGATGGGGGAGGCCTCCTATCTCCAACCCAGACTCTGCGTTTTGAAACTTGGGTCTTTAATTACATGTAAATTGGGTAGCTTCAAGCATTGGAACCAGTGAGAGACCAGGTGTTCATCAAGCCTCCCACGTGTTTGGCTGCAAAGCTTCGTGTGAGCACCCAGCTGAGGCTTGCATTTCTTCTGTGTTCAGATGCATTTGGGGGGATGAAAAGGTACATCGCTGGGCAGTGACCTAGAAGCCCAATCTGCTGAAACTTCCTGCCCCAGTCTCCTAGGGGTGGGATGGGTCCCAGGAGCCTCTAGAGAGCCGGGCAACCTGCTGGGAAGGCTGCCCTCTGACCCCGCAGAAGCTGGCAAGACCGGTTTCCCAGGAACTCTCAGTGGAGCTGGTAACCTTGCCTGTCAGCTCTCCCCGGAGACTTCCTGCTGCTTCTAAAACAGGAGAGAGGTTGCCTGTGCTGAGTGCCCGCAGTGGGGTCCTCATCTCACATTCAGATTCCTTCCTGAGGTGGTTTCCTGGGGGCACCTTTCCCAGGAACTCACTGGGTGTCTTAGGAGACCCCAGGTTAGTGGGTTCTGCCCTCAGGTTTTGCCGGCTGTGGACCAATTGTCCTTTGGGTCTCCGGGGCCTCTTTCTTCCTTCAAAGCCCAGTGTTTGTAGATCAGGCCGAGCTTCCAGAAACAGGAGAGTCACATTACAAGCTCACTTAAGCAAATTCAACACGTTTTTCTAAATACATAAAAGTTATTTGGACAGTGCCAATACTTCGTGTGTCATTCTCATTATACCCAGAAGTGGATAGGGAGGGGAGGGTACATTAGTGCATCCCTCTGTCCGTCTGCGCTGTCCTTCCTGCTGGCTGCTCAGGCTGGAGGCCCCTTGTTTTACAGTACGGCCTCTAAGTAGAAGTCTGAAACCAGGACTCAACCAGAGAAAGCATCTTTTCCAGCATTGGAGAAAAAATGTGCTGTGTAGACTTTTCAATAGCAAAGGAGTTGATCTCAAATGCGCTGCCTCTGTTAGGATTTTCAGGAGAAGTTTTGACTACGTGAAAAATGTGCCTTGGGGTGACTTTAGAACTTCACCCCCAGGTAGAGGTGCCTCCACTGCGTGGTCCCTGGCAGGGACTCAGCCAGTGGACCCTAAGTGAGGGCAGCCCCGCATCTGCCTTCCTCACTCTTGTATCCCCAGCACCCAGGACACTGCCTGGCTCTTGCAGGCCCTTAATAAGTAATTTCTGATTTGCTTGACTGGTTGAATTAACTCATTAGAGACACAAAGTCCCACTTGGATACTTATGGCATGCCTACTGTGTAAACTACTCTATGGCTGGTAGGGGACAGGAATTCAAAGAGACAAAAATCACACTTTCCTTCCCCAAATGTATATAAAGCCACCAAGAAGATAAGACATTGACACGTCAAAAATGTACATAAAATACAAAATGGTTTACCCCAACCGTGCCAAAGATGTGTTCATCGAAACAAATTCTGTCACCAAACTCCTGTTTTCTAAAGCAGTTTTTCCTAAAGCATGTTTTTCAGGATATCAGTTTCTTTGGGTGTTAATGTGAGAAAAAAAAAATGTGATGGTTAGATGAATTCAGGACCAAGTTAGGCAGATTTCTTTAGCATAGGCTTTCTTGAAAACCTTTTTTTTTTGAAAAAAAAAAAAAAGCTTTAATGGAAGTTCCCTGATGGTCCAGTGGTTAGGAATTGGTGCTTTCACTGCTGAGGCCCCGGATTCAGTCCCTGGTCAGGGAAATAAGATCCTGTAAGCTGCGCAGCATGGCCAAATAAAATAAAATAAAATAAAAAATAAAAAAAGCTTTCTTGAGCTAGAATTTATACATAACAAAATTTATCCATTTTACGTGTCCAATAGATTTTTTTTAAAAATTATTTTATTGAAGTATAGTTGATTTACAATGTTTTGTTAATTTCTGCTGTATAACAAAGTGATTCCGTTATACATTTATATACATTCTTTTTCATATTCTTTTCGGTTATGGTTTATCACAGGATATTGAATATAGTTCCCTGAGCTATACGGTAGGACCTTGCTGTTTATCCATTCTATATATAATAGTTTGCATCTGCAATAGCTTTTCATATATTTATAGTTGGGCAGTCATCACCATGGCAACTATAGAACATTTTCATCACCCCAAAATGAAACCTTGTGGCCATCTGAAATGACCCTCCCACCTAGGCAACCACTAATCTACCTTCTGTCTCTGTAGATTTGCCTGTCCTTGCTGTTTCATATAGACGGAATCATACAACATGTGGCCTTTTGTGACTGGCTTCCATAACATAGGTTCATCTAAGTTCACCAGCCCTTCATTCCTTTTTGTTGAGGAATGATATTTTATTGTCTAGAGATGTCATATTTTGTTTATCCCTTCATCAGTTGGTAGACATTTCATGGGCACATTTTGTGTGAACAGGTTTTCAATTCTCTTGGGTATATACCTTGAAGTGGAATTACTGGGTAACTTGGTGACTCTATATTTCATTTTGAGGACCCACCCAACTGTTTTCCAAAGTAGCTACACCATTCTACATTCCCATCAGCAGTGCATGAGAGTTCTAATTGCCCCATGTCTTTACCAATGCCCTTTATTGTCGCTCTTTTTTTATGCTAGCAGTCCTAGTGGGTGTGAAGTGGGCTTTGATTTGCATTTCCCTAATGAACTAATGACGTGGAGCATCCTCTCCTAGGCTTTGGAATCTTTGACATGTTGATTGCTTCGTGAATCTTCCAAAGGGGACACAGTGAGCAACAGTTCCTAATGCATTGCACCACGGATCACCCTTGCACAGGGCAGCTCCTGGGATGTGAGCCCACACTCCAAAGCTGGGATGCACTGGCCCAAAGCTGTCTATGCCCGGAAATGTGAGTTTGGGGAACACCTTTAGGGCATTACTTTTACAAGATTTTCTCAAAGTAAAGAATTCTTAACTCTTTGCTGTTTTACATGGAACTTTGTCAAGGGTAATTTTGGCTAAAAACGAAAAAGGAAAAGCAGGCTAAGATCTATCTCCTTGAAAACTGTAAAAATTCCGTTGTTTGACGGGGAGAGTTGAGGAAGTTGAACACCCCCCCCCCACGTGTCCCTTCTTGTGGCCAGCAGTGGCCAACTCTGCAAGATTGTCTTAATGCTTTTGCCTCCAAAATGGTTCAGGCATAGCTGGAGACATGGTGCAGGGCATCTCGGTTGCGCTGGGTTGTCTCAGCTTGACTGGGGACTCCAGGTTCCCAGAGGTCACTTCATGGGGACAGAGAGACACTCCAGTCCCAGTTCTGTCGCAACACATGTAGTGATGAGGTCCTGGGCGTCCTGGGCTTTATAAGCCAAACAGACCATAGGCCAGAGGTTCCCAAGTGTTGGAGAAGCAGTGCCCATCTCCTAGTCCGTTCATTGCTCTGGTGTCTTCTCGGGAGCGTCCTCGCTCTGTCCTCCCCAGAGCCAACCACAACCTCAGTCGGGCCCTCTCACAGTACCCACGCCTCTGATTCCGCGGGGGGGGGGGGGGGGGGGGGGCGGGGGGTCTCTGCTCATCCTGTGATTATGGGCTTTGAGTCTCCTCCGGGGTCTTCCTGAAGCCCAGTGTGGCCTCCAGGCACACCACCCCCCTTTCCCCACTGTTTACCTGCCTCACAAGCCAGGCATAGCCTCTCATCTGAGCCCTATGAGAAGTCCTTTGCCAGAAGCTGAAGTTTTCTCCTCAGTATGATTCAAACGTGCCCCTTCTTTCAACACCCAAAACCGTGGTAGGGGATTTTATTCTTATTTTTTTTTTTTTAGTAGAGAGACAGGGATGAAAAGGGGGATATTTGGGTCTCCTGAATTTTATAGCCACACTCTTGGCTGAACCTACCAGTGGCTGGTTTTCCTAAGCTGCTGTGTTGCTGTCTTCCTTGTCTTCTTCATCTGGAGGCAATGACACCTGCCTCTTTGGTGCTTTTCATCAGTCACTTTTCATCACATCTGGTCTCTCCCTCTGAAGAATTAGCCTAACTGGTCACGCTGGGTGGTACACGCTGTACTGGACTCCCGAGTCAGCGTCCCTAGCTCGCTTCTCACCTGTGCCAGGGCAGGAGAGGACCTCAAAGCTTCCCGTCACTCCAGCCTCACTGCCTAAAGGGGCACAAGGCCCTCCAGGATATGGGGACAGGCACACTGGGGCAGCCCAGGAACCTCTCGAGCCCTACATCCTCTCGTAAAGCTTATTGTAAAACTTTATAATTTACTTTATGATTGTCATCGCTTATTATAAAGTTAAAATAATCAGTGGGGTTGGTGTCAAGGTAGACGTATAGATCAATGGGACAGACTTAGGAATACAGAAATAGACCCACACGTACATGGTTGATTTTTTTTCTGACAAGGCACCAAGGAAATTCAGTGTAGAAATGTAATCTTCAACAAATGGTGCTAGGAAAAAATGGGCAGCCATATACAAAAAAATATATATATATATCCTTACTTCACATTATACAAAGAGTCAACTCAAAATAGATCATAGACATAAATGTAAGTGCTAAGACTATAAAACTCTTAGAAAAAAACATACGAGAACATCTTAGTGACCTTGGTTTTGGCACCAATTTGTTAAATTCAACAAATAAAGCGCAAATCATAAAAGAAATAATCTGTTGACTGGATCTTATCAAAATAAAAAATAAGCTTTTGCTCTTCAAAAGACACTTAAGAAAATGAAAAGGGAAGCCACAGACTGAAAATATTTGCAAAACATATACATGACAAAGGACTTGTACTAGAATTTATAAATAAGTTATTTATAAGAAGACAAACAACGTAGTTTTTTGAGTGGGCAAAAGATCTGAAAGAAAACTTCACCAAAGAATGCACAGGATTGGAATTTAAGCACATGAAAAGAGGCTCTACATTGTTAGGCATTAGGGAAATGCCAATTACAACTAAAATGAGATACCGCTAACCCACGTGAGTGAATAAAATGAAAAAGACTGACCATACCAAATGTTTGCAAGGGTGTGAAGCAACTGGAACACTCAGTCACTGCTGGTGGGAATGGAAAATAGTATGACCACTCTGAAGAGCATTTTGTCAGTTTTTTTAGAAAGTTAAAAATATATCTACCGGGCTTCCCAGGTGGCGCAGTGGTTGAGAATCTGCCTGCTAATGCAGGGGACACGGGTTCGAGCCCTGGCCTGGGAAGATCCCACATGCCGCGGAGCGGCTGGGCCCGTGAGCCACAACTGCTGAGCCTGCGCGTCTGGAGCCTGTGCTCCGTGGCGAGAGGGGCCGCGACGGTGAGAGGCCCGCGCATCGCGATGAGGAGTGGCCCCCGCTTGCCACAACTGGAGAGAGCCCTCGCACAGAAACGAAGACCCAACACAGCCAAAATCAATCAATCAATCAATCAATCAAACATACGCATCTGATTCAAGATCCTCAATTAAAAAAAAAAAAAAATATATATATATATATCTACCATATGACTCAGCCATTCCACCCCTGGTTATTACACAGACAGAAAGAAAGAAAGAAAGAATATATTCACACAAAGATTTGCACCCCAATGTTCATAATTGTTTTATCTGAAATTATAAAAAATGGAAAGCAGCACAAGAGGACCCCAGCAAATGAACAGATTAACAACTTGTAACATATCCATACAATAGAATGTTACTCAACAATAAAAAGGAAGAAAAGATTCATGTACACAAAAGCATGATTGAATGTCAAAATAATTATGCTGAAGAAGAGAAAAAAGGCAAAAACAAGTACATACTATGATTCTAGTTATATAAAATTGGAGAAAAACGCAACTAATCTATAGTAACAGAAAGATTGGTAGTTGCCTCTTGGGGGAGAGGGAGTTGGAAGGCTGCAGGAACTGCAAAATGGCAGAAGGAAACTTTTGGGGGTGATGTATATGTTCATTATCTTAATTGGGATGACAGTTTCAGAGATGTATAAATATGTCCTAACTACTCAAATATACAATTTAATTATATAAGGTTTATTAAGTGGCAATTATACTTTGATACAGCTGTTGCCAAAAAAAAAAAAAACTCTTATCTTCTGGAGATAGACACTGAATGTTTTACAAACAAAGTTATCTAAGTACTGAAATTTGTTTCAAGATAATACAGGAATGGGGTGTGAAGTAGGTGGTGACACAGATACAAGGGTGATATAGAAAACGGGCCACCAAATGACAAATGTTGAGGCTAGGCTCATTTGCATGTATGTTTGAAATACTACATTTAACAAAATGCCTACTAGAAAATGTGACTTTAACCCTAAGAATGTGGCACAGCTTATTGCCATGTTTCTTTCTTTGGCTTTCTTTCTTTCTTTAGTCAGAAACCTCATTAGCTTTTATTTAGTTTAATAAAAATGTGTATGGCTGACATAGTCAAATGAATTGGTTAAAATTGATGTGAAACAATTAATTAATAATTAATGCAGGGGACTTCCCTGGTGGTCCAGTGGTTAAGATTCCACACTCCCAGTGCAGGGGGCCTGGGTTCGATCCCTGGTCAGGGAACTAGGTCCTGCATGTCACAACTAAAGATTCTGCATGCCACAATGAAGATCCCACGTGCCGCAGCTAAGACCTGATGCAGCTAAAAAAAATAATAAAATAAATAAGAAATAAAAGCCACGATAAAACTGATAAAAATAGAGTCAACTTTTTCAGAACTCTGGAAATTAACCAAATGCTAGCAGCTATCCAGGGAATATTTATGCAAGCAACACAAAACAATGAGTTTTACGGCATTTTAACCTGTCCCACGCCCATCTCTCTCTCTCCAGCTCCATGGTAACCTTGAAAGCCAACAGCTTCCATCATGAGAAAAACCAGTCTGGTGGTTCTCTGGAAGACCTCACTTGTAACTCTGTCCTTGTTCAATCTGATTTGTAGTTTCCCCAGTAGAAAAGCCATTTCCTCTAGTGTATTTGTTAAAAACATTTAGCAGTAATTGTTCAACTTCATGGATGTTTGAGGGAGTGGATAATAGCTGGGACAAACAATAGGCTAACCAAAATGCTTAAAGTAGAAACTGGGGAATAGGAATAATATGAAAAGCTCTGACATATTCTGGAGAATCTAGAGGGCCCTCAGAACTTTAAGGAAATCTCAGTCCTATCATTAGCTGACCATTAACTTAACCAAGCAGAGATTTCAGTAGCTACACAGGACAAAGAATGCAGACTTTACAGAATTACATCAGAAAAGTCACTAAACAACCAAACACCAACAATAAACAGCAACAACAACAAAACCAGGGAAGTGGAGGAGAGACTCTGATTTCCAGAGTTGCCACATTATGTTATTTAAAATGTCCAGTTTTTAATAAAAAATTACAAGACATAGAAAGAAATAAGAAAGTATGGTCCATAAAAAGGGAACATGCAATCAACAGACACTGTCCTTGAGGAAGCCCAAACATAGGACTTCCTAGACAAAGTCTTTAAATTTAGCTCAAAGAGCTAAAGGAAATCATGTCTAAAGAACTAAAGGAAAGTAGGAGAATAGTGTCTCACTTAATAGAAAATATCAATAAAGAGATAGAAATCATTTTCTAAAAAGAATCAAATAGAAATTATGGAGTTGAAAAGTACAATAACTGAAAATTCACTAGAAGGGCTCAACAATGGATCTGACCAGGAGGAAGAAAGAGTCAGTAAACTTGAAGAGGGGTCAACTGAGATTATCCAGACTGAAAAACAGAAAGCAAAAAGAGTAAAGAAATATGAACAGAACCTCAGAGACCTGTGGGACACCATCAAGCATACCAACACACGCATAATGGGGAGTCCCAGAGGAGGAGAAAAAGAGAAAGTGGCAGAAAAAAAAAAAGTTGAAGAAATAATGTCTGTAAACTTCTCAAATTTTATGAAAAACATTAAACTACACATCCAAGAGGCTCAATGGATTCCAAGTAGGACACACTAAACTATATCCGCACCTAGGCACATCATTATCAAAATCTCAAAAGTCAAAGACAAAGAGAGAATCTTGACTTATCACACACAAGGGATCCTCAATAAGACTGAGCTGTTTTCTCTTCAGAATCCATGGAAACCAGGAGGTGGTGGAATGATATATAAAAAGTGCTGCAAGCAAAAGATGATCAACCAAGAATTCTATATCCAGCAAAACAGTCATTAAAAAATGAAGAAGAAATTAAGGCATTCCTAGATAAAAACTGAGAGAATTTGTCGTTGACAGACCTGTTCCTATAGGAAATACTGAAGAGTCCTTCAGGCTGAAATGAAAGAACAGCAGCTTGAATCCACACAAATAAATGAAGAGGACCAGTAAAGGTAACTACACAGGTAATGTAAAAGAGAGTACAGATATACTTTTTGTTTGTAATTCTTTTTTTCCTCTCCTATTTGATTTGAGACAACTGCATAAAGCCATAATAATAAATGTCTATTGATGGATATACAAAATATAAAGATGCATTTTGTACAATACAGAACAAAAGAGGGGGGAGGGAAATGAAGCAATGTAGAAGCAGAGTTTTACATACTATTGAGCCATTTAGTATGTTAAAGTGTTATTAATATAAACTAGATTGTCATAAATTAAGGTGATAATTGTAATCTCCAAGGGAATCTCTAAAAAAAAATAATAACAACTAACAACATAGTTAATGAAGAAAGACTAAAAGCTTTCTGCCTAAGATCAGGAATAAGACAAAAATATCCATTCTCACTATTTCTATTCAACTTTGTACTGAAGTTTCTAGCAGGTGCATTTATGCAAGAAAAAGAAATAGAAGTCATCCAGATTGGAAACAAAGAAGTAAAACTATCTCTGATCTTGTATATAGAAAATCCCAAGGAACCCACTAAAAAACTATTAGAATTAATAAAGGAGTTTAGCAAGGTTGCCAGATACAAAATCAGTATTTAAAAAAATCCGTTGAATTTTTATACAGTAGTAAGGAATAATCCAAAACTTAAATTAAGAAAATAATTCCATTTATAACAGCATCACAAAGAATAAAATACTTAGGATTAATTTAATCAAAGGGGTACAAAACTTTATACTCTGTAAACTGCAAAACATTGTTGAAAAAATTAAAGATGACCTAAATAAATGGAAAGACATTTCTTGTTTGTGGATTGTAAAATGTAATATTGTTAAGATGGCCATGCTCTCCAAACTGACCTACAGATTCAACACAACGCCTACCAAATTTCAACCTCCTTTTAAGAGAAATCAATAAACTAACCCTAAAATTCACATGGAAATATAAGGGACCCAGAATAGACAAATAATCTTTAAAAGAAGAACATGGTTAAATGATTCACACTTGCAGATTTGAAAACTTTTACAAAGCTACAGTAATCAAGACCACATGGTATTGGCATAAGAAGAGATACATAGATCAATGGAATAGAATTGATAGTCTAGAAATAAACCCATATATTTATGGTCAATTGATATTCAAGAGGAGTTCCAAGACAATTCAATGGGAAAATAATAGTCTTTTCAACAAATGATGCTGAGACAACTAGATATCCACCTGCAGAAGAATGTAATTAGACTTCATACTCACACCATGCAAAAAATCAACTTCAAGTGAATCAAAGACCTAATGTAACAGCTAAAACTATAAAACTTTTAGAAGAAAACATAAGTCTTTGCGACTTTGGATTAGGCAATGATTTCTTAGATATGCTACCAGAAGCATAAGCATCTAAATTAAAAATAGATACATTTAACATCATAAAAACTAAAAACTTTTGTGTTTCAAGGATGCCATCAAGAAAGTGAAAAGCCAACTCACAGAACGGGAGAAATACTTGCAAAGCATATATCTGACAAGAGTTGAGTACCCAGAATACATTAAAAAATTATTACAACTCAACAGTAAAAAGATAAATACCCCAGTTAAAAGATGGATGAGAGATCTGAATAGACATTTCTTTGAAAAAGATATACAAATAGTCAATAAGCAAATGAAAAGACGCTCAACATCGTTAGTCATTAGATAAATACAAGTAAAAACCCCAGTAAAATGCCACTTCACACTCAGTAGGATGATTAAAATTAAAAAAGCAAGATAAACCCAAGTGTTGTTGAGGATGTGAAAACATTTGATCCCTCAATATATTGCTGATGGGAATGAAAAACTAGTGCAGCCACCGTGAAAAAGAGTTTGGCAGTTCCTCAAAATGTTAAGCATAGATTTACCGTATGACCCAGCGATTCCACTCTTACATATATAAGAGAACTGAAAACATGTCCACACAAACACTTGTGCATGGATGTTCGTAGCAGCGTTCTTTATGATAATGTCCATCAACTGATAAATGAAGAAACACAATATCGGGACATTATTCAGCTATAGAAAGGAATGAAATACCAATGCATGCTAAAACATGGATGAACCTTGAAAACATGCTAAGAGAAAGAAGCTGGTCTCAAAAGTCCATATAATTTATGGTTCCATTTAAATGAAATGCCTAGATAGGCAAATCCATAGAGACAGGAAGTAGATTAATGGTTGTCAGGAGCTGAAGGAGAAGGAGATGGGGAATAACTGTTAATGGTACTGGGTTTCTTTGGGGGGTTATGCAGTCTGATGGTTCAAAATTCAAAAGACACAGGAGTCAGCAATGATAAGCCTTCCTTCCTCCTCTGAAAGCAGCCACCCATCGCCCCTGAAGCCCTTGGGATCCATGTTCATTAAGGACTCAATTTTCTATTGTTCAAGATGTTGCCTTACGCACACCTTTTTTTATACTATTATACACACTGCTTTGCAGTTTGCCTTTTCCTTAGGCATTTATCCTCGGCTACCATCTATGAGTCCCTTTATATTATTCTGCGACAATCCACTGCAGTTGACTATGTCCTGCAGATTAACATGAGATAGCCATCTATGATAATGGTGATGATTGATTATATTGTATCACGAGCATCACTAAACAGTCTTTATCAACTCAATCCAGATCAAGGAGCTTGAATTAAATTTGGTGTCATCTGGGCTCAGGGAATCTGGGTCTTGGCCGGAACGCCCCATTGTTTGCCTGGGATTTTGTTTTCAGCAGAGTTTGAGGTCATATGATTTTTGGTGAAAATGTGCACAGTCAAATGAGACTTTAGTCTTCTGAACATTTTTGTTCCTGGAGGCTTATGAGGGAACTGCTGAATTGAGTTAGATGCATAAAGATACCCATCCGCCTTCGGCCATAGTAATCAAAGAGCAAATACGTAGTCAACAGCCACCTTCAGCAGGCCCCTCCCGGCGTGTGTTGTTACCTGGCCCTGCATAGATGCCCACACGCCTCTCAGCTTAGGAGAATTAGGGCAGCAGGTACCAGCACAAAGTTCCCCACTGCTCTCCCCGGGGTCAGATTGCTAATATTGTGCCGGACCCCTTACCATCTTTCAGAATTGAGGTCTTGTGGCTTGTTTTGCCCATTTGTTCATTGGTACAGTAGAAATTTCTATATAAAAAAAACACGGACCAGGGAGCTTCAGTGGGTTCCGCCATCCTCTCTGCAGTTTTGCTGCTGTTGGTCCTGAAGGTGCTTCTACACAAAAGGTCCCCAAATGTCTCATTCTTTGGTTATGAAGTTAGTAGGACACGTACCCTGCGTGGTTTTCTCATCGGGCTTCCCAGTCATTTCCCAGGGAGGGCCCCTCTGTGCCCTGAAGTCACCTGTGTCAGTAGCAGGAACCCGTGTGCGTCGCTCTCATTAGAGCTGATTAAGCCGCACAGAAGAGGAATGCAGGAGCTCCCCCCAGGCCTGGGCGAGAGGTCGTGGAAGGAGACAGGTCAAATATGCTGTGGAGTTTTAAAGCAGGAAGGAGGCACTGAATACTAATAGAACCTACCCCCCAGCTTTGTGGAGAGGATTCATTGCAATAATGCAGCCGATGTGCTTAGAACAGTTGCTGCTTAAGAAATGTTGGCCTCACCAAAAGGAGGGTGGAGCCAAACAGCTGTCTGCAAAAGAGGAGGTCCATCGAAGAAACTATTTTGCAGAAACCACAGAGGCCATCTGGCCTTGGATTAAGGGCTTGATGAGGGCCCGGGGCAACTACTATTGGGGATGCGACAAGGAATCTGCTGGGAAGAAACCAACAGCTCGGCAAATGCAAGAAGGGCCCACTTGAAGTCAGAGAATCACAGTGGAGTTAACACGGCTTATTGGCAAGTGATTCTCAGAACTCTAGTGTTCTCACCCATTAAGTGGGCGTAACTGTCTTACTAACTCAGAAGATCACTGCAATAATATATCTAAAAGTCAAGTTCTCTGCCTGACCCAAAATGAACATGCAGTAAGTGGTGGAGGTGATGGGATGGAAGAGATGTTTCAAGGAAGATCTTATGAGACTCCTTGCAGGGCAGACTCAAATCTGTTGGGCAGGTGTTTTGAGCTCGCTTGGGTAAAAAACCAGGGCTGGGCACATAGGCTTCAGAGGAACAGAGAAGCTGCTCTAGATAAGAGAGGAAGGACTCAGTGCTCCTGGGAAAGGATGGGGATTCCAGAAGGAGGAGCATCAAGGATGAGATCTCAAAAGAGAAATAACTTTGGGAAAGAAGAAATTTATTTAATAGGGAATTTTGCGGGCTTTGAAATATGTGGGGTTAACCAATTCCTTGGGTTACTCAACATCGTCTGTCAAGTCTATGCTTTTCACTAAGAGTTGTGGAAAAGCGGACTCTTTTTGTTTATCTCGAAGAGTTTGAGTTGTGTTGAGTTAGGCATGGGATGAAAAACAGACTGACCCTATGGATGCAGGATCCAGAGGACAGGGAACTGCTGACATCTGGGCTATAGTGTTGTTGCTATGATGACGGTGAATCTAGAAGAGGGGTCAGTGGTTGGGGACGGGAGATGCAGATGTGGCTTAAGAACATGGTTAGGGAGATGAGGGAGGGAAGGAACCCAGTGTCTGTATGTTCCTTGAACAAACTCCAAAAGGAATCCAGGAAGAAGAAAGACAGTTTAAACCTCAGAGGAAGCAAGAGGATCATGCAGGTCCAAGTTAAGCCAGGGTAGAGAGTCTTGAGCCAAACCGTAGCAGACAGCCCCTCCCCCCATGGTGGAGGTGATTGTGCCTGAGAACCTCGGTCAGTCTTGGGTTGTAACCGAGCAGGACCCAATGGGGCCTTCCCGGGCAGGCCCTTCCCCCATATCCTCTGCTTTAGCTCCTCCCTTAAGGACCTTGATAATAGTATCTGATGCACATTTCCTGAGTTGTTTTACAGATGCTAAAACCACCATCAAAGGGAAGAAATGAACTACTTGATAATCATAAGCATGGAGCCCTCAGACCTACTGACACCTAAGGGTTGACAATGTTCACCCCCGTGACATCGTCCTGTTACCCCACCACCAACCAATCAGAGAATTGTGCACGAGCTGATCACACACCCTGGGACGCCCCTCCCTAAATGCTTTGCTGAAACCCATCGGGGTTTCTGGCTTCTTGCGCACTAGCTGTCTTGAACTCTTTGCTTGGTGCCCTGCAATAACTGCTTCATTTTCCTTCACCACAACCTGGTGTCAGTACATTGGCTTGACTGTGTGCGGGCAAATGGACCCAAGTTTGGTTCGGTAACAGGGTCAAGAGTGGACAACATTAGACTTGGGTCAGGAGGCACCACGTGTGCAGATTGCACTTCTTTTTCTTGTGGTGGTCTTGGAAAGGGGCTAAATTCCTTAAGCCCTAGTGGCTGATATACTCCTTGTGCTTTAATGACATAAGGTAAGCTGATTCTCATGTCTGAAGAATCTACTAGAACATAAACAGTTTAGGAAAGAGGTTACAGGCGTAAGAAGAGCTGACGAGGGCTGATTATTCAGGCTTACAGTCCAGGACAAGAAGTACTTATTGAGTGCCTACCGTGTGCTGAGCTTCATACCCTTGTTTCCATACTGGAAATGCAGGACTCCTTTACCCAATCAAAAGCATGTCATAAGTGCCTACTGCATAGAGTTTTAGGTTCCACACACTGAAAGCGGTCTAAGATGCCTGGGATACAACTTTCCTCCTTCTCTTTACCTCCTTGCAAGAGCCTTCAATATTAGATCCTACTTATAATTCCTTCAACTTTAATTTTACCGAAGAGGCATTTGGTTTAGCCAAAAACAACATTAAACTGTATATACTTTTGTTAGTCTGGAAAATCAAAGCATGACCTTTTCTTTTTTTTCAACATCTTTATTGGAGTATAATTGCTTTACATTGTTGCATTAGTTTCTGCTGTATAACAAAGTGAATCAGCTATACGTATATTTATATCCCCATATCCCCTCCCTCTTGCATCTCCCTTCCACCCTCCCTATCCCACCCCTCTAGGTGGTCACAAAGCACCGAGCTGATCTCCCTGTGCTATGCAGCTGCTTCCCACTAGCTATCTGTTTTACGTTTGGTAGTGTATATATGTCAATGTCACTTCGTCCCAGCTTACCCTTCCCCCTCCCCATGTCCTTAAGTCCATTCTCTACATCTGCGTCTTTATTCCTGTCCTGCCCCTAGGTTCTTCAGAACCTTTTTTTTTTTTTTAGATTCCATATATATGTGTTAGCATACGGTATTTGTTTTTCTTTTCTGACTTACTTCACTCTGTATGACAGATTCTAGGTCCATCCACCTCACTACAAATAACTCAATTTTGTTTCCTTTTATGGCTGAGTAGTATTCCATTGTGTATATGTGCCACATCTTCTTTATCCATTCATATCTCCCCATCCCGGCCCCACTAGCCCATGAAGAAGAGAATCTCATTGGTGGCTGTTTTTTTCAATGGTACCGTGACCACAATCTGAACTATATCCAATAACGTTGATAGGATGATTTTAAATTATGTGGTCTTTAACTTTGTTTTATCAAGGAGGCTATGAAATCTCTGACCCACCCTAGTCTTGTCTTTTCATTTGGAAAGAGAAGATTGTGCTCTTTGTAAGAGGCCTTAAATTATTACTGGAGCCATGGATGGAATTTTCACATGTAAGCTTATTGAAATGGCAGTAATTTTCTACCTGCCCCTTACTGCACAGAGTATCTTTACACTTTTTGAGGAGTTAAACTGAAGACTAAAACTACAAATGTTTTTACTACTTTTTTTTTTAAGATGAATGTTGTATTTATATGTATTCATGTGTTGTATTTAGGCAGCCCACTTATATCTTTTTTGTTCTCCAGCTGGTATTTCCTGCTTCCAGTGATACAAAATGGCTGTGATGGTTAATTTTATGTGTCAACTTGACTAGTCTAAGTGGTGCTAAGATAACCAGTAAAGCAATACCTCTGGGCATGTCTGTGAAGGTGTCTCTGGGAGAGGTTAGCGTTTGAATGGTAGACTGAGGGACGCAGAGGGCCCTCACCAATGCCGTGGGCATCTTCCAATCTGTTGAGAGCCTGAATCGAATAAAAAAGCTAAGGAAAGACAGATTCACTGTCTGCTTGAGCTGAAACATCCATCTTCTCCTGCCCTGAGACATCAGTGCTTCTAGGTCTTGGGCTTTCGAACTCAGACCAGGTCTTACACCATCATCCCGCCTCCCCCATTCTCAGGCCTTTGGACTCAGACTGAATTACACCATCAGCTTTCCTGGTTCTCAGCTTGCATGTGGCAGATGGTGGACCTTCTCGGCCTCCATAACCACTTGAGCCCGTTCCTATCATCAGTTTCCTCTTATATATGTCTCTCTATACACACCCTATAGGTTCTGTTTCTCTGGAGAACCCTGACCAGTACAGCGGCTCCTTCAGAAAAGACACCATTGAAGCCCAGCTTTCTCACAGGGGACTTTTCTGCTCTCAGGGGAACTTGAAAAAGGGCAGTCTGGCCTTGAGGGGACAAAGTGGAGAAAGGGTCTAGTGCTAAAAACACTCACATGGTCACATGGGGAATGGGTGCTATGCAATATGCCTAACTCTCAGGCTGACTTTTCTAGAACCTGGGAGGGGAGGTGCGCCCAGCCCTGTTCCGACTGGGGAACCCCGTGTGGTTCAGGAGAGGCCCTGCAGACTGGCCACCAGGAGAAGGAGGACCAGTCTGGGCGCTGTTTGTCTGCATTGTGGAACCAGCAAAGACATGCCGGGCCTACGGGGGTGCTGACAGTACCTGCTGGTAGGAAGGAAGATGGGGGTCCATGAGGCTCTAAAGTCTGGGCACTGAAAACAAGCCCAGGGACCCAGGGAAGGAAGAGCAGCTCAGGTCACCACACTTGAGTCACCACACCAGCTCTAAGTCAGCACAAGGCTCTTAATCGTCTTCCTATGAAAAAGGTGTGTCTGGAGACCCGGTGGCCAAGGGTGAGTCACAAGTAAGGTGGCCAACCATCCCAGTTTTCCGGGGACAGAAAGGTTTTCCAGGACTTTGGGTTTTAAAGCCAGGAAAGGAAGCCGGGATGAGTAGGTCACCCTAGGAGGGACCTACAAGGGACAGACATGAAGGATGTAATTCATTCTAGGGCTCAAGCCATGTTCTGAATCGTCTGATAAAGGCCATGGTCTCACCAGGAACCGCCCCCTCCCCGAAATGAGAACCGGCCATTCTAATTCTGCCTGTTCTCTTGTCGGTCCGGGGTCAATAGATCCTCCCTGCCATCCCTCCCCATGGCCAGGCCCTGGCTGTCAGCCCCACGTTGGCCTCTGCTCCATCCTCCGGAGATGAACCAGAAAGCAGATCTGGGAGAGGACAGCCTGGTGTCCTCTGCTACCCGGTGAGGGCACCCGCCCTGCTTGCACCGCATTTTCATTTAAAGCATTATATTTGCAAACCAAAAAAAGAAGGCCTAGAAATGCAGAACTCCACCTGCCTCTCAAAGAGAATAAATCCCAGGTGCATTTAAAAAAATGACAATCCTGAAAGGATTTATGATTAGCAAACTGTAATTAAAAAACTGATCTTTTATCCAGAAAGCAACACACATTCTTTTCTTAAGTTGTGTTTCTTTGTTAAAACGTCCTGCCTCTCAGAGGTGTAATATGTCCATCAGGACAAACACTGAAGCATGCCCATTTAATACCTTCCACATGCCGCATGGGTCCAGCAGGGATATAGTTACAACAGAAAAACAGCAGGTATGGCCACCAAACCAATAAAAATAATGGGAAAGGCAATTTCTCAATTTCAGCCCCAGTCTGGGCCAAAAATCCATCTGCTTGGGTTCAAATGCTGACTCACTCAGGCACATTACTTACCCTTCTAAGCCTCAGTTTCCTCATCTGTAAAATGGCATCCTCCTCTCCTACTGGCGGTTAGCCTGAGGACTAGTGGACCGCAAGTGCTCAGTTGCTATTACAATTCATCCTTCCTGTGAGATGCCTTCTTTTTTTTTTAATTAATTTTTATTGGAGTATAGTTGTTTTACAATGTTGTGTTAGTTTCTACTGTACAGCAAAATGAATCAGCTATACATATACATGCATCCCCTCTTTTCTGGATTTCCTTCCCATTTAGGTCACCACAGTGCATTAAGTAGAGTTCCCTGTGCTATACGGTATGTTCTCATTAGTTATCTATTTTTTACATAGTATCAATAGTGCATGTATGTCGATCCCAATCTCCCAATTCCTCCTACCCCCCACTTCCCCCTTGGTATCCATACATTTGTTCTCTATGTCTGTGTGTGAGAAACCTTCTTGAATCTCACAGATGTGTCCCTTGCGATTGCAAAGGCAGCTTCGTAAATCTTGGCATCTCAAGGGAACCAGGAGCCCTCAGGGACTCACCTGGTGGCCCTTTTGCAGGTGAGGAGAGGGAGTTCCCAAGAAAGGCCGTGATCCACTCCGGGCCACACAACAGGAAACAAGGGTGAACTCTCTGGACTCCCTCTTCAGGGCTCTTTCCACAACAACTGGCTGTCATTCTTCTGTTGGACATGGAAGTACAGCCAAGAGGAAACCAGAGGGGATTTTTTTGTTTTTATTATTGTTCTCTCATTGGTTTTGTTCAGTTCTGTTTTTTCTCTTTGTTTTTATGTGTTTGAGATTTTTCTGTTTTTTACAAAAAATTTTTAAAGATCTTTTTTTTGATGTGGACCATTTTTTAAAGTCTTTATTGAATTTGTTACACTTGCTTCTGTTTTATGTTTTGGTTTTTTTGGCCCCGAGGCATGTGGGATCTTAGCTCCCCAACCAGGGATCGAACTCGTACCTCCTGCATTGGAAGGCGAAGTCTTAACCACTGGACCTCCAGGGAAGTCCCTGTTTGTTTGGTTTTTTTTTTTTTAATGAGACTTCCTCCATGTAAGCATAGGATGTAGAAATCTGAGTCTGCAGCTTGATGATGTGAGAATTATAACCCCCTTCATTTTGGTGTGTAACAGACCATAGTCTCTGCTTTGGGTCCTTGATTGCTTGCAGTGGAAACTTAATCTCGGTGTACCAAAGTTATCCCCCCTCCCTGGGGTAGCACTTGAGCTTGGGCCTGCTGACATCGTGGTGAAGGATGGGTAGGCGGTATCCCCTATCCCACTGGGTCTGGCTTCTCGAAGGTCTGGCTTCAGCCTCTTTCTCTGCCCTCAGGCCCTTGAGAGGAGCCTCCCTCAGCGGCTCTTGTGCCCTCCCAGGCCCTCCTTCCAGGGAGAGCAGGGGAGCCCTGGTAGAAAGCAGCCTGAGCATCCAAGTATCACCAGCCCCTGCATCAGGGCGCCCCGAGGAGAGAGAAGACCAATGTCATCCCTTTGACCCTGGATTCCAGAAGAAAGTGGCTGTGAGAAAGAACAAAGGAAAACATCCCTGCCAGGGCAATTTCTCCCCACGCAGGCTGCAGGCAGGGTCGAGGAAGCCACAGACTGGGCTGTGGTTTGTAAACTTGCACGTGGACCTAGGCACAGAAGATTCCTCAAAGACTCTAACATGTTTCCAGAGAGGGTCCTGGGCCCCTTCAAAAATTCACCAAGGAGGCGTCCATCTGGCCACACACACTGCACCTGATTCTCTTGCATCGTGAGTATTAGTACAGAGAAAATTCGGGTAGTGATGGGTAGATAGATGAATAGGAAAGAGACAGAAAGGGGAGAGAGAGAGAGTGAATGAGAACAAGAGAGAAGGCTGTTTGTTTTTTTTCTCTATCATATATGCATACACACTCATAAAGCCCTTTTTTAAAACCCCTTCCGTGCTTTCAGCTTGCTGTGGACATTTTTCCATCCCCAGCTGAGTTCCCTGAAGGTGGGTGGGGAGAACTGTGTATACGTGTGAAGTTCTCTGTGCCTTATCGGTCTTAGACAATCAATACATAATAAATAAATCAAAGAATGCCTGATACTCTAAAAAATGTCTTACTATTTTCAGGCATGTGATTTGGGCAAAGAGTATGCATATGATCCAGATATAGATGCATCTGGGAGCCACGACATTTTAAATTTAAAATAAATTATAACTAGAAGCCAGTAAATGCCTGGTCAAGAAGGAACACGTAGAGAAGGGGAAAAATTGAAGCCCTCCCTTCCATTTCACTCCCCAGTGGGTGTCACTATTAACAATTCAGACTTCATTTCTTTAATTAAAAAATTTTTTGAATTAACTTGGTGAAATCGAGAGCTATTCATTTTTTAAAACTTCATTATTTTCTCTCCTAAATTTTAATTTCCTCCGTGTCTGCTTTTGTATTCTCTTTACCATGTTTTGTAGTCCTCAAAATATTTATTAAGTTGAGTTTGCAGGTTTTTTTAATGTGAAATTTCCATGCACCCAAGCACGCACGTCTACCTGAGGTGACTTTTGACCGATATCAAGATAAAGAGGGGCTTCCCTGGTGGCTCAGTGGTTAAGAATCCGCCTGCCAACGCAGGGGACATGGGTTCGAGCCCTGGTCCAGGAAGATCCCACATGCCGCAGAGCAACTAAGCCCGTGCACCACAACTACTGAGCCTGCGCTCTAGAGCCCGCGAGCCACAACTACTGAGCCTGCGAGCCACAACTACTGAGCCGGCGTGCCACAACTACTGAAGCCCACGCGCCTAGAGCCCGTGCTCCGCGATAAGAGAAGCCACTGCAATGAGAAGCCCGCGCACTGCAACAAAGAGTAGCCCCCACTCACCGCAACTAGAGAAAGCCCACACGCAGCAACAAAGACCCAACGGAGCCAAAAATAAAATAAATTTTTAAAAAAAGAAAAAGTTAAAAAAAAAAAAGATAAAGAATGTTGCCATCACCTTAGAAAATTCTCCCATGCCCCTTTTCTGTCAAGCCTTCCACTCCGAGGAGCAACCACAATTCTGATTTGTTCCAGATGAGCTTTGTCTGGTCTAGGGCTTCATGTGAACACAAGGAGAGTGTACCGTTCTGTAAGCCTTCTTTTGCTCAGTGTAATGTTTTGGTATCCATCGTTGTTGTTGTGTGTATCGATAGTCTGTTCCTTTTTTATTGTTGTGTAGCATTCCATTTTATTAAGATATCCCCATTTGCTGATCCATTCTCCTACCCAGGAACAGCTGACATGTCTCCAGTTTTTCCACTCCAATGAATAGAGCTGCTGTGAACATTCCTGTATACATCTTTTTGTGAATGTATGTTTCCATTTCTCTTGGGAAAACACCTGGGAACGGTATTGCTGGGTCACAGGGTAGGTGTTTGTATAGTTTTATAAGAAGTTGCCACATCCTCACTCACATTTGGTGATGTCGGTCTTTTTCATTGTAGGTAGGTCTGTGGTAGTATCTTTTTGTGGTTTTAATTTTCATTTCCCTGATGAGTAACGGTTGAGTGTTTTTCACGCCCCTATTGGCCATTTGAATATCTTCTTTTGTGAAGTGTCATTCAACTCTTTTGTCCATTTTAATTGCATTGTGTTTTCATCACTGAGTTAAAGAGTTCTTTATATATCCAGGATATCATTTCTTTTTCAGATGTTCTGCAAACATTTTCTCCCAATATATGCTCGCCTCTGGTTTTTTTGTTTTTTTTTTTTTTTTTTGGCTGCGTTGGGTCTTCATTGCTGCTCACGGGCTTTCTCTAGTTGTGGTGAGTGGGGGCTACTCTTTGTTGTGGTGGCTTCTCTTTGTTGCAGAGCATGGGCTCTAGGCACGCAGGCTTCAGTAGTTGTGGCACACGGGCTCAGTAGTTGTGGCACAAAGGCTCGGTAGTTGTGGCACAAGGGCTCAGTAGTTGTGGCATACGGGCTTAGTTGCTCCGTGGCATGTGGGATCTTCCCGGACCAGGGATCAAACCCGTGTCCCCTGCATTGGCAGGCAGATTCTTAACCACTGCACCACCAGGGAAGTCCCTGCCTCTATTTTCTTAATGGAATCTTCTATCAGCTGAACTTTTTAATTTTGATAGAGACAAATTTATTGATTTTTCTTTTATTTTTTTGCTGTTTATCAAACATTCGCCTGTCCCCAGGTTATGAAGTTATTCTCATATGTTTTTCTTTAAAAGCTTTATGGCTTTACATTTAGGTCTGTAATTCATTTCAAATGAATCTTTGTACATAGTGTGAGAAAGGAGTTGAGGTTTTGTTTGTTTGTTTCCATATGAACATCCAGTTAATACAGCACCATTTTTTTTGAAAAGACTTTTCTTTCTTCCATTGAATTGCTTTGGCATCTTATCAAAAACCAAATGACTCTAAGTAAAGACCTGTTTCCTGGCTCTCTATTCAGATCTATTTATCTATTCGTCAATCCTTCTGCCAGTACCACACTGTCTTGTACTGTGGTTTTATGCTTTCAGGTCAGAGTTTGAGCACTCCAGATTTGTTCTTCTATTTCAAGATTATTTTAGGTATTCTTTGCATGTCTATACAAACTTTAGAATCAATTTGTAAATTGGTTGAGATTGCAGTGATCCTATAGATCAATTTTTAGAGAACTGAAACACCTTCACAACTTGATTCCAATCTAAGCGCATGGATATATCTCTCCATTTATTTGGGTCTTCCTTCATTTCTCTCAGTAATGTTCTGTAGTCTTCAATAGAGATCTTGCCCATCTTTTGTTAAATTTATTCCTGAGTCTTTTATATTCTTTGATGACATTAATGGAATTGTTTTTCAAGTTTTTTTCCGCCAATTTTTGCTGCTAGTATATAAAAATACAATTGATATTTTAATATTAACCTTGCATCCTACAACCTTGTTCAATTGATGTATTAGTTCTAGTAATTGTTTTGTAGATTTCGTAGGATTTTTTACATAAACAATCATGTCATGTGTAGGGTTAGTTATAATTCTTTTCCAATCTTAATGCCTTTACTTCTTGTGCCTGCATTATTGCAATAGTTAAGACTTCTAGTTCAAACATTGAAAGGAATTAGTGGAAGTAGATACCCTTGTCTTGTTCCTGATATTGGGGGGAAAGCACCCAATATTTCACCATTAAGCATGATGTTAGCTGTAGGTTTTTCATAAATATTTTTTATCAGATTGAGGAAGTTCTCTTTTATTGCTTATTTTCCAAGAGTTTTTATTATGAATGAGTGTTGAATTCTTTTTCTGTATCTATTGAAATAATTATATAATTTTCTCCATCATTCTGTTAACTGGTTAAATTATATTGATCAATTTTTCTAATATTAACTCAAACTCACATTTCTGGTATGAAGCTTACTTAAGTATGATGTATTATCCTTTTTATGTATAACTAGTTCAACTTGCTAATATTTTGTTTGAAATTTTTGCACTTGTGTCCCTTTTACTTTTTTCTAGTGTCTTTGTCAGGTTTTATATTAGAATTATGCTGGTCTCATAAAATAAGTTCAGAAGTATTCTTGCCTTGTTTGTTCTCTGAGAGAGTTTATGAAAGATTTGCATTATTTCTCTCTTAAATGTTAGACTTAATGAAACTATTTTGAGCAAAGTTTTCTTTGGGGAACATTTTTTTATAATAAATTCAATTTCCTAAATAGATGTAGAGTTATTTAGATTTTTATTTTATCAAACGTGAGTATGGTAAGTTGCATTTTTCAAGGAATTTGTCCATTTCATCTAAGTTGTCAAATTTGTTGGTGTAAAGGTTTTTTAAATATTTTTTTCCCATTCTTTCAATATCTGTAGCATTTTCGGTGTTGACCCCTCTTTTATTCTAATATTGATAATCTGCATTCTCTCTCCTTTTCTTGATTAGTCTAACTAGAGTTGATCTTTTCTAGAGAACCAATTTTTGGTTTTGTTAATTTTCTCTATTCTTTGTTTTTATGTCATCTATTTCTGTTCTTATATTTATTATTTCTTTACACCTACTTACTTTGGGTTTACTTTTTTCTTCTTTCTTTCTTTACCCATTTTTTTTAAGACTAAAATTCGAACCTGAAGGCAGTGATTTTAGACCTTTCTTCTTTTCTAATGTAAGTATGTAAAACTATAAATTTCCCTCTTAACATTGCTTTAACTACAGCTCATGAATATTACTATGTTGTATTTTCATTATTATTCTGTTCAAAAGTTTTTCTAATTTTCCTTATGATTTCTTCTTTGGGGTTATTTAGAAGTGTGTCACTTGATTTCCAAATATCTAGGGTCATCCTAGATTTCTTATTGTTATTGATTTCTAATTTAATTCCACTTTGGACAGAGAAAATACTCTGTAGGATTTCCATCCTTTTCAACTTATCAAGACATTTTATGGCCTAATATATGTTTTATCGTGACAGAAGCTCCACATGTATCTGGAAAGAATGTGTATTCTTCAGTTGTTGGGTGTAGTGTTCTATAATTATTAATAGGTCAAGGTGGTGATGGGTTTGTACAGATAGACTATGTCTTTACTGATGTTAGGCCTAGTTTTTCTATCAGTGACTGAGGAGAGGTGTTAACATTTCTAACTATGATTGTGGTATTGTCTACTTCTCCTTTTAACTCTGCCATTTTTGCTTTGTGTATTTTAAAGCTCTGTTATCAGGCCCACATACATTTATCATTGTAATATCTTCCTGTTGAATTGATGCTTATCATTAGGACATGTCCCTTTCCACACCTGGTAGCACTCTTTATCGTGAAGTTAACTTCATCTGATATTTATACAGCCACCCCAGCATTCTTATGCTTACTATTCTCATGGTATTTTTTTCCATTCATTCTCTCAACATATCTGTTTCTTTCTGTTTAAAGCGGGTCTCTTACAGAAAGTGTTTTTATCCATTCTGACAATCTTTGCTTTTCATTGGAGTTTTTAGTCCATTAGCATTCAATGTAATTATTGATATATTTGGAGATAGGTCTTCCATTTTACTATTTGTTTTATGTTTGCAGGCTCTAATTTCTGCTCCTTTGTTCCTCTTTTCCTAATTTCTTTTAAAATTATTTTAATAGATTTTAGAATTACTTCTTAATTTATGTATTGACTTTTTAGCTATACTTTTTTGCATTTTTTGTTGATTGCCTATAGATTACAATGTATTTCCTTTCCTTTTACAATCTGTGAGAGTTAAGGTTGTGCCACTTTACATAAACTGTAGAAACCTTACAATCGTATAGATCCATTTACCCCCAATCATTCTTTACACTATAATTTTCATATGCATTACATCTACATAATTATAAACCCCACAAGACAGCATTACAGATTTTTCTTTAAACAATCATATGTAGTTTAAATAAATTAAGTGAAAAAGTAGTCTTTTATACTTATCCTGAAATTCACCATTTCCAATGGTATAATTTCTTTTCAGTCTGAAGAACTTTCATTTTTCTTATTGTACAGGTCTCCTGATGATGAATTCTCTTAGTTATCTGAATTGTCTTTATTTTGTATTTATTCTTGAAGGATATTTTCACTGTATATAGAATTCTGGGCTGACAATTTACTTCTTAGAGCAGTTTAAGGATGTTGTTTCACTGTCTCCTGGTCTCTGTTGTTTCTGATGAGAAGTTAGCAGGAGCTGCGGGAGAAGGTTGGTTCTGTTGTCCACAGGAGGCCTTGTTTGCATACATACATGCATCACACACTGGGGAAGAACCTATAATCTTTGCTGACAATGATGTGCAGCATTAAAAAATCTCTATAGTCAGACCCAGTGCTTGAAAAATTTAGACCTAACATTACTCTGGCACAGGAAGGATTTTAGTTGGAAATTATAGTTTATAGCCTAGGAGCTATTTTCCAAAAATCTTTAAGGCTTACCAGCAATGACAATGATAACAATAACGGTGATCACAATGATATCGTTGCCAATAGCTGCTACACCTATTGACCCCATAATATGTGGTCATAGGTTATCTCCATCCTTTCAACAACCCATTTTGCAGTTGAAGAAACAGACTCAGTGAGCATATGATCTCTGCTCATGACTAATGGAGCCAGGATACAGTCATTGTGGCCCTAGAGCCCCCCCTCCCTTTTTTTCCACTGTACCACAAGACTGGCCCCTGGGCTGGGACGCTACCTCAGACCACAACCGCATGATGACAGCCATTTCCTCCAATGGGCCTGAGGATACTTTTCTGTTCTGTTTTGTTTTATTTCTCTACCTCACAAGGGGCCTGTTTGGTGACTCAGAGGTCCTGTGTTGTAGCTCCAGGGGTGGGTCTGAAAGAAAAGGGTCTCCACCTGCAGGTGTCCTGGGCAGAGGACTTGATCCAGCTCCCTTCTCTCTAATCCCCAGATCTCAACGGCTGGGTGGAAACTCCGTTCTGAGACCACAAGGCGAGAAAATGTCAGGGAGTAAGTTGGGCTAAGCTTCGAGGTTTGGATGTGAGACGTAGTTAGTCTACGTGGCTGGAGTGTGGTAACAAGACACATGGGCCCTTGAGGCTTGTCAGAAACCCTGATTGTGCTGGCAGCGTCTGACCTGCAGTCCCATTCAGATATGACTGAGACAAGAGATTCGGTAAACATGGTCCCTGAAGAGCTTGAGCATTTCTTGGAAAAGGGATTTCCAGAGAGTTCTCAGAGCACATAAATAACAGGGCCATCAAGACAAAGGTAACCATTCAAGGAATGGAGAAGTATATTCTCAAAAATTACACTCCAAGGCAGAGTTGTGGTTCAGAAAGGGGGTTTTACGTTGTTGCTGTTATTGTTTCAGTTTTGGCCTCAGAAAGGGTGCACTGGCCTGCTGTCAACAGTCTCTCGGCAGTGGGAAGGGGAGTGCCTCTCAGTGGGTACAGGCATCTAGACCCCGACATAGATAGAAAGACACGGAGGACCCACCCCGGCCAGTCTTGGGGTGCACTCAAAAGAGCCCTGATCTGAGAGAGGAGTATTTCTTTATAGAAGCAAGCATCTGGGATATGTTTCCAGAGAACTTGTCATGACGTGTAATGTAGTTTTCCCCCCCTGCCTTCTGCAGTTGGGGTTGCCATGCATCTCTGATGGACCAAAAATCTAAGTCTTGAGTTAGATTCTCTCAACTCTGAGCGTGTAAGACCCAAAGGGATGAGGGAGCTCCAGCACAGCCAGGAGCACTTGGAGGAGAAATCCTCAGATCCTATCAGATCCTATTGTCTTGTTGGACTCCTGGGTTAATTTCTGCATCTCATCGATGGTCTACCCCAGGCTACCTTCCGCTACACGCCACCCTCCTGGCCGTGCCCTGTTGACAACCTGCTTATTTCCACTAATTACTAATGGGAGACTATCTCAGAAGAGGAAAGAATCAGGAAAGTTCCTTGCAATGTGTTACAGTAGAACTTCACTTCTCCAACAGGCTCCTTTTCAGATGGCCATTCCAACTCTCTGGGAAGCCAGATCTCAGAGAACAGAGAGATGTGATTGGAGATGACCCTCACTGTGCTTCTTGGGCAGCCGCTGAACCAGAAAATGTGCCTGCAGGGAAAGCCTCATTTGGGGAAGTGAAGAGGCTAAAGTTCTTTATTTTGAAAATAGAGAACAACCTTCCTCACAATCCTGTCCCCCTTCTTCCCTTCCAACCAGAATATCAGCCCCTCCCCCCAAAAAATGAAGAGTTAGTCAAATTTGAGGGACAAATGGGTGATGATGAAGAAATAGCTGGAGAGCAAACTCTGTCCTTGAGCCGTGGGTTTCTGAATGTCAGAGGCAGCTGTTCCCCAGGGCAGAGACCAAGCCAGGCCCTCACCCATTTGAACACCCTCTATGCACAAGGGCTTGAAGCTCTTGATGGATGGAAGTAACCAGTGAGGAAGGAGAGAGAAGAGGAAAGGAAAGAACCCAAATGTGGATTTGCCATTCCTTGTTGTCACAACACACACACATACACACACCTGCACTCTGGCCCCGTGGTCCCTGTTTGGAATCTAAAAGCCCACCTTGCAACCAGGTGGTCATGAACTGGTCATCAAGTCATCTGAATCTCTCACAGAGACTTTAAGGACATGATTATAAGACCCCTTCAAGGCAGCTGATGACAGGACAGGGGTCTACACTGAAGTCTGGGGCACCGAGGCCTGGGTCAAGGGGCGGGCTGGGCTCTGTTGATCTTGTGTGTGGTGATCTTCTTCCTGGGTAGCAGCTCATTCAGGGGATTTACAGGTTGGGTCTAATTATATCTTTTGCTCATGTTCTTCTAGATTAGAGGGACAGCATATACTGATTTTAAGATGAACTCTGTAGATGAACTTTCTCAATCAGAAGTTCTGTAAGCAGTGTTTTGATCAGCATTTAGGAATGTAGATAGAATAGTTAAATATCTATTTAACTGGTGATGGAGGGACATGTTCATATTTAAAATAAGACATGAGTTTGGAAATGGTGCTTTTTTCCATCTTCACATTCTTCACAGCACCAGTATCTCTGTCATCACCAGATCCCTTTCTGATTGTGGCACAGTATGTTCACAGACGTTGCACCATTTCAATGCAGTGACTCAGAGTCTGAAGGATGCACCCCAAGAAGGGAAAGTCGCACAACCATTGACAGAACATGAAGATGATTGAGTTTTGCCTGCATCCCTTAGGTTTGTGGTGGTTGTTTCAACCCCTGGCATTGCCAGGCAGGGTGTTACATTTCTTTGCCTGCTCTTAGCGACCCAATCAGCATCTCAAACTAACCTTCTCTGAGGATGTTGGAGTCAACGGTTCTTTCCCAGATATGAATTTGTGCTTCAAAATAAACTGCAAAATCATCAAGCAAATCGATGCCCGCTAATGTGAGAAGTTTTATGAGGATTTGACTCTAAAGTGACTTTCTTTTCCGCAGTCAGAGTTTAGAAACCAAAGCAAACCTGGCCGTAGGTTTGAGTATATCTCAGAAGCAATGGGGCGTGGCTCAGTGTGTGCTGACAAGGTCACTGTGAAGGTGGGTGGCCAGTGCCTTAGCAAGTCTGGACCTGAGGGCTGGACCTCTTAAGCCCAGAAGGGCCAACGGAGGTAGGCTGGTCCACTTGCCATCCACAGGCAGAGACTCTGCAGGCCCAGGGGACAGAGGGCTGCCCGAGGCTAGAGAGCAGAGGACCACCAGGCTGAGGCACAACCCGGGTCTCTTACTCAAAGCCTCTGCCCAGGGCTTGCCCTTCCCCCTAAATATATGTGCCCCAAATTGTCACCAGATCTCAGGAAAGCACTGGCTTTGTCTGGAATAAACACTAACCCCACAGCACACCCAGTCATTATCAGATGGGCAGTTCTCATCTAGGTCTTGTGGCTTTCTTGGGGTTTTCTCGGGTGTCTCTCTCCCAAATCTTTCCCCCTTTCTTTGATTATACTCACATAAACATTCAGCTTTGTGGCCCTAATGCATTCACAAACATCACTCAGGTTACCCATCTGGAGTCCCCTTTGCAGCTGCCTGTCAACTATTGTCCAAGGTCCATCCCCAGCTGCCCCGGACCTGTCCAGTGGCTCCACTTTCTCTTCTCTTTCCCCTACTCCTCTCCTGGGAAGGTGCATCTGAGGGTCCTGAGGGAGGAGACCTGAGGTTCTTCCCTCGGGCAAACAGGGCTAGATGGATGACATAATCCCTGTAAGTCTTACAAAAACAACCTTGTGGCTCTTGGCTCTCTCGGGCTCTCATTTTGGTTGCCTCAAGGCACCAGGCAGAAGGCCAGGGAGCCCAACCCCAGCTTAGAGACTTGCCGGGTTCCAGGGAGCACCAGCGAGGAACTGTCTGTCGCTGCCTGCTCCCCCTGGCCAAGGACCCTGGCCCACAGGACCTTACAGCTCTGAGACAGGCCCTGCAACTCCCCCTCATGCCTCCTAAAGTCTGCAATTGCTTGATCACACACTGCTTCATGCTGACTTCCACTTCCCCTCTTTGTGTGTTTTGACTGATAACTTGACTTCAGATAAGTTGATGTCAGAAAGTGATTCAGCTGCTGCTCTAGCCCTGGGAAAGGGCAGGTTCCATGGAAGGCCGAACGTCTATTGTTCTGGGTCATTTTAAAGAGGAGTGAGATGTCTTGAAGAAAAATGAAGACAAAATACTGACGGGTGCTGAATTTACAACACCTAAGGGGAAAAAGCCCAAATGTTCATCAGGAGTGGAATGGATCAACAAATCATGGCGTATTCCCACAATGAAATACTGCCTACCAACAAAAATAAATGACCTACAGATGGACACAAAAACATGGATGATTCTACCAGACATCACATGTGAAAGAAACCAGACTAAAGAGCATATACTATATGGTTCCATTTATATAAAGTTCTAGAACAGGCTAAGCAATCCATGCTGATAAAAGTCAGAGTAGTGATTACTGAAGAGCAGGGGAGGATGATGGATTGACTGGTAAGGAATATGAGGGAGCTTCTGAAAGTGTCCTCTGTCTCATTCAGGGTGGTGGTCACAAATACACAGGTATGTGTGTAAAAGTCCATCAAGCTCTACCTTTAAGAATTACGCTCTTTGCTGTATGCATGTTATACCTCAATACAAACTTAAAAAAAAAAAAAGACAAAAGGAATGAGGAGTCAATGGAGGAAAGAAGGAGAATGAAAGGCTCAGAGAAGGAGTGTAAGAGGACAAAAAAATCCAGGAAGAGCACTTCATTAAAAGAGCAACAGGGTTGACTAATGTAGAGAGACTCTTAGATGTGGTGGCTGAGAAATTATTTGTCCTGACAGAAGAATTTCAATAGGTTAGCTTCGACTTGAAAAAAAAAGAGCAAGATTAAAGAAATCCATGGATTATGATGTTCTTGTTAGATTGTGAAGGAAACCTCATTCTGACCACTTGCCAGCTAGGTTTGGGAACCCAAGAGTGAATGCAAAGAAGGCGAGTGTATGGGAGTTACTCCAGCTTGGAGATGAACAATGCAGACTTGGCCCAAAGATGAGAATTCTAGGAAAGTAAAGATGTCTCTCAGAAGGAAGACTCATGATGATAGAAAATGATGACAATCTTTGTATTATCAAAGTCCCAGAAAGAGAAGATAAATAGAGGGGAGCTGAAAAAAACATGTGGAGAAATAATGGTGGGACACTTTCCAACTCTGGCAAAAGACAAACTTGTAGATTCAAGAAGCTCAGAGAATTCTAAATAGGATAAACTCAAACAAATCAACACTAGACACATCATAATTAAACCACTGAAAACTAGGAATAAAGGAAACATCTTGAAAGCAGCCAGAGAAAAAATGACCTGTTGTTTATAGAGGAGCAATTATTTAAAGGACTACAAATTTCTCATCAGAAACCATGTAGGCCAGAAAGCAATGGAATAATATAAAAACAAACAAAAACCAACCAAACAAAAAAAACCTTCTTATTTTAAAATAATTATAGATTCATACGAAGTTGTAAAGATAAGTTCTCATGTACTCTTCTCCATAGTTTCCCCCCATGGTTAACATCTTACCTAACTACAGTATAATAAGAAAACCAGGAAACTGACATGAGTAAAATGTGTGTGTGTGTGTGTGTGTGTGTGTGTGTGATTCTATACCTTTTATCACAGATGTAGATTCCTATAACCACCACTGCAATCAAGATACAGAACCATTCCCTCACTACAAAGTACTCCCTCGTGCTACCTTTTATAGTTACACCCACTACTCCCCTGGCAATTGTTAGTCTAGTCTCCGTCTCTATAATTTTGTATAAATGGAATCATGCAATATGTGATCTTTTGAGATTCGCTTTTTTTACTCAATATAACAGCCTTAAGATCTATTCAAGTTGTTGCATGTATCAAGAGTTTGCTCCTTTCTATTACTGAGTAGTTTTCTATGGTATGGATGTATCATTTTGTTTAATCATTCTTATACTGTAAGACATTTAGGTTGTTCACAGGTTTTGGTTATTACATGTAAAACTGCCATAACGAATCATGTACAAGTTTTGCATGCACTGAAGCTTCTAGTTACCTGCCATAAATGTCCAGGAGTATAATGTCTATGTCATATAAAAAGTGTATGCTTAGTTTGTTAAGAAACTTCTCAACTATTTTCCAGAGTGGCTGTACCATTTTATATTCTCACCAGCAATGTAGGATATCTGGTTTCTTACCATCTGGGCCAGCATTTGATATTGTCACTATTTTAAATTTTATTTTAGCTGTTCTGATAGATATGTAGTGATATCTGATGGTGGTCTTAATTTGCATCTCCCCCATGGCTAGTGAAGTTGAAGATCTTTTGACGTGCTTATTTGCCATCCATATCTCCTCTTTGATGAAATATCTCTCCAGTTCTTTGACCCAATTTCTAATAGGATTGTTTATTTTTTTATTGTTGAGATTTGACAGGTCTTTATAAATTCTAGATATGAGTCCTTTATTGAATATTGACTATTGGAATTATTTGAAAATATTGCCTTGTAATATACAGCATGTATCTTCATCCTTTTAACAGGGTATTTCACCAACAAATGTTTTTAATTTTTGTAAAGTCCAATTTATCAATTTTCATTTTATGGAATGTGCTTTAAGTGTCAAGCCCAGTTTTAAAATAATGAATTGAATTTCCTTAACAGTTATAAAGCTGTTTATATTATCTATTTCATATTGATGAGTTGTGGTAGCTTGTGCTTTTTAAGCTTAAATTTAATGTAAGTTGCCAAATGTATATATGTAGAGTTATTCATACTATTTTCTTTTTTTTTAACATCTTTATTGGAGTATAATTGCTTTACAATGGTGTGTTAGTTTCTGCTTTACAACAAAGTGACTCAGCTATATATACACATATATCCCCATATCTCCTCCCTCTTGCGTCTCCCTCCCACCCTCCCTATCCCACACCTCTAGGTGGTCACAAAGCACCGAGTTGATCTCCCTGTGCTATGCGGCTGCTTCCCACTAGCTATTTATTTTACATTTGGTAGTATATACAAGTCCATGCCACTCTCTCACTTTGTCCCAGCTTATGCCTCCCCCTCCCCGTGTCCTCAAGTCCATTCTCTACATCTGTGTCTTTATTCCTGTCCTGCCCCTAGGTTCTTCAGAACCATTTTTTTTTTTTTAGATTCCATATATATGTGTTAGTATATGGTATTTATTTTTCTCTTTCTGACTTACTTCACTCTGTATGACAGTCTCTAGGTCCATCCACCTCACTACAAATAACTCAATTTCGTTTCTTTTTATGGCTGAGTAATATTCCATTGTACATATGTGCCACATCTTCTTTATCCATTTTTATCGACAGACACTTAGGTTGCTTCCATGTCCTGGCTATTGTAAATAGAGCTGCAGTGAACATTGTGGTACATGACTCTTCTTGAATTATGGTTTTCTCAGGGTATAGGCCCAGTAGTGGGATTGCTGGGTCGTATGGTAGTTCTATTTTTAGTTTTTTAAGGAACGTCCATACTGTTCTCCATAGTGGCTGTATAAATTTACATTCCCACTAACAGTGCAAGAGGGTTCCCTTTTCTCCACACACTCTCCAGCATTTATTGTGTGTAGATTTTTTGATGATGGCCATTCTGACTGGTGTGAGGTGATACCTCATTGTAGTTTTGATTTGCATTTCTCTAATGATTAGTGATATTGAGCATCCTTTCATGTGTTTGCTGGCAAGCTGTATATCTTCTTTGGAGAAATGTCTGTTTAGGTCTTCTGCCCATTTTTGGATTGGGTTGTTTGTTTTTTTGGTATTGAGCTGCATGAGCTGCTTATAAATTTTGGAGATTAATCCTTTGTCAATTGCTTCATTTGCAAATATTTTCTCCCATTCTGAGGGTTGTCTTTTGGTCTTGTTTATGGTTTCCTTTGCTGTGCAAAAGCTTTTAAGTTTCATTAGGTCCCATTTGTTTATTTTTGGTTTTATTTCCATTTTTCTAGGAGGTGGGTCAAAAAGGATCTTGCTGTGATTTAGGTCATAGAGTGTTCTGCCTATGTTTTCCTCTAAGAGTTTTATAGTGTCTGGGCTTATATTTAGGTGTTTAATCCATTTTGAGTTTATTTTTGTGTATGGTGTTAGGGAGTGTTCAAATTTCATTCTTTTACATGTAGCTGTCCAGTTTTCCCAGCACCACTTATTTATTAAAGAGGCTGTCTTTTCTCCATTGTATATTCTTGCCTCCTTTATCAAAAATAAGGTGACCATCGGTGCGTGGGTTTGTCTCTGGGCTTTCTATCCTGTTCCATTGATCTATATTTCTGTTTTTGTGCCAGTACCATACTGTCTTGATTACTGTAGCTTTGTAGTATAGTCTGAAGTCAGGGAGCCTGATTCCTTCAGTTCCGTTTTTCTTTCTCAAGATTGCTTTGGCTATTTGGGGTCTTTTGTGTTTCCATACAAATTGTGAAATTTTTTGTTCTAGTTCTGTGAAAAATGCCATTGGTCGTTTGATAGGGATTGCATTGAATCTGTAGATTGCTTTGGGTAGTATAATCATTTTCACAATGTTGATTCTTCCAATCCAAGAACATGGTATATCTCTCCATCTGTTTGTATTATCTTTAATTTCTTTCATCAGTGTCTTATACTTTTCTGCATACAGGTCTCTTGTCTCCTTAGGTAGGTTTATTCCTAGGTATCATACTATTTTCTTATTAACCTTCTGAGGTCTGCAGAACCTGTAGTGATTTTTCCTGCTTCATTCCTGATATTGGTAATTTGTGTCTTCTTTCCCTTTTTTGGTCAGTCTTGCTGGAGGTTTGTTAATTTTATTGATGTTTTCAGGGACTGGCTTTTGTTTCATGAATTTTCTCTCTTTTTTTTTTTTTTTTTGTTTGTTTGTTTGTTTTTTTGTTTGCTTTCACTTTCATTGCTTTCTGTTCATATCTTCTTGTTTTCTTCTTTCTGCTTGCTTTGGGATTATTTTTACTCTTCTTTTTCTAGTTTCCTGAGGTGAGAGTTTAGATTACTGATTTGAAAATTTTCCTCTTTTCTAATGAAAGCATTAACAGTATAAAATTTCTTCTAAGCGTTGCTTTAAAAATCCCACAAATGTTGATGTGTCGTATTTTCATTTTCATTCAGGCCAGTGTCTGTTTCCCTTGAGACTTCCTCTTTGAACCATGGATTATCTGGAAGTAGGTTGTTTAGTTTTTAAGTATTTGAGATTTTCCTGTTATATTTCTGTATGACACTGGGCAGTGGCAGCTGCCAGATCCCTGAGGCCCGGGGGTCCCTGGGTGGTGCTTGGCCTTCAGCGTGAGAGCAGGGGAAGCTTCGTATGGATCACGGCAGGTGTAGGACAGGTTAGAAATGTCATTCAGTATGTGATGCATGGCCCTGTGAGTTGCATTCCCTAGACTGCTCAAAGCAGGAGGAAGCCTCAGAACTGAATGTTCAGTGCTGTTTTAATACTTTACCCCTTCCAGATGCCATATTAGCATTTTAATAGGGCTTTCCAGTCCACAACCCCAGGAGTCACTGTTGCACTCCAGGCTGTGGCTGAGCTCCGAGAAGAGGATGAGGAGCTGATGTAGGTCAGAGGCTCCCCAGGGGTGCACCGTCACCAGCAGAGGGCTGATGCTGCCTCCAGGGCAGACAGGAAGGGTGAAGGATGGAAAGGAACTTGAGGAGCATGGGCAGTGGGAGTGCCGTCCCCTGGGAGTGGGAGGAAAGACAGTCGGGGCAGCACAAAGACAGAAATAGATTAATTTTATTCTCTCATGGATGAATGGCCATGTCTGCCCAGAAACAGAGGCGGGTTCCAGAGTTATGACTGTGTTAATTGCCATCCAGGCAGGGACAAGGAGGAAGGACATAGGGATGGGGAGAGGGGGAGGCCAGGAGGAGTGCTTAAAAGCCCTTTCTTCTCTGTGGGAGAAGAGTTAATGGTGGTGGTGGAAGCAGCAGCAGAGCCGGTGGTGGTGAGGGTGGTGTGTGCGCGTGTGCAGAAGTGAGGAGGAGCGCTTGGAGTTGGGCCTGAGAACAGCACTAAATATTCTCTCACATCTCACTCTGGCAACTTCAGAGTCTGTGGCTGACTCAGCCAATGCCATGGCCTCCCATGTCCCCTGATCGATCTGAGCTCCAAGGTCCCTCCTCCACCTCACACTCCCTCCAGTGACCCCAAGGCCACAGGAGACCCTTGTGCCCCCAGCACTGTTCCACCTCAGAGTCTTAACTCCGTTTCCAGTTTTCCCACCTGCTCTCCTCTTCCCCAGCTGCTTCACTCTCAGTAGACACTGCACCACACTTTGACCCCGGTTCTGCCCGGCCACATTCCCCTGCTTCTGCGTTCATGACCATCTTGGCTTCTAGGGCTTCTCATTTCTAATCCTTCCCTCCATCATCCTTGAATCTCTTCCTCCCTTATCTTCCCATAGCACCTGCCCAGGAAAACCCCAAACCCCCAAAGCAATCCAGCTGGTCACACCCAGGATGTGGAGGACCACTGAAGAAATCACACCGGTAGGTGTGCGGTGGAGCTTCTCTGGTTCGGTCCCAGCTGGACCAGCTTCCCTGTGCCCAGCGAGCTGCTTCCTCTCTTCGAGGCCCCAGGCACTCCTGTTCCCATACTCTCTGACCTCAGATATTCTTACCCCTTTCAGCAAAAGGACCCACTCTCCATGCCTCTGGAATTAACTCTTCTCATGCCCATCTCTGTGCATAACCCTACTTTCCTCCTTCCCCTCCTTTCCAGCAGAATCTAAATCTTGGGATCACATCCCTCCCCCTTTTCAGAACCAGCTAAGTCTCTCCGTCAGCCTCCTTCTCACTCTCTTCTTGAGAAACAGAGCCATTTGGGGGTAGAGTTCGCAGGTAGAGCATTTGACTGCAGAAACAGAGCCATTTTCTGAAAGACCATTTACCAAACGCCAAATCTCACTGTGACCAAAAAGCCAACTTATTAAAGATCAGTTTGCTGAGTGACCAATTCCACAGACTGCCAAATCCCCCCAAAAGGTATTTCTCTTAATTACTTACAAAATGTGTCATAATAGGTGTTGCACAGGAAGTTTCAAAAGCCGTTAATGATGCCTTTCAACATTTTGGCTGTTGGTGTTTCTCTAGTTTAGAAGTTTTATTTTTGGTTTCTCCACCACTGTTTTATATTGGATTTATGGGTATGTGATTCACATTTCTAAAGCTGACTACTTCTCAAAAATTACTTAGAAAAGGTTTTGGTAATGCATGAGCCTTTTACAAATTTTAACCTTTGGTTTGCAGAAAAGATAGTTTTGCCCTTCAAGCGTAATTTTACACCAATTTGCAACTTCTCTTTTTTTTTTTTCAAAGTGGTTTGGCAGTCAGCCAAATAAATGTTTCTTCTGCATGTTAATTTTCACATATCCATGACAACTTCCCCAATGGCAAAATCCCAAAGTGGGAGCTTTACTCCAAATTAGGCACAAGTCTTTAAATTAGAGTTGACAGTAAACGCAGTTGAGGGAAAATCCATCCACTGGCACCAAATATATATATAATGGGCATTCAAGAAGTGTCCTGCTTCTGAAATATGGAAACCCACGTAAGATTGACATTTACCAGAGGTGGACTGAGAAATCCACAGGGAAATATCTGGTGAAAATACACCTGAAAACTTGTAAACCAAGCTAAACTACTGAACATATGTGAAAAAGCAAACCAAACCGACAGGAAAATCTTCAGTGTTGTAGAAACCATAGCACACAAATTTCTATAATTTTTAAAGTAACTGAGCAAAACAACTTTTGGGGGAATTCCAGGGATCACTCACCAGGGAAATGGGTTCTTCAGCAAATGGATTTTCAACAAATCAGTTTTCAATTAATTGGCCTTTGGTAAATGGTGATTGGTTATTTGGCAAATTGACCTGTTTCTTCAACCTCTCTGTCTTTCCTGGGTCTTCCCCTCTAGAAGCCACGCATCAGGTACCCGGGGCTCCCATACCTGCTAGCCTGCTTCGTGTTACAGTCAGTGAATTGGGCTGGGATAGGAGGTGGCCACCCAGCCTTTAACCTGGTACCTTGTAACCTCTGCTGCTGGATTCTCCCCCTCATTCACACTCTGATTCTTAGCGCTGTTTTCTTCTCTTCTCCCCACATTGATCTAAGACCCCCATCCCTAATTAAGCCCTCTGAACTCTACTCTCAAAAAGTACTTGGGCATGACCGACTTTTACTGAAGTTTGAGGTTACCTGGCCAAGCAGGTAACTTCAAGTGGGATGCCAGTCAACCCAGCTCTGCCAACGTCACCCCTTTTCCTCCAGGCATGCCGCTGGGTCCTCCCCTTTTCAGCCCCCCCTTTTTGCTGTTCATGCTTCTTCCCTCTCTCTGGTCCTTCTTCAATCACTCCTGTTGTGTTTTCTTATAGAACACCACTCACTCTATCCTACTTAACTGCTTCCACACACAGATGGGAGAAATTCACCTTCCAGAGCCAAGCAGGCTTCAGAAGCTGTTGTGAAAGAAACCTGACCCCTCCTTTGCAAGAGAGAAAAGGTGCTGTATGTCTATGCATTGCAATGGAAAGAAACCCTCCATGCATCTTCGTGCACTGAAATCTCCCACCTTGACACATCCTCTCTCATGACCTCATATCCCCCTCTCCATCCTGACTTCTTTTCACAGCCAAGTTTCCTGGACCATCTACTGATACTCACCGTTTCTCCAACCAGTAGACACTTCCTGATCTTTTTATTTCCTAACCTCCTTGTAACATTTGACATAGTAGATACCTCCTTCCAGAAACTCTTTTTTGTCCAACTGCTCTGGCCAGGGCTTCTCAATCTCTTTTGCGCTGTCCTTTTCTCTTGTTGCCTTCTTAGAGGTCATTGAGCCCAGCTCTGGCCTCAGGACTCACCTGTTCTATAAGCAGACCCTGGTTGGTCCCACCCACCCATGGACTTAACCACCTCTGCTGTGCTGCTATGGGGTCTCAGGTCATTGCCCTGGGCCATGCTCTGGGCAGCTCAGGACAACACTTGGATGTCTCCTTGGTGTCTAGAATTCAACACCTACAAAGTGAACTCATTCTCTTTCCCCCAAGTATGTGTCCATTGTCTAAGCCAGCAAGCTCCCTTTCCCACCACCACCAAATCCAAGCTGGGCAGAGTCTCCTCTTTCATGCCTCTGAAAGCCACTTTGTTCTCCCCATTCCACTGCTGCAGGCTGGGGACGAGCAGTCATCACTCCCTCCTTGGGGTAAGACCATTGCCCTTGGCCTTCCAATCTTCTAATCCACACCCAACACGGCTGCCAAAGGAATCTTTCCTTAATGCAAAGTTAACCATACCCTACCTCCCCTGGCTTGACACTATGAGGCTCAGAGCTTTTGAGATGACATTTCAAGCACACAGGGCCTTTCGTAATTTATTATCTTCTCTCTCCAGCTCCCCAGTTCAACATAGGCTCCATGTCTTCTGGGAAACTTGCCTGACCCCCGCTCCTGCTAGGTGTCCTGTGCCTAGCTGGCAGCCCATAGCAGCCCACATTACTCTGATGAGGGACTTCATTGTCTGTGAATTTCTAGAGGGTGGGCCTGGTCTAACTCAGCTTCATCTCTCCAGAGTCTAGCTCATGGTAGGCATTCAAAAGTGTTTGATAAAGACAGGAGGGAAATCTCAGGCTTCTCAGCTCATGAGGTCTCAGTAGAGACCTTGACATTGCGCAGGAGGCAGAGATAGGGACCCCTACAGGGAAACCCAAAAGTCCAAGGGTGCTACAACTTGGCTGAAAGACTTCTGAGGACCAAGGCAATCGGGGGAAGTGCAGCCTTCCTCCTACTTGGGAAGATGTAATTTCCATCATTCTGTCTCCCCAGGACTCTGCTCAAGGAGGCTTCCGCCGTGGCAAGTGAAGGTGGTTCTTCTGGAAGGGTCTGTCCTGCTGTGAAGGTAGTCAGTGGTGCTTGGACAGCATAAAGGTGCCACAAACATTTGTTGATTGCACACAGGAAGTGCTTTTGGCTTTGCCTCAAGGCAGGGGCGCATTTTATGTGCCAAGACCTCCCCTTCTGCCCCATTATGCTTGACTTAGAGAGACTCTGGCCCCCCCTTGGCTTGCCTTCTGGGCACTGAGAGGACAAGCATGGTGCTATGGTGGCAGTTGGAGGGGACACATGATTGAGAGCCTTCTCTGGTGAGGTCACCAGTCCTTGAGGGGCTTCGCTGCTGGGCCACTCCTTAGATGTCACTGACCTGTGACCAAACAGTCCAGGAATACTTTCCCAGACCAGTAGCCATTGGCCACTTCAGGTATAGGTGTCACCAAGAGGGCAGCCAAGAAGGAGGTGGCACCTGGTACCCAAGTCCAGTGCCACAGGCCAATTCCTCAAGCCAAGGGAGACAGGCACCTAACTCACCATGACAGGACAGGACCCTTGCCAAGTCCTTCCTGAGAGGGGGAAGAGCCACTTCCAAGTAAACACAAAGCTGGGTCTATAAAACATGGCCTTCCTGGCATCGGTGGTCAGAAGTGACAAGCCTGCCAAAGCTCTGTGATGCATGGCGTGCCTGGCATCAATGGCCAGAGGTAGTGATCTTGCCAAAATTCTATGAAAAATAGCTTTCCAAGGTATAGAAACCAAAGGGAAACACTGCAGGTACTTAACTGGCTTGGAGCCACGGTGACTTAACTAATCTACGGAAAATCAGTCAACGTTCATGTTAGTCATCAAATTGAAATATCAATAAAGGACTGTGCTTTGGTCTAATACACTAACAAAAATTAACATTTTAATGACAATTTGTAATGTTGGGAAGGATATGGTAAAACTGCTATCTTCACACATTGCTCTTGACAGTATATATTTGTACAGTCTCCCATAGAGAGCAATTTATCATTATCTGTCAAGATTTGCAAGAGTTCATGACCCTCTCTCCAAAGAAAATAAAGCAAGATATGGAGGAAAGTTTCATTAGAGTGTTAATTGTCATTTTGACAGATGTATCAAGTGTTCAAATTATAGTGCATGACAAACGTTTTAATATTGTGTTAGGTATTGAAACGATGACCGTGAGAACAACGTAGCAACATGGAAAAGTGCCTGTGACAATAACAGGACACAAGTCCGTGTGTGTACATAAGGATGACAAGCGAGTGAAACAACGTTCACAGCAAAGTGGAATCTGAGTCAATCCACCAAAATGATAACTGTGGTTGTGTCTGGGGGTGGAAGCGATGGGGGATTATTTTTTCTTTTTCAAATTTGGTATAATGTGATATAACAACAAAAATTTTTTTTTAGAGATTTGAGGGTTGCCAAGGGGAGATAAAAAAGACAACTGAGAATCCTCTTCAGGTGGGCGGGAAGAAGCCTTTCAGGCAAGAAAGGCAGGGTAGCCCGACCTCCCAGGGCTGGCTTTTGCTTTGGTTTGGACAGGGCAGGGTGCAGGCTGGGCACAGAAGCGAGGACAGGCCTTTGCTATACTGCTTTTTCTTGGGATCTTAAGAAGTCTGGGGATGTGACAAGCTGATCTTAATTGGGGAAAGGTTGGAGATCTCACACAAGGCCTGTGTGGGAAGGCTTTTGGCTCTAAAATGGGCAGTCTCTCAACGAATCTGGCATGGGCCCATGAGGACCCCAGGGGGAGCCTGAGGAAGTGATGGTTTCAACACTGGAGAGGCTCCAAGGAACCAGTGAGGAAGGAGGCCAAGGAGAAGGGATGGGTGAGGGACGGCAGGCAAGGAGCTTTGAGGTTCTCATGGGCAGTGACAGTCACAATGCCTGGGCTTGGAGGAACAGGAGGAGGCATCCTGGTCCTCCAGTGGGAGGAGGGTGGAGCATGGCTTTGAGATGTACTCATGATCGTGTCTTAAGAGAGCAGGCTCAAGTTGAAGGAGACACTAGGCCAGGTGCATAGGGCACACACATAGCCCAAAGCCTAGTGTCAGAATTTTGTGTAGAAAGAGGCAGCTGAATAAATAGATGGATGAATAAGTGAACGCATGAGGCTTTATGCAAAGCACGGGGGTGTGATAACATGGCCGCAACTGGATCTGACATTGTCCCATCTCAACTCACCATGTGTCACAGCAGCTAGCTCTTAGAAACATCAAAACACGTCTTAAATAATCCCTACGGAGAAAATTTATCAACCAGAAAGCATGTATGGAGATACTGTGGGCTCTTTAGAGCCAAGCCTTGTAGGATACAAAGAACCCCAAGACAGAGTTCTATCCTACGAGGGGCACCTCCTCACTCCCCTACCCCCACACGTAGGTTCTTATTCTTGGGTCTTGTCTGAAATTCTTTAGGGCCAGTGCTACAAAATCAGGGGCATCATATTTGAAATTGACAATCTGTGGGGCAATGGAGAAGGGTCAACCTACAAAGTGAGAAACAAATCTGAATGTAAATCTGGTGAAGGCAAATATCTTTTAGACTTAAGCGCAGACAAGAAAGTATGCAAAATTAGGGGGAAACCATTTCATCTTCATTATGTGTGTTCTACACTCTCTTTTGCACTGGGAGTGACTTTAACTCGCCCGTTTATTTGCATCTGGACAAAGAGGAACCTAAAATACTTTCATTATCTTAAGAGAGCGATTAGCCAGCTGAAAAGAATGTTCCTCCTGACAGCAATTAATCTTGGTCAGCCTCCTCTCTGCTCCCAGGCCATTGCTTTGCTGAGTCATTCCACTAAGCAGGGTCCCCAGCCACAGAGCCCAGCTGCCTGCAACCACCATGGAACCTTAGGATCTCACTATTGGGGTTGTTTTCACCGCTGTCACTTTGTTGGTTTGTGTGTGTGTGTGTGTGTGTGTGTGTGTGTGTGTGTCTGTGTGTGTCTGTGTGTGTGTGTCTGTGTGTGTGTCCTTAGATAAAAAGCATACTACTCATGTAAAATTATGTATTTAGGTAAAAATCCATATTTAAGATCATGTCAGAGCTTAAAATGTGTATAAAATTGGCACATTCTTGGACTCCAAAGAGAAAGAACCTTCCTTTTCATCTGGTTTTAACTTCTGCTTCTAAACAGCTGTTTATTCTGTTTTATAAAGATCTCCAAGCAGAATGCTTAAGCAAAAAAGAGGAAGGAGCAGAATAATAGATATACTATAACACCAGTTCCATCACACACACACACACACACACACACACACACACACACAACCACAGGCACATACCCATACACATATACATGAAAAAATCTGAATGGCTTACTAAACCATTGAGAGTCATGATCTCGGGGGCTGTGAAGATAGAGGAAACTCATTTTCTAAATTTTGCTTTTCTCTAATGTATGATTATTTTACATTGAGTTTATATTACTTTTGTAACTAAAACCAATAAAGATTGGATGTTAAAGATGATCAGGTACTAAGACGCTCTTTGCATGAGAGGTTTTCCTAGTGATGAAATATCTTCCTAATTGAGCTACATACTTTCTCTCTTACAATTTATTCTCATTTCCTCCTTGTTTTTGTTTCTCCTAGGAATGAAGAAAGTGGTCAGCATCCTCTCTAGATCAGAGGGACTATGCATTTGTCTTTACTTTTTATCATGAAAATTTCAAATGTAATGCAAAGAAAGCAGGAGAGTCTAATGGGCCCCTGTGTATCTATCACTGCCTTCGATAACTATCCACTTTCTGCCTTCATCTGCCTTCCACCCCCATCTCAAACAAATTAATTTATAGGCATACAGTTCTTTTGCGTTTTGAAGTAAAATTTATATACCATGAAATGCATGAAATCTTAACATTAAAATTTTGAAAAATAGATACGTCTGTGTAACTCACACCCCTATCAAGATACAAAACCTTCCCATCACCCAAAAAAAGTGCTCTTGTACTTTTCACGGTCAATCTCCTCACTTCCCTGACTTTTCACCATATTTAATTTAGTCGCCTGTCCTAGCATATCTGTTCATTGCTTTTTAATATAATAAAACCATTTCCATCATAAAAGCTGTACATGTTATGGAAAATCTTGAGGGTAAAATAAAACCCTAGAAAAATAGAAAGAAAATTGATAATGAATAGTCCCACCACACAAAGGGAAAAATAGTTAAAAGTTTTGTTTTCTTCTAGTTCCTAGGTGTAAAGTTTTCTTATTTTATATATCTGTGATTGCTTACTTCATATGACTTCCCATAATAATTTCACATTACTCTCGTAGTAATTTCATAAGATAAGCATCTCTCCTATAATATTCACAAAGGAAAAATAAACCTGTCAACCTAGAACTTTATACCCAATAAAAATATCATTCAAAAATGCAGAAGAAATAAAGATTTTTGCAGACATACAAAAGCTGAAAGAATTCTTCAGAAACAGATGCACGCTGCAAGGAAGTTTAAAGGAAGTCTTTCAGGCAGAAGGTAAATGACATCAGATGGAAATATGGACCTGCACAAAGGAATAAAGAGTACTAGAAATGGTAAATACATGAGTAAATACATAGGAATTTTATCTTATTATTTAATGTCTTTAAAAGATCCTCGAGGACATCCAGTCCCAGCCAAGGTGGAGTAGCCCCCATTCCCCCCAGGTCCTACCCTCTTACAACTAAAAATCTCTGGATGTAACACAACATAGCAAACAAAACACGACTCTGAAAAGGGTCTGAAAGAATAAAGTGAACTGCCTAAGGGACGCAGGACTTGAGGAACAACACAGCAGTGGGTTCCCTGTTTGGTTTCTTAGAAAAGTTTGTGTTTGTGTGTTTGTTTTGTCCCCTACACATCCTGGATGGGGTACCCAAAACTGTCAACAGGCACAGACAAAAAAACTCTACAAAAAGTCTGCTTCCCTAGCTAAAGAACCAGTAAAAGGTGACATAACAATAGAAACTCTTGTTTGATCATAGTTGCCCTACTTAAGCCAAACACCAATGGAATCCTGTGCCCCCTCCCCCCGCCCCCCGATCCTGCTCAGAGGATTCAGTCAGGCTGAGTGGGAGCTCATGGTCCACTCCCTTTATGTCAGAAGCAGGCAGCACTCCAAGTCCCCCGCTGGGGTTGCACTAGAAGGGTCCATTAGGGAGCTGAACCTCCTCCCCCAACCTGGCACCAACAAGACTGACTGAGGCAGTGTGGGGTGGTGCTGGTTGGAACTCTGCTTTTCTACAGCTGGTGTCAGCAGGGCTCAGAGAGAAGCTGAGCTTCCATCCCCACCCGGCAGCAGCAAGGTAGAATGAAGTGGTATGAGGGACACTGTGTCAACAGGGCATAGAGGGGGCTGAACTTACACTCCCCTCAGTGTCAGCAAGAAGTTGTGAGTAGATGCTCCATTTTTATCAGGAAGGTACCAGCTGGGCTGAGAGGGGGGAATTAAACATCCACCCCTACCACAACCTACCACTATACCTAAACAGGGTGACTGCCTGCTAAAAAAGAAGGTTAACTAGAATCCAGAGTCACACAACATAGTAGCCAAAATGTCCAGGATATAATAAAAAATCACTTGTCACACCAAGAACCAGGAAAATCACACTTGAATGAGAAAAGACAATCAACCAATGCTTACACCACGATGACTCAGATGTTGGAATATTCTGAAGAGCGTTTTAAAGCAGCGATTATAAAAATTATGCAATGAGCAATTTAAAACACTCTTGAAACAAAAGAAAAAACTAGAAAATCTAAGTGAAGGAATATAAGCTATTAAAGAAATAACCAGTTGGAAATGATAAAACTGAAAGATACAATAACTGAAATAAAAACCCAAAGGATGGGCTCAATAGTAGTTTAGAGACAACAGGGAATGAATGAGTGAGGTTGAAGATGGATAACTGGAAACGACCCAATCTTAGTAATAGAAAAGTAAATAGGCTGAAAAAAGAAATGAACAGAGTCTGAGAGATCTGTGGGATGATAACAAAAGATCTAGCATTGGTACCATGAGCATCCCAGAAAAGAGGAGAAAAAGTGTGCAGCTGAAAAAAGTATTCAAATAAATAATGGCTAAAAATTTCCCAAATCTGACAAAAGGCAAAGCCTACAGATTCAAAAACTGGAACAAATCCTGAACAGGATATAGCCAAAGAAATCCTCACTAAGACAAATTATAGTTAAATTTCTGAAAATTAAAGACAAAGAAAAAAGTCTTGATAGAGGCTAAAGAGAAGTAAGGTATTGCTTATAAAACTATTCAAATGACAGCCATCTCTCATCTGAAACCATGGAAGCCAGGAGGAAGTGGTACAGCATTTTACAAGTACTGATAGAAAAGAATTAAGAATTTACTTGTAAAATTCAAAAGAATTGTAAAATTCAAAAAGAATTGTAAAATTCAAAAGAATTCTACTTCCAGCAAAACTATTCTTGCCGTATCTGAATCTAATTCTGATACTTGCTCAGTCTCTTCAAACTGTGGGCTTTGGGGTGTTTTTTTTCCTCTTAATATGCCTTGTAATTTTTTCTTGATAGCCAGGCATGATATACTAGATAAAACAAGTTGAGATAAATAGGTCTTCAGTAATGTGGTAGTAAGAGGTAAGGTGTAGGGGGAGGGGAGCATTCTATGGTCCTGTGATTAGGTCTCAGTCTTTTAGTGATCCTGTGCCTCTGAACGGTGAACTTCACAACTGCTTCCCAGTCTCTCTCCCCCTCCTCACCCCCCACCTTACATGAGACAGGATGGCTAGAGTGGTCTGGAGTTGGGTATTTCCCTTCCCCCAGGTTGGTTAGGCTCTGATAAAACCCTAATAGTTTAGGCTCTGGTAAAATAGTTTCACTTGAGGGCAGGTCTTGTTAAGAACAGAATGTTCTGACTTATTTTAAAATAGTTCCTTTTCCATCCCCCGATGGAAAAACAAGGGAATTTTTCTCTGATGTTCACTGTAAAAACCTGTTTTGAGTTCCTGGAGATAATATTTACAAAAGTGTGTGGGCTCCCTATGATGGGTCCCCCTGGTGTTTTTGACCCTAAGACTTGTCCGCACTGAGCCTCCGGCAATTCAGGTTTTCTTACCCTGCCTCTGGTTCCTGCAGAGGTTTCTGCTCCCTCAGGAATATCTGCTCCCATAAGAAGTGATTCTCACTATTTGCTTCTCTGTCTTTTCAATTTGGGGAGATGTGGTTTGCCTTGTGATCTCATTTCTCTGAAAATCTAAGAGTTGTTGATTTTTCAGTTTGCTCTGCCTTTTGCTTGATGTTAGGACAGAGTGATGCCTTCCAAGCTCCTTATATGATGAACTGGAAACAGGAAGTCAAACTATTTTTTTAGGAATAAAGGTAAAATAAAGACATTCTCAGATGAAGGGAAACTAAGAGGATATGTCACCAGAAGACCTACCCTTAAAGAATGACTGAAGGAAGTGCTCTAAACAGAAAGAAAATGATAACAGAAGACTTCAGGACCTCGGGAGGAAATAAAGAAAAGTAAGCATGACTATAAACATAATTGACTATTTGAACAAAAATAATAATGATTAGAATGATGCTTATAAATATATGTACATGTAAAGTGAATGACAAAAATAAAATCAAGGCCAGGAGGGGAGAAGTGGAGGTATCGTGCTGTAAGCTTCTTTTACTACATGGGAAGGGGTATAATATCACCTGAAAGTAGACCTGATAAATTAAATATGTATTCTATAAACACTAAGGAATACTAATATATCACAACAGAGAGAGCAAATAAGGCAACAAAAGAGGTAAAATTTAGTCATAAAAATATCCAATTAATCCAAAAGAAGGTAGAGAAAAGGTAAGGGGGTGGGGGGGGGGCAAAGAACAGATGGGATAATTTTTGGAAAAAATAGCAAGATGACAGGATTAAACCTAATCATATCAATAATTACATTTAATGTAAATGCTCTAAATATCTCTAATAAAATGCAGAGTTTGTTAAATTGGATATTTTTAAATAGCAGTTCTAACTGCAGGCTACTTATAAGAAATGTATAAGTAGGTTAAAAGAAAAAGGATGGGAAAAGATATACAATGTGAACATTAATAAAAAGAATCTGAGTGGCCATATAAATATAAAAGTAGATTTCAAGCAAAGAATATCATCAGGGATAAAGAAGGACATCTCAAAATGATAAAGGGCTCAATTTTTCAAGAGAACATAACAATCCTAAATAAATGTATGTGCATCTAATAAAAGAGCTTCAAAATACTGAAGCAGAAATTGGCAAAACTATAAGGAGAAATAGATAAATACACATTTAGAGTTACAGATTTCAATACCTTTCTCTCAATAATTGATAGACAAGTAAACAGAAAATCAGAAAGGATGTAGAAGACTTGAACAATACTATTAATAAAATTTAGCTACTTGGCATTTATAGAATACTTCACCCAGAAACAACAGAATGCACATTTTTTACAAGGGCACTTGGAACATTTTCTAAGGTATAATATATTCTGGGCCATAAAACAATGCTTAATTAAATAAATTCAAGTTATTAAAAATATGTTTTCTGAAAAAAAATTACAATTAAAATAGAAATCATTAACAGAAATGTATCTGGAAAATTCCCAAATATTTGGAAACTAAGTAATTCATTTTTCAATAACCCATTGGTCAAATAATAAATCAAAAGGTAAAAAAAAAATTATTTTCACATAATGAAAATGAAAACACCCTATATCAACATTTGCAAGATGCCACTATAGTAAGGTTAGAGGGAAACTTATGGCACTACATATCTGTTTCAGAAAAAAGGAAAGATCTTGAGTCAAGGGCCTCAACTCACACTTGAAAAAAGCAGAAAAAGAAGAGCAAATCAAACCCAAGTAAGAATTAAAAGGGAAATAATAAAGATCAAAGTGAAAAATCTATGAAATAGAAAACAATAAAGAGAAGTCAATAAACCAAAAGCTAGTATTTTAAGTAGAACAACAAAATTTAAAAACCTCTTGTCAGACTGATCAGGAAAAAAGTATTAAGACACAAATTACTCAATATCAGGAATGATAAAGATGACATCACTCAGATTCTACAGATATTAAAAGGATAATAAGAAAATATTATGAACAACTTTAAGCCTATAAATTAGAAAACATAGATGAAATGGACAAATTCCTTTAAAGACACAAATTATCAGAGCTCACTTAAAATATAATAATAACATGAATTGCCCTCTATCTATGGAATAAACTGAATTGTAGTTAAAATGTACTCATGAAGAAAACTGCAGGCTGAGATGGCTTCACAAGTGGACTCTACAAAACATTAGGAAAGAAGGAATAACAATCCTCATAAACTCTTTCAGAAAATCAAAGTGAATACTTCCAATTCATTTTATGAGTCCAGCATTGCCCTGATTCCAAAGCCAGGCAAAGAAAACCATAGACAAGTAACTTTCATGAACAAAATGCAACAATTTTTAAAGAAAATTTTGCAAATTTAATCCAACAATATATAAAAAGGATATAACATCATGGTCAAATGGGGTTTATCCCAGGAACGCAAGGTTGGTTTGATATGCAAACCCTAATCAATGCAAGTCACTATATTAACTACAAGAGAAAAACCATTTAATCATCTCTATAGGATGCAGAAAAAACTTGGCCAATTTCAACACCCATTCCTGATTAAAAACTTAGAAAACTAAGAACAGAAAAGTACTTTCCATCCTGTGTAAGGTCAGCTATGAAAAACCTACAGTTGATATCATATTTCATGATGAAAGATGAAATCTTCTCACCCTAATGTCATGAACAAGGCAAGCATGTCTGTTCTCACTACTCTTTTTCAAGATAGTACTGGACGTGCTAGGCAGCACAAAAAGACAAGAGAAAGAAATAAAAGGCATGGACTGTAAAGAGCCACAGTTGGCATAATTATGTATGTATGAAGTTGTCAAGAATCTACAAATAAAACACTAAAAAGTGAATTTAACAAGCTTGCAGGACACAGGACACTATAAAATATTATTGTATTTCTATGTGCCATATACCCGAAATACACACACACACACACTCACACACACACACACACTCACACACACTCACTCACACACACACTCACTCACACACTCACACACACACTCACTCACTCACACTCACTCACTCACACTCACACACACTCACACACACTCACTCACACACACTCACTCACACACACACTCACACACTCACACACACTCGGACAGCTGCTTTTTGGCAAAGGTGCAAAAGCAATTAAATGGAGAAAGGACAGCCTTTTCAACAAGTGACACTGGAACAAGTGGATGCCCATGTGCAAAAGAATCAACTTGAGTCCATAACATGCATCATATAAAAATAAGTTAAGATGGATTATAGATCTCAATGTAAAATCTGAAACTATAAACCTCTAGATGAAAAACATAGGAGAGGGCTTCCCTGGTGGCGCAGTGGTTGAGAATCTGCCTGCCAATGCAGGGGACACGGGTTCAAGCCCTGGTCTGGGAGGATCCCACATGCCGCGGAGCAACTGGGCCCGTGAGCCACAACTACTGAGCCTGCGCGTCTGGAGCCTGTGCTCCGCAACAAGAGAGGCCGTGATAGTGAGAGGCCCGCACACCACGATGAGTGGCCCCCGCTCACCGCAACTAGAGAAAGCCCTCGCACAGAAACGAAGACCCAACACAGCCATAAATAAATAAATAACGAAAAAAAAAAAGAAAAACATAGGAGAAAATCTTTGTGATCTTGAGTTAGGCAAAGAGTTTTTAGCTACAACACCAGATACACAACCCATAAAAAATAAATTGATAAATGGAACTTTATCAAAATTAAAAACTTGTGCTCTTTGAGAGACTCTATTAAGAGAAAGAAAAGACAAATCACAAATTGGGAGAAAATTTTTGCCATGTATATATCTGATAATGCACTTATGTCTAGAATATATAATGAACTCTCAAAACTCAATAGTAAGAAAATAGCCCAATTAAAAATAAAATGGACAAAAGATTTGAACAGACATTTTCCCAAAGAAGTTATATGCATGGCAATGAGCACATGAAAACATGCTCAACATCATTAGTCATTAGGGAAATGCAAATTAAAATCACAATATGATACCATTACACATATTTCAGAATGGCTAACGTTAAAAAGACTGACCATACCAAGTGCTGGAGAGGATGTGGAGGATCTTAATCCTGATACGCTGCTGGTGGGAATGTAAAATGATACAACCACTTCGGAAGTTTAAAGCTTCTCAAAAAGTTAAACATTTATCACGTGTCCCAGACATTCAATTCCAAGAGAAAAGGCAGCAGATGTCTACACAAAGACTAGTACACAGATGTTCACAGAGGCTTTATTTGTAATAGCACCAAACTGGCAACAACCAAAATGTCCATCCACAGATGAATGGAAAAACAAATTGTGGTACATCTGTACAATGGACCACTTCTCAGAAAAAAGAAAAGAAAAAGAAAAATGAAAGAAATGATTTATTGATAAACACAATATGGATAAATCTCAAAAATAACTATGTTGATACAAATAACAAATGCTGGAGGGCATGTGGAGAAAAGGGAACCCTCCTACACTGTTGGTGGGATTGTAAATTGGTGCAGCCACTATGGAGAACAGTATGGAGGTTCCTCAGAAAACTAAAAATAGAATTACCATATGATCCAGCAATCCCACTCCTGGGCATATTTCCAGACAAAACTATAATTCAAAAACATACGTGCACCCCTACGTTCATAGCAGCACTATTCACAATAGCCAAGACACGGAAACAACTTAAATGTCCATTGACAGATGAATGGATAAAGAAGATGTGGTACATGTATACCATATAATATTACTCTGTCATAAAAAAGAAAGAAATAATGGAATCTAAAATATGACACAAATGAACCTATCTATGAAACAGAAACAGAATCACAAGCACAGAGAACACACTGGTAGTTGCCAGGTGGGAGGGGGTGGGGGGAAGGATGGAGTGGGAGGTTGAGATTAGCAGATGTAAGCTTTTACATATGGAATGGATAAACAACAATGTCCTACGGTTTAGCACAGAGAACTATATTCAATATCCTATGATAAACCATAATAAAAAAGAATATTAAAAAAATGTATATATGTATAACTGAATCACTTTGCTGTACAGCAGTAGTTAACACAACGTTGTAAATCAACAATACTTCAATAAAAAATAAGTATCAATTAAAAAAAATAATGTTGAGTGAAAGAAGTCAGGCAAAAAAAAAAGACTACATACTGTATATTCCATTTATATGAAACTATAGAAAATGAAAATCTACAGTGACATGAAACAAACAAAATAGGGATGGAGGGGAACGAGAAGGGAAGTCTGGGAGAAATTACAAACGTACAGGGGGTGATGGAGATGTTTACTATACGGATTGTTGTGATGGTTTCATGGATGTATGCATATGTGAAAACTTATTTTGTATACTTTAAATATGTGCAGTTTTTTGTATGTCAATTATACTGCAATGAAGCTGCTTTAAAAAAAAAATAAGGCCACGGAAAGTAGCAGGACTTTACTCTCGTAAGACTGTACTCTATCTGGTCTGCAAACAGGTGCACACAAAATCTGCACACTTAGCTGGAGTCTACCTGACAACACCTCTGCAACATTATGCAAATCACCATGAGAAAGAAACAATAATTACGTTAGAAACCACCAGAACGTGGTTGTTTCCACACACATTTTTTTTGTTTGTTTTCAGATCTGGGTTCTCTTTAGCATGTGGCTGTCAGTTAACCCAACTCGGGGCTTTTCTCTTCGGTTTAGAGAATCTGAAATTGAGCTCTGCTGGGGTTAAGTCCATGTGGTGGTTCATGGGTGTGGAAAGTACCTACAGCTGACCACAGACTAGAGTTCCCTACAACTACATTAGTCTCGGAACTAACTATTGTCTCCTAAGTTGTTTGTTTTTTAAAAAATCCCATAGTCTTCATTTTAATTGCCCTTAAATAATCTATAAAATATGCTACTTTTCTGTTCTTGTCAGTTCCTAACTTCAGATTTTTCTTTCTGCACTCCGGGGGAGATCTTGCTCTCACTAAAGAATGATGCCAACATCATGTTCAGTCTCTCCTTCCCTTTTGTGCTTCCCTGAGCAGACCTCCCAACCCAACTGCTGAGAAGGGGCCCAGATCTAAGGGCTGTTCTTGGCACCCCAAACGTGTCAAGTCTTGTCACTAAGGAGGCCCCATCTGGGCATAGCCATCTAAAGCAACAGTCTACTTCTTATCAGAAAATCTTGTGCTTCAACAAAGCCTTTTCTAGAATTAACCACACCATGGTGAGGTGGGGAGGAGGGGCAGAGCACCCCTGGGCCTGGGTTTACAGAACCCCTCATCAGCTCTGCACCTCACCTCTGTTTTGCAGCATGCTCAGGGAACCACTGGACTTTGTATCTGTGGGAGAAGGGGGAAGAGACCACTGACTGCATTTCTGTCCCTGTGCTGAAAAGGATGCTATGTCAGAGAACCATTCCAGCAAACTTCACAGGTCAGTATCACCCCATGTTACAGATGAAGCTCAGAGAGCCTCAGCAGCTCACTTGCCCCGGGTCTCAGTGGGATGGGGCAGAGCAAGGATTTGAACCCAGGCCAGAGGACCCACATGCTTTGCTCAGCTCAGCATGCTGCCCTACCATGACTGCTGGGTCACCACCACTCTCCATGACCACCCGTTCATTGCTCCGCACTACTGCCGGGTCACTATTCCCCACTGGCCTTATCCTCCAGGTTTCCCTATAAATAAACCCATTTGTCCATGAAGTCAAGGAGGCAGGCAGGGGCCCTTCACATAGAACCTTTTAGGCTATGGTAAAGAGTTCAGACTTTAGTCTAAGAGAGGGTTTTGCTTAGAAGGAGAGATATGATCAGATCTTTCAAGAAGAGATGTTTATAAGACTAGGAAACAATCTAAATGTCCATCGACAGATGAATGGATTAAGAAGATGTGGTACATATATACAATGGAATATTACTGGCCATAAAAAGGACTGAAATAATGCCATCTGCAGCAACCTGGATAGACCTAGAGATGATCATACTAAGCAAAGTAAGTCAGAAAGAGAAAGACAAATACCATATGATATGACTTCTATGTAGGATCTAAAGTATGACACAAATGAACTTATCTATGAAACAGAAACACTCACAGACGTAGAGAACAGACTTGTGGTTGCCAAGGGGGAAGGAGGGTGGGGGAGGGTTGGGCTGGGAGTTTGGGAGTAGCAGATGCGAACTATTATATATAGTATGGATAAACCACAAGGTCCTACTGTATAGCACAAGGAACTATATTCAATAGCCTGTGATAAACCATAATGGAAAAGAAAAGAAAAAAAAAAACAGAAAGAAAGGATGCTTAGGGACCAGTCCAGGCTCCACTGCAGTAGCCCAGGCAAGAGATGATAGTGTCTTGGACTTGAGTGGTGATAGTAAGAATGAAAAAAAGTGGAGACACTCAGAAATTGTTTCAGAGGTAGAGTCAAACTAGACTTGTTGAAGAACTAGATGTGGGGAGTGAGGATACAGAGTAGAACCAAGGCTGACTCGTAGGATTTTGTCTTCAGAAATTTGAAAAGCCAAGACAAACAAGAGTGAGGTAAAATCAGACTTGGGAAAATCTTGTGCTTCGTTTGGGACAAATCTGAATTTGAAATGCCTGCTGAAATAGAAGTAGAGTAGACCATGGAATATATGAGCATGGACTCTGGATGGATATAGAAATTCAGGAGTCATGAACACACTGATTGTAAACATAAAGCCATGAGAGTGGATGAGATCACCCAGGGAGACATTGTGCATAGAGAAGAAAGAGGGGTAAGAAATGAACCCTGGACAGGGCAGCCCTTAGAGGAGAGGCAACAGATGCAGCCAAGAAGACTAGGAAAGAACAGTCAGTGCAGGAGGAGGAAAGCAAAGCGTGTGTGGTGTTCTGGAAGCAAAGAGAATAAAGGGCGTCAGAAAAGAGGTGTGGTCAGTTGTGTCAAACCAGATGAAGACAGACTTGTCCACTGAATTTGGTAGCAACAAATCATGGCAGCCTGCCATATAAATGGTTATATCTAAAAATATCTAGAAAATATTGTTCATCCTCCACACATTTAATAAGCACTATGTGTGAGATATGCTCTCAGGTACTGGGAAACAGAGATTCATAAGACATGATCTCTGTTCTCAAGAAGTTTATAGTGTTGAGGAAGAAAGAGGCAATAGCCACTATTTTTTTTTTTTAAGTATTATTTATTTTATTTTATTTTATTTTGGCTGTGTTCGGTCTTCGTTTCTGTGCGAGGGCTTCCTCTAGTTGCGGCAAGCGGGGGCCACTCTTCGTTGCGGTGCGCGGGCCTCTCACTATCGTGGCCTCTCTTGTTGCGGAGCACAGGTTCCAGACGCACAGGCTCAGTAGTTGTGGCTCACGGGCCTAGTTGCTCTGCGGCATGTGGGATCCTCCCAGACCAGGGCTCGAACCCGCATCCCCTGCATTAGCAGGCAGATTCTCAACCACTGCACCACCAGGGAAGCCCCCAATAGCCACTATTGATCCTGCAACAGTCCTGTACGTCAGTTTGCCAATAAGGACACTGAAGCAGGGGGAGGTCAAGGGATGCCTCAGATATTCGACTATGGGATCATTGCAGTGTACACATTAGGAAATATACTTCTTTTCCACTCAGCATTCTGTTGAGTGGAAATAGCTTTCCATGTCCCTGACCTCCTTCATCAATACTTTTCAAAACTAGAGTTCAAATCCTTCCCTCCTTCTCCTTCTCTCCCTTCCTCCCTCTCTCCCTCTCTCTCTTCAACTCCATTTTTCTCTGTACTGACTTTATTCTCTGGACCACTTTCTTGCCTGCTCCTGACTTCTTGATTTCAGAATAAGAGACCTTCTCTGGCCCAGGGTCCATACCAGTTATCCCCAAAGGACCCTTATTGAGCCATGCCAGGGCCAATCACTGCAGCTCAGGCATGGGGCTTTCTGATTGGTCGGTTGGGTTATGGGCTCACCCCCTTGATTGACAGTCCCACCCCTGCAGTGGGGGAAAGGGCCGAGCCAGACAGAAAGATAGGCTATGCATACAGAGGAGTTTCCAGCGTCCATTCCATATGCCCATTTCACAGACAGGCAGCCAAGTACCTGAGCCCAGATAGTGTAACTGTAAGTAACAGAATGAAGATTTGAGACCAGCTGCCCATCAGGGTACATGAACTGGAAACCACCAGAAGCCTGTCTCCATCCCACTTAGGGGAATCAAGCCCAGCGCTCCCCAGCTTGCTCCACTGAAACAGAAAGAAGCCATGGGGAAGACACAGCCCTAGTCCAAACTCCTCCCCCCGTCCATCACCCACACTCGCTGGTGATAACAATAGGACGGTTTCTCTCTGCGAAAAGAATGAGATTGAGCTGGGCGCTTATTAAAGGCAGGGGTAGATGTTCCATTTGGGGATGGGGGAGCAGAAAGGATTTCCCTGCTGTTAGGGAGATACACAGTGGGGAGGGGGGACCCTGGCTGGGAGGAGAGGGCAGGGGACAGACCCCACAGGCTCTCTTCACTCTCCTGGGAAGAGAAGTCAGGGCTGTGGAGGGGAGTCAGGGAAATGAGAGGTCATGTTTGCCCTGTGTTTGGGACACTGGTTGAGAAGGAGCCCCTTCAGAAAAGGTGTAGCCACCCTGGGGCTCATGGCAGGAAATAACCAAGCTCCTCTGTTGTAGCACTTGCCCTTGGGCATCAGTGTCAGTTGACAGTCCAGGACATAGGGGTCTTTTCCTCAGAGCCTGAGAGCCACAGCTTCCCGGGCTATATACACCCAAACTTCTGAGGACCTCTCCCACAGGTTATGATTTTTAGGCTGTCAGCAGTGGGGTCAGTTCTGCCAGGGCTCATGGGAAGGGGAGGATTCAGAAAAAGCCTTCCCAAAGTGGCAACTCCTAAACTGGGTTTTGAAAGATAAATAAGAGTGTTCCAGTTGGCCATGATGGGATGGGGGGCAGAGCCTTCCAGGCAGTGGGTTGGCATAGTTCTGGGAGTTGTTGGTTCTTTACTATTGTGGAAGGTGAAGGCTAGGTCCCCGACAGAGAGGAGAAGAGAGGAAGGCAGGGCGGGAGGCAGATCCCCTGGGCCCCCTGGCTCATGCCACTCCCCAGATTCATTTTGAGTCCATCTGTATGACTACTGCCATTTGCCACCACCTAGATCACTATCAACCTAATATTCTTCTTCCAATCAACTAAAAAATAAATTTTATCCTACTACCAAAAATGGAAGACCATCTTACTTGTCCTAAATAGAAGATAACCAGAAAAATAGAAATATAACCATCAAAATAAAAACATTCACCCTTATGCCACCTAAAGCCATCTGGTGCGTTATATACCATGTTTTGCAAAACTGCCATGAGCCGCAGGGAGCCAGGGAAGGATTTGAAGCAAGAGAATCACATGATCAGATCTGTGCTTTAAAAAGACCAGTCTGTTGGGAGGGCCGTGAACAAGCAGAGGGGCCAGGCCAGAGGAGAGAGCAGTTAATCAGTTGTCTATTTTTACAAATCCCGTACAGATGTCCTTAAAAAGAAAGCAAAGTTATTTATTCATATGTCCTTAAAACTAAATTGGGCATCCTATTCTAGAAGCTCACTATTACTAGCAACTGGGAATTGTGAAAATGGCCATTTGGTACAAAGAACCGTTTTACGATGAATGGCCGGTCCAATTCCCATCTGGTCTCCCTTTGAGGGGTGAGTTTAGATTCTGGGCTCTAAGATCTTTGGGTGAAGAAGTGAGCAAAAGCCTCTCCCCCCTTTTCAGGGTTGAACTCACGCAGAGAGGGAACTGGAGACTGCTGACCGCAGTGTATAAAGTCATCGACTGAAGAGGACCAAGGAGCTTACCTGAAGGAGATGCATCCTCCATCCTTTCCCCACTCAGGGGACTGAAATGAGGCTCTCCCACGGTGCCTGGCCCACAGCTGGCCCTGGGCATCTCACATTCGCCGTTTGCAGCAATAACAGAGGAGTGACGGTCTTGTGTGCAGGCCTGAATGCCGGGGCATCTCACGGAAGTTTCACTGCTGTGATGGTAAATTTTGTGTGTCAACTTGGTGAGGCCACGGTACCCCCTTGTCTGGTCAAAAACCATCTAGACGTCGCTGTGGAGGTATTTTTTAGGTGCGATTAATGTTTAAATCAGTAGACGTTGAATAAGGCAGAGCGAATTACCCTCCATAACATGGGTGGGCCTCATGCAATCAGTTGAGGGCCTTAAGAGAAAAGACTGAGGTTCCCAGAAGAGGAAGGAATTCTGCCTTCAGACTGCAACATAGAAATTCTGCCTGAGGTTTTAGCCTTTGGACTCAAGACTACAACACTGACTCCTGCTGGAATTTCCAGGCTGCCAACATGCCCTGTAGATTCTAGACTATCTGTCTATCTATCTATCTATCTATCTATCTATCTATCTATCTATCTATCTATCATCTAGCTAGCTGGCTAGCTATCTATTTATCTATCTATCTACCATCTAGCTAGCTGACTAGCTAGCTATCTGCCTACATATATGTATACATACATACATCTTATTGGTTCTGTCTCTTTGGAGAACCCTGATTAACACCATTGCCATAACCTGGAGCAAGCCACAGCACCAAGTCTTTTCTTTGTTATTGTTGTTTTCTTCTATTGCTGCCACCCCAAAATGTACTGCCTTAAAGCAGCATTTTATTATCTTTCATGATTCTGTGGGTTGACTGGACTCAACTGGACCGGTTTTCTGTTCCACGAGGCCCTGGCAGAAGAGGCTAGTTATCTGGGGCTCAGCTGAGCTGGAGTCTCCAAGACTCCCTCCTCGTGTAGCTGACAGCTGGTGCTGCCTGCTGACTGGCACCCCAGCTGAGCTATCCTCAGGGTGCTTGGTTCCCATCCACATGCCATGTGACCCAAGCTTCTGGTATCATGGAGGCTGAGGTCCAAAAGGAAGTAAGCAGAAGCCACCAGCCCACTTAAGGTCTGGACTCGGAAGTCCCAGAACACACTTCTGTAGGAGTCCTTTGGTCAAGTCAGTCCCAGGACCACCCCAGGCTGGGGAGGGGAATAGATCCTACATCTCAATCGGTGCGTAAAGGAAGGAATGAATTGATGGTGGCCATGTTTGGAAACTGTCAACGACACCAAGTATATTTCCCCTATTTTACCCTGAAAAAACCAACAATACATAAGCATACTATGTTATTTATATCTATTTGGGAACACTTAAAGATGTTTCTTTAGCTGCAATTTTTCTCTGCCCACTTCCAAAGAGGATGTGTAGTCGCTTTTAGTGAATGTAATTCACTAATTGTACTGTTGGCATCAAAATAAAAGATTATAAAAAGCCATGTAGAGATAAGAGACAAGCATGCTAGAGAAAAGCTTGACTAAAATTGTTACTGCAATGGGGCCTCCATTCACTGAGTTCCTGCGTGCCCTGGAAAGGGGAAGCTAGCCTCTACCAAAATATTCCATTTGATTGAAGGGACCAGGGCCCGCCAATGGGAGAACCTCAAGAGGTAGGAACTTATAAATAACTTGTAAATAACAACAGCATAGAAACAATCCCTCAACCACAGATGCAGAGCGTTCTTCTCCCGGAAAAGGGATCACATTACAGAGCGAGAGTCCTGCTGGGGGGAGTTAAACCAGTAGGAACCAAACCAATGCCTGGGCCCCCTGCCGCAGACCCCTTAGAGCCCAATCTCGGAGCATAGGCTGGTTCCCAGACTTTTTGAAAATTCTTCTGAAGACTGGTGAGCACCCGGGCCTGTGTTTGTGCTGAATTCCCTGCTGTCCAGCTCCTGGTAGTAATTGGTTGAGACAGTTGATAGCTGAGCAAGGTTGATATCACATCAGGCAATGACCCCAGGCTCTTCTGGAACCTCCGGAGCTCTGGATTACTGGACAGTGTGTGTGGCACTCCATCCAGACATGAAGGTTGGTGGGAGGGCTACAGCGGAAATTGCGAAGAAGGCAATTTAAATGTGTTAACCAAAACAGGAAACATCGGTGGGGTGGATTAGAGTGTTTTACTTCAGAGGTGTGATTTTATCAATACTTTTATTGTTCAAAAACTCATATTTTATTTTTAGAGGTATTTTTCCAAACAAGCCCAAACTTTACTTCTCACTCATTCTAAATTCTTGGGTCTTTTTCATGCTTGCATTTGGGGCAAGATTGAGACAAAACACAAAACACTTTGTTCATGTTGGAGTGTCAGGTTCTTTTTTAAAAGCACAAAAGGATTTTTTACTGGTCAAGAGATGCTGTTTCCTGAAGCAGAGAGGGCATCAGACCAAAGCACTGGTTTAAACAAAAAGACTTAGGAAGGAGTGAACATCTTTTTTCTGTGGTGACCAAAATGATCTCTGACCACTAGCGAACTCATAGCATCGGTACACAGTGTGACAGATTTTCAAAGCCACCCACTTCTCCAGATCCAGATCACTGAATGTGAGAATTAGAACCTTCCAAAGAACAAGTATATTAGCCAATGATCATCATTATCATCTTTTTTTATTTTTTGGTCCTAAGAAATTTGGGACAAAATTAAATAAAAGGCTTTTAATTCAGCCTTTCTTTTGTGTATAAAGCTGCCATGTATCTTTACCTTAAAAAGTTACTGTGAACGGACTGGTGAGTATGCTGTAGTTTTCCATTTTGTGGAGTACCATGCAGCTGTGAAAAGTATCGATGAAGGAGGTCAGGGACATGGAAAGTTATTTCCACTCAATAGAATGCTGAGTGGAAAAGAAGTATATTTCCTAATGTGTACACTGCAATGATCCCATTTTGCATACATCTATCTATCATCTATCTATGTATCTATCTATCTATCTATTTATCTATCTATCTATGTATCTATCTATCTTTCTATACTTACATGCATCCACACATACCTTTTTTTTTTTAAGATTTTTTTGATGTGGACCATTTTTAAAGTCTTTATTGAATTTGTTACAATATTGTTTCTGTTTTATGTTTTGGTTTTTTTGGCCGCAAGGCATGTGGGATCTTAGCTCCCTGACCGGGGATCAAACCCGCATCCCCTGCATTGGAAGGCGAAGTCTTAACCACTGAACCACCAGGGAAGTCCCCATCTACACAAACCTTTAAAGGACATATACCAAAATGTCAACAGTGGCTATCTCTGATAATGTTTTATTTCCTTCTTATTGTATATATTTATTTTCTAGGTTTCATAGAAGAAATACGTGAATTCTTATTTAAAAAAAATTACCAAGACACTGAAGGAGCCAAGAACCCCAGGGGAGTAAACCTGTTGGTGAGTCTACACTATGAAGACCCAGCTTCTCTGGCAGGCAGCCCACAAGGAAAGCCACTTGCTCCCCTGACCGCCCCCAGCACAGACGTAAGAGTGTGGGGTGAGACCCAGCCTACTGGCTCTAATGATCGACCACACTTACGGAGAATATTCTGAATGTTTTCACATCCATGTTTTCTGAATTCATTTTCTGGGGAGAAAGCACAGCTGTAGGACAGGCAGATTCAGAACCGGACATTAAAGTGGGCATCTACTTAGGCCAGGAGATTAAGGATCTTCCAATCTGCATCCAGGTAGGACAGATGTGTGTCCACCCTGGGCTGGCTAGTCCTTTGGTGGCCCTACAAGCAGACATTTTTCCCATCACCATCCAGCTTTTATCTGGAAGGGATGTTGCCACTTGCTGCCGTGTCTGAGGCGGCATAAATGGTGGTCTTCCAGAGTGGGCGTGGGACGATTGGCAGGACAGCTATGCCACCCCTGGTACCATAGCCCCTGGGCATTGGCCAGCCCACCTTTTCCCCCAGCTCTGCCTGCCTTCCATCTACCCAGCAAGGGCAGCCAGTGCCAGACTGAGCAGGGACTCAAGGTCCAGAGAGCTGGGCGGGGCCGATGGGGGTGGAAGGAAGTAAAGGCAAGGAAGTCTTTACTTTATCACCTGCAGAAAGGTGTATCGGAGAAGCCCCTGCTGTGCTGGGCTGCACGAATACATGGAAATTGCCCAAATGCCGGGCCCCTACTGTGACTGAGTCACATGGTTGCCAGAGCACAGACAAAACAGGAAAATGCTCATGGGAAGGTAACTTCCTCAAGGGCGGGGATATTGGTCTGTTTTGTTCACTGCTGTCTGTCCAGTGTCTACAACAGTGTCTGGCACAGAATGGGCATCCAATGAATAAATTCATCCAGGAGTGCATGAATGAATGAATGAATGGAACTTGCTAGTAATCAAAGAAATACACATTACAACAATGACGTGGTGTTGTTTTGTATATTAATCTGCCGGAAAGTAGCATAATGAAAAACACTCAATCCTGGTGAAATCTGATGGGATCTGCCATGTATCTAGTATTAATGGCAATATGTATTAATATAAATCTTTTGGAAAGCAATTTGGTAACAGAGTTATTTAAGAAGTTGCTACTCAGTAATTCCAGTTCTAGAAATTTATGTTAAACAGATAAATCAGAAAAAGGACAGAGCTGCATATATAAACTATTCCTTGAAACGTTATTCATGACCGTAAAGAGACGGAGGCAGTCTGAACGGCTAGAACAGTGGACGATCAGAGAGCTTGTGGTGGCGAATGAGGCCTGTGAAACAGTGAAGCAAAGTGGTAAGTGAGAAAAAAGCAGGGATGCAAAAGTGTCCATATAAAGTGAGTGTGACCATAAAATATATTCTGGGGAAAAGCCTGGAAGGATGGAGAGTTTATGGATTTTTTTTCCCTTCTAATTTTTGTCATCAAAATATTTTTAACCAAAAAGAGCTTAACCAAATAAGACCTCCCTACTGTACACCATGCACCAGTAAGCACACATATGGCAACTCGCTCAAGGTGCTCACTGCTTACGCAGTTCCCAAGACAGAGTGGTCTGCCCACCGCCCGCTCACCCAGCTCAAGTGGGCCCCCAGCCTCCAGGTTTCAAGCCACTGGACAGCAGAGCCAGGGGAGTTTTCTGCAGAGTTTGCCGTGGGGTCACCCATCTCTGAATAACAAGCAAGTGCTGCTGGGGGAACATTATTTAGCACCATCTGATCACAGATTGGAGAATGTTTGCCAGAAATAACCCTTTGGGCTTTGGCAAAGCAGGTATTGAGTTGCGCTTTCTGATGGTGGTTAAATAAGCATTATGATAGGCTGCTTTTTGACGGTAAAACCACACATGTATCAAGACACACTTCCCTTCCTAATGCAGGAGGGCAGTATCCAGTGCACCTACAAAAGGTATCAGGTTACAAAAATGTAAGAAGGAGGTTACACCCTAGGAGAGCCTCTGATTCTTGCTAATTCAGCACTAGGTGGTGGTTCTTAACCTTACTGCGAACAGAAACCACCTGGGAGCTTTCAACATGGACCCCCTAGGGCTTCCCTGATGGCGCAGTGGTTGAGAATCTGCCTGCTAATGCAGGGGACACGGGTTCGAGCCCTGGTCTGGGAGGATCCCACATGCCGCGGAGCAACTAGGCCCGTGAGCCACAATTACTGAGCCTGTGCGTCTGGAGCCTGTGCTCCGCAACAAGACAGGCCACGACAGTGAAAGGCCCACACACCACAATGAAGAGTGGCCCCTGCTCTCTGCAACTAGAGAAAGCCCTCGCACAGAAACAAAGACCCAACACACCCCAAAATCAATCAATCAATAAATAAATTTATTTTAAAAAAATGGACCCCTGGGTCCCTCTTGCAGAGATTCTGATTGAATTGGTTTGGTGAACCATCCGGGGCATTGGATATTTTAAAAGCTCCAAGATGGTTTAGATGAGCATCCAGGGTTGAGATCCACTGTCTCATGGGATAAGCAGCTGATATCTGTACTGAAAACATTCAGACGGAGTCTGAATGGGCATGGTCTCTGTGCAAAGATCAGGAAGAATCCGTGCCACGTTTTGCAAAGGTTTGCCGTGCACTCCTAGCCATCACAGGAAGCAGAGCACAGAGTCAGGAGGCCCAGGGGGTTAAGGCTCTCAGAGGCCAGCAGGCTGGGTGCCAAGCGTGACTGACTCTATCACTTACTAGCTCTGCAACCTTGGGCAAGTCACTCACCCTCTCTGAGCCTCTATTTAATCATCTGAAAAGGGGATGTTAGTCACCATGCCAATCTCACAGGGCTGTTTAGAATGTGATACGTCCATGCAGGGGGGATATGGACCCCTCAGGATACGTGGCTATTCCCCCAGATCATGTGGGCATGTGGGAAGAATACCGTTACCATTTGAGTTCACAGAACCGGGCCTACATTCTGACGACCTTCACGGAGTTGATGGGGAGCTGCACCTAACCCTTGGGTTAGGTATTAAGTGAGTCAGATACCAAGTGAATTAGTGGGTCTGTGATTTATAGGAGACAGGGAAAATGGAAACAGGGCAGACGTTGATGTGAAAGTCTCCCACGATCTCCACCTTCAAAGTGAATTCAAGTATATTCAGAAGAATCACAGCCCACCCTCAGAAGAGCACCTGACCGGTTTAAGAGCAGACAGATCTCCCTTTAGAGGGCAGAGAAGCGGAAGGTGGTAAGATTTCCGGGACCCATTCAAGGAGACAGCTCCTGACCCCACAAGATGTAGGGAAACTGCCAGGGGACCAGGAGGCTGGCCTTGGTGTATTCCTGAATCTGCATGTGTCTTAATGACGAGATAAATGTTCTTAAATCTGCCTGACATTGGAAAGAAACAGACCAAGGCCTGACACTCTTGGTGGAGGGCTGTGGCAGCAAAGCAGTGAGCTCCTCGCTGTGCCTGACTGTCACCTCTCTAGGGAGCCATTCCTGGGAAAAGGAACCTCTGTTCACTTAAACGGAAGAGCAAAGAGGTAAACATGTTACATTTTAGGAAATGTGTGACGGTCACTGGCCACACTGATGCTAATTTCTTCCCCTGTCACTGGAGCTGGGCTGAGGTTTCATAACTGACTAAAATTAACTGGAGAATCACATCTCTCTGTCTGGTTTGGCCAGGAAGGGATTTGGCCTCTGGCATCGTACATGTGGCTGACAGCCACTGGAGGAGGCTTCGGGCTTCCCGGTTCAGCCATGGCGATGGCTGCAGGTCAACGCTACGGCCGAGGGACTGTGGGGGGCACCCCTCCCCCCGGCACCCCCAAACCTTGGCTGCCAGCCTCCTCGCTCTCCCTGTGGCCAGTCTACTGCAGCAAGCAATCTCTAGGCTGTGTTGGTTTCTGTCTTGTGTTGTTTTTTTTAAAATCCTTTTTAAAAAGTATTTGTGTTGTTACCATAGAAACCCTCATTTGCATTCACTTGTGTTTTGAAAAAAATTCTCTCGCGTGTCTGTCCGGCTTGTGTAGTCTGCAGTGAATTGTGGGCTCCCAGGGGAAGGATGTGTCTTGGAGGGGAGTCTGAGAGAGGCTCCTGCCTTCCCCATCTGCAGGTAGGGCCAAGGTTCTGGCTTCATCATCCTAAGGAACCCCCAGAGGGCAGCCCGAAACAAAGACCCGCCCCCTCTCCCCCCTGGCTTCGGAAGCTGAGGTTCTGGTGTCACACTTCATTTCATCATTGTTATGACACTCTGATCACACCACTATCATTATCTCCATTTTACAAGGTACCATTTTTTGGGGGGGGCCGGGCTACACAGCATGCGGGATCTTAGTTCCCCGACAGGGGTGGAACCCGCGCCCCCTGCAGCGGAAGCTCGGAGTCCTAATCACTGGACTGCCAGGGATGTCCCTATCTCCATTTCACAGAGGAGGAAACCGAGGCAGAGGGTGGCTAAGTAACATAGCAAAGGACCACAGCAAGTGCGGGAGCCAGGATGTACCCAGGCCATGGGACCTTGGAGGCCACAGCTGCAGGCATCCCACCAGGCTTCTGGGCTCCCATGCAGGGCGGCCCCCAAGGCTTCCCAAGCCTGGCTGGCCTCAGCCTTCCCTGGGAGATTTGACAGGTAGGTGTCCGTCCCCATTCCCCACGCACCCACACACACCTGTTGAATCAGGTTCTTAGGGGACCTGAGGCCCAGAAATCTGCATTTTAATTCTCTAGGTGGTTCAATACGGCAGGACCACAGAAAGGTATCTGGCATCCCTGGGTCTAAAATCAGACGATGGTTTCCGCAGGGACCTGCCTGATCTCACTCCTGGACACAGATGCATTTCTGAAAAGACCTGGGTGTGCAGAAACTGTGGCCTGAGAAGCAAAGCCTGGAGAGTCGTATCTTCATTCCCTCTATGGGGCCAATTCTGGAAGGAAGCCCTCCAGTGGTTGCACATGGAGACAGAGGTCTCCCACGCAGACATCTTTGCCTTCGAAGGACTTAGTGCCTCCATTCAGCACACTTGTATTGAGCCTTTGCTACGGGCCACGCAAACCAGCCTGGTCCCTGCCTGCCATGCAGAGGACGCACCTCTTGGCCGGGCGTGGAGCCCCCGGCCCAACTCCCGGTACAGGGCACCCGGGCAGAGCAGCTAGGCTGCTGGCAGGGCGAGAGACCCCCCAGCTGGGGACCCAGCCAAGCCTGGGCTTTCTCCTGCATCCGATGCCTGAAATGGTAGCAATAACGCCTGCCTGTCTACTTTGCAAGGCGGTAGGGAGGTTGCCATCGCCATGAGATGCTCTCCAGAGGCTGAGATCACAGCCGGGTCTGCAGGCTGTAAAGTGTTTGCACTGTGCTGTTCTGAGTGGAAGAGTAATGATGTGGACCACGGCGGTGACAGTGAGGGGCCCGCCCTGGGGGACCCAAGGCAGGAGGGCACAGGCCAGTGGACTCGGCTGCAATACAACACAGAGTGTGTGTATTCCTTACTTTCAGTGGTCAGCGCTTTCAATGAATGAGGAAGAGAGAATAACATTGTAAAAGGATCCCTGCCATCCCCCTCCCCGCCCCCAAGGGTACTTTTGTTAGTGTGATTTGTGTGTGGGATTTGATGATGGGGTCAAGAGGCTGACCTGACCACAGACTCCGCACAGACAGACTGAGAAGGGCTCAGCGCGGGTTGTCCGGGGGCCCCTCGCACTGAGAGACCTCTGGCTGGGGGACGTCTGGCTGTGTGGGACAGGGGAGGGATCCGAGCTGGACAGCTGCCCTGGCTACAGGGCGAGGTCAAGAGCAAGTTTTCCTGCCCAGCCCTTTCCACTCAAAAGACCATGGAGTTGGGGGGTTGGGTGCACGTTCATGGGTCTGTGTATTAGCAGGAGCCAGAGTCACTCAATGGCTTTTTTTTTTTGGATTTATCTGAAGATTTGGACAAAAAAATACCAGCCTGGTTCATCCTTTCTCACGGCCCAAAAGCCAAGGTCATATAGGACCTCCTCCCGGTGGTCAGTCCAGGGTGTTGTGGTGAAACGGCCCTGACTGCTTGTTCTAGGCCTCTGCACCCGCGCACATGGTGATGGGTGGCGTCCAAACGCACAGGCCCCCAGTGTCGGTCTCACCCCGACATCCTACTAAGGGTGGCCGGCAAGCCCTGCCAGGTACAAGGGCATCCCCTAAGAGGGCTGAGCTCTACCAGGTCAAAGGCAGAAACTTCAAGGTGGGCTCTCCCCTCCATGAACCCTGCAGCGGGCCAATCAGGATAAGCCAGGAGGTTCATGTTCACTGTGACAGAGGCGCAGTGTTCCCTCACCACCAAGCGCCTCCATCGTTTACACACACACACACACACCCATCTGCACAGGGCACCCCAGAGGGAGGTAGCCTGGCTGGGTGCATCACCATCACCAAGTGATGGGAGCAGAGGGGACCCGTGCTCTGCTCCGAAGTCTCCTCCCCAGGCCGGCCCCTGAAAGACCTGGGGGAAGGACCTGGAACCCAGCTCATTCTATCCCCCACTCTGGAAAGGATACCCAAGAAGGCCCATGTCAGACGGAATGGCTCAGTGCTCCAGGGAACCAGCCAGCTTTTGCTGAGCCTTTGCCTGGAACCTAGCCTAGGCCTCAGTGCCACAGATTCACGAGAAGACCAGCCCAGGGCCCGCAGAGCCTCCCTTGCAGCCATGACTGACCTGCTGAATTATCACGCTCCCATTCAAGCCCACGGTGGGGGGAAGCCGTGGAGGTACAGGCGGGTGAGAGGGCGGGAGAGGGAAGGAAACGGCATCAGTGGAAGGGGACTGGAGGGAGGGGGTCAGTGTGCACAGTGGGGCTGTGATGAGTCATTATTTCACGCCATTCACACAGTGTCATTGATGGTCCACATCCTACAGATGAGAAAACAAGCTCAGGGAGGTGACTTGCCCAGTCACACAGCTGAGAAAGGACAGACTAAACCAGGCTGACCCAACTGTGCTCCCTCCTCTACACCATCCCCTCCTGGCACGTATATACATGTACACATGGTTGAAAAACATAAATGAAGAAATGGATGGATGGATGCATGGATGTAAAGACTGACCGACCACATGCTCTCAAGCTGGATCCCGAAGGATGACTAGACCTTAAGTGGCAGGGAGGATGAGGAAATGCTTTCCAGGCTGGGCAGATGAGATGAGGCATGTGGAACTGTTCTAGGCTGGAGGAGAGAGAGCTGGTCACAGCAACACGTTGGGAAGATGCCTCAGGCCGGCAGGATCTGTGCCCTGCAGAGTCTGCCTCACTGGGGTCCTGGGAGGGGTTCTCCCTCAACAAACCTGCTGGTACTTCGCAGAGCTCCCTGGAGAGGAAACGGGACTGGACCAGGGCGGGATTGGTCAAGCGCCTGGTACCTCCTCCTTCAAGTAAACCCACTTATTCCCTCTGGTGAGGCAGCCAAGGTAGGTTTGGACCTCTAGAAGAGGCTAAGAATGGGGGGAAGTAATGAGCAAAGAGCTTGGGGCCATCAGTCATCAGAATTATCCCCACGACCACCACCACCACCATCATCATCATCGTCGCCATCACTCACAAACACTATGAGCTTGGGCATATTTTTTAACCTGCCCAAGCCTCACTTTCTTCGTACATAAACTGGGATAATTGTAAAAGATAATAAAGTTCTTAGCATCTGGTCTGGGACACGGTGCCAGGATAAGTTAGTCGTCACGATCACCAGTGTTGTTTTCATCGTTGCAGAGCCTTCTAAGTGGAGATGCTTTGGGTCGTTACCATAGTGCCGGATTGACAGAGTGGAAATGAGGCTGACTCCTTTCCACTTTTCAGATGAGGAAAGGGAAGCTCTCAGAAGTGAAGACACTCGTCCAGTTGGCTCAGCTCAGAGCCTGGGCAGCGGGCGGGAAGTGCCGAGCAGTCCCCTCCCACCCCGCCTGCCTCCGTCACTCCTGCCCTTGGGCAGAGCTCCAAGAGCTGGGATGCTCTCCAAAATGCCCAGTAAAACTCACTGCTATTTTATGGTTTGTTTGTTTGCTCCTAAAGACATAAAATCCAAGCTTATCAAAGAAAAGTCACACTTAGCCCTGCTGACTTGAGTGGTAAAGTCCAGCATTATCTATGCTCTTCAGCCCGCACAGAGAACACTTAGTTCCCCACGGAGCTGGCGACATGCTCCAAGGGCTGACCTTTGGCATCACTCACCCCTGCAGCCACGGACCAGTCACAGGGCAGGTGGGGTGGGGAGTCAGACTGGCGGGGGAGAGCCCAGAGATCTTGCCTACCGGCTGGACACCTAGAGTAAGTTTTTCGACCTCCCTGAACCTTCCTTAGTATCCTCATCGGTAAAATGGATTTCATGATGAGAGCCGCCTCACCAAGAAATCATCAAACGATACGAGAAAGCACTTAACCCAGTGCCTGCCCTCTGAGAAGCACTCAACACATTGTAGCCAACAGAAAGGAGTGGTCCTGTGTTCTCAGGGGCAGGCCCAAGACTGTTCAACCCATGCATCTGAGATGGCCCGAGCTGGAACTGGCCTGGGATCTAGAGAGATCAGGTTGGAGGTTCAGGGTGGGGCTGGGAGTGGAGGGGGGCATGGGGACACGAACAGGGAAAGAAATGGGGTCTGTGGCTAAAAAGCACAGCTCAGGGAGAGGTAAGCTCCTATCAATTTTACCCAAAATTCTACCAGAAGCTGTCTTGATGGCTTCAGCCAAATGATCCTATGCACCAGAACACGTTTTATGGGAAAGGGAGAGTTTGCTAGGTCTAGAGATGGGGCACTTGCTCATTCAGAACTTGGCCCAAGTTTTAGGTTAGGAAGAGATAGCATGAGACCCAGCCCCTAGCCTTTGGGAACTCCCAGGTGATTTGGGGTGGTGGCCATGAGGGTTATTCACCACTGTGTCCATTGCTTCTGCTACTGAGCACTTCATAGGATCACACTTTCTTCCCTCCACCTCTCCTCACCTCCTGGGTTAGGTGTGGCCCTGTGATGCCTCTGGCCTGTAATATGGGAGCAGAAGTGACACGGAGCACTTCTGGGTGGATGCTTGGGGAGAGCTGATGCCACACTCCCTTCCTCCCACCATGATGCCTGGCAACACTCCAGAGGGTAGAGGCTCATCAGCTTGTGTCCTTGAATGAGGAAGATGGGGAGCAGAGCCTCTCACCAAATCACGGTGGACCTGCAGTATGAAACCCCATCCCTTTGCCTGTTAATGCCCACCAGTCAGTGTTAAGCCACTGTGTGCTGGGGTTTGGTTGTTAATTGCAGTCCTGAGAAACTAGCAAGACAGAGCCAGTCCCTGGGAGAAAAGCAAAATCCTGACACAGGAGACAGCAGGGACGTGCCTGAGGAACTAAGGGTCCTCAGGAAGGGTTGGGTAAGAGTTCCAGGAGGAGGTTTGGGGCTGGACCTTGAAGGCTAAGCAGGACCTAGAGGATGCTGAGGAATGGACCAGATGCTGGGGTAACCCTGGAGGTAGCTGCAGGTGGGAGGAGCTTGGAGGATAGAAGTGTTTGAAAACGCTTGTGCCTGGAAAAGAAGGTGCTGGCAGCAGTCTTAGAAGAGCTGGTATCCAATTTCTTTCTTTCACAGGCTAGGTGTACGGGAGAGACAAGTTCAGCTCAGACTCAAAGCCATTTCGTCAGGGCTTCCCTGGTGGCGCAGTGGTTGAGAATCTGCCTGCTAATGCAGGGGACATGGGTTCGAGCCCTGGTCTGGGAAGATCCCACATGCCGCGGAGCAACTGGGCCCGTGAGCCACAACTACTGAGCCTGCGTGTCTGGAGCCTGTGCTCCGCAACAAGAGAGGCCGTGATAGTGAGAGGTCCGCGCACCGCGATGAAGAGTGGCCCCTGCTTGCCACAACTAGAGAAAGCCCTCGCACAGAAACGAAGATCCAACACAGCCAAAAATAAATAAATAAATTAATTAATTTTAAAAAAATGATAGCAATTATTATTATTTTTTAAAAAAGCCATTTCGTCATGATTGGGGCTGAGCAGTATGGGACCTGGTGTGATCAGAAGGTAAGGCACAAAGGATGGGGGTCTCATCCTTCTGGATCCACCTCCCTTCCTCCAGGAAGCCCTCTCTGACTACCATGTGGAATGTGAGAAGAAAGCAAAGCTCTGAAATCAGACAGATGTGGTTAGAATCCCGGTTTTCTTCCTTCAATCATTCAGTCCTTCACTCAGCATCTGTAACGGGTCAGGCACTGTTCCATGTCCTGAAGATGTATTGTGAGCAATCCCCTGGCCTCCCCTGCATCTTCTATTCAAGTGAGAAAGTCAACCACAATAGTCACAACACAAATAAGAAAACAATTTGAAGTCGTGATGTTGATGAAGAAAATAGCTGAGGGGCAGAAATGAAGAAGTCCAGAGGGGCCTACTTTACACAGGGTGGTTAGCGACAGTCACTTCCAATGGGCAACCTTGGAAACTAACACTTAGATGAAGAACAGGAGAGAACATTCCAGGTAAGAAAAATGGTGTGTGCAAGACCTTTAAGTGGGAACGAGCTTGGGTGGGGAAGGGAAGTAGAAACAGAAAGAAGAGTAGTGTCTCTGGAGAGTGTTCTGAGCTGAGGCTGGGGAGGCAGAGCTGTGTCTTCCAGGCTGTGTTAAGGGTGGATTCAAGATATATTTTAGAGAGCAAGTCGGTAAGAAGGGAGAAGGAGAAAGAGAGGGTTATAAAACCTGGGGAGGGGGTGACATTGACCGAGATGGGAAAGTCTAGGGAAAGGATGGAGCAGGTCTGGAGGGGGAAACTGCGTCTGCTCTGGATGTGCTAATTCTGCCATGTCTGAGATCTTGTGGAGATGGCAGTGGGCAGTGGAATCTGCAAATCTGAAGGAAGCTCCAAGGAGAAGTCCAGGTGGGGGATACAGACGTGGGACCATTGGCATAAGAATGGTATTTAAATCCAGGGCACTGCACCGCATCACCTGGGAAGTGAGGGTGGAAAGTGAAGAGAGAGGGCCCAAGGGGGTCTAAGGAAGACCAATATTTAGGGGTCAGAAAAAGGAGGACCCCATGAAGGACTGGCCAGTGAAGGAGGAAACCTGGGAGAGTGTTCAGCATGGGAACTGGGAGAGCAGGGTGTTTCCAGAAGAAAGGCGCAGACAAAGGACTAAGATGAAGTCCCAGAGTGGGGCTGGACCCAGCCAGATGGGGGTCATGGGTGACCCTGACTGAGTGGTGTCAGGAGAGCATCGGGAACAGAGCCAGGCTGCAGTGGGGTCTGGAGTGCATGGGGTTGAGAAAGTGGGGACCATGTGTGTGCATCAAACTCTGGAGAAATTGGACTTGGAAAGAGAATCGAGGAATCAGGAGGTGGCTGTCAAGGGGAGGAGCTGGCTGTAGGAGGACTAGGGGGGCATGTCTGAGAAAGGAGGAGAGCCGTGTGAAAGGCGGAGAGGACACCACCGAGGGAGCGAAGTTCTTGAGTAGCTGGAGGGGTGAATCCAGAGCACAGGTGGAGAGACTTTTCTCCATCCATCTAGGAAGGAAGAAGCAGAAGAGGTGCCTATCTGGGTGGGGTGGTGAGTTTGGTGCTGGGAAGATGAGAGTTTCGAACTGGAGGGAGAGTGCAGGGGCGGAGGAGGAGGTGTGAGAGCATCGTCTTCGTGTGGGAGTGGGACAGCGGACTGGCAGAGAGAGCTGGGGGGTTGCCTGGCGGTACTGCTGGATGTGCCCAGACTGAGATCCTGAATTTAGAGCAAAGCAGCCAACCCGATTGTGTGATTATCCCCCAACAGCTCTGCTGCAGGCAAGAAGAAGGCAGATGGGAGGGTTCATTTAGGGCTGGTATTTTGCCAAGGGGCTGTAACCTACAAGAGAAAGGCTGAGTTGCTGAGGGAATCCACCTTGGAGCAGAGGCTGGATGGGAAGGGAAGAGAGGCCAGCGGGGCGGCCTGGGGCAGGGGTGGGGCTCAGTGCATTGAAACGGAAGGAATGGGGCAGTGGGGGAACTTGAGTGGCAGGCAGGGGAGGATGACGACCTGTGTCTGGAATCCAGATTTGAGGATGGGAAGGATGAGGTGGTCCAGGTTTGACTGAAGGAAAGGGTCCCTGAGGAGCCCAGGGAGAGGCTGCCAGAGGAGGGTGGGTTGAGGTGCTGCACGGTCCATCTGATAGGATGCAGATGTCACCAAGGATGAGGACAGAAAGCCCTGACCAGGAGGAAGGCGCAGCCATGCGTGAGCTCTGAGAGCCAGGCCGGGCTGTGGGGTTCCCAGCAGGCTCTGCAGCACCACTGCCCAGCTTCTGCCACTTTCCAGATGCATGACCCCGGAGACTTATTTCCCTTCTCGGCACTTCGGTATCTCCACTTGTAAAAACGAGGACAATAATTTGTACCTGTCTCCTCAAGTCACTGTGAAGACTAAACGAGATAATTCAGATAAAGCACCAAACAGTGCCTGGGGCAAATTAAGTGCCAGTAAGTGTTAAATATCACCCTGTGGAGTGGGTTGAATTGTAGCCCCCCAAAGACAGGTTCATGTCCTAATCCCCGGCACCTATAAATGTGACCTTATTTGGGAAAAGGGTCTTTGCAGATGTAATTAAGTCAAGGATCTTGAGATGAGACAGTCCTGGATTGCTTGGGAGGGCCCTAAATCCCATGACAAGAGACAGAAAGGAGACACAAGACACACAGAGGGGAAGGCCATGTGACAATGGAGGTAGAGGTAGGAGTGAGGCAGCCATGAGCCGAGGGGTGCCTAGCTTATGGTACCAGAAGCCAGAAGCAGCAAGGAAGGATTCTCCCCTAGAGCTTTCGGAGGGAGCACAGTCTTGCCGACGCCTTGATTTTGGATTTCTGGCCTTTAGAACTGTGAATGAGTAAATTTCTGTTGCTTTAAGCCACCAAGTTTGTGGTAATTTGTTACAGCAGCTCTAGAAATCTAATACACACATGTGTCTGGGCGGTGATAATTGTTACCTTTGGAAACTGACATGGGCATTAAAGAAGAAAGTACATGAAAATTTCAGGTGCAATGAGGTGACCAATAAATATCAGAGTGTCCCTCCCAACCTCCACCATACTGGCATGTTTACACACACACGCACGCATGCATGCACACAGGGACATTCTTTTGGCATAAGTGTTGCTTTGTGCTGTTGGTTATTATTTTCTTAGGCATAGCCTTTGATCACTGTATTCAGACTCAACAAGAGACGCTGCTACCAACGGTCACAGATGGGCAGTTGGCACAAATACACACATACATATGAAACATGACAGGGACAAATGTCCAGAGCAGCCCCCAGCATCAGACATGATAACGTCAGAGAAGGAGAGGGTGGTGTGTCTTCAGAATGTGGTTCACTGAGAGGCTGATGCGATTGAGGAGGTTTCCCTTCCTCGGCTGGCCACAGGCTGGGTCTGGACCCGCACGGGTTCTGCAGACTTGGGGCACAGCCGTGCGGGGAGAGAGGCTGGCCCTCTGTGGAGCTCTGAGTCATCTGCTAGCTTTAATGAGAACTAACTCACAGAGCGGGCCTAGGGTGGGGAAAAGGCAGCCCGGAAGAGGCAGTGTTGGGGCTCCAGGCTGTCTGATTGATCAGCACAGGTCAATATCTTGTCAGTTTCAAAGCTGGACCCTTGAGAACTTGACTCTGTGCTGAGCAGTACCCACAGCTCTCCTCTGGACCAGCATTTGATCCTTCTCAGTCATGGGGAATGAAGCCTCTGACACTCACCGGCCAGGTTTGCTTCCTCTGCAGATATTTTCAACTGAAAATCATGGCAGGCTTAAGGCAAATAACTTTCAGTCAGAAAACATGAAAAAGAAGGTTCTTGGCACTTGGGAACACTGGTGAAGAATTGTCTCTCTGAAACTGGAGTTTCATTTGATGTTTCTTGGAAAGAAACCATCCAACTTACTTTATATAGTCTTTCACTTCTTCAAAGGGTTCAGAATCAAACCCTAAAAAAAGCATAAATAATCCAAAAAAATTTTGTACTCTGTCCTATGAATGCTGTTTCCTTCCTCCTCATAAGGTAGGTATACTTATGAACTCTGAAAAGTAATTTCAGGGGAAAAAATGTAATATTAGTCCAGTTTTTATAACAGTGAAAGTGTTTTGTTCTTGCCTTGGGGATTATTTTTAAGTCAGGGTGGTATTGCTGATACAAGTTGACATACACAAGTCACAGAGGCCAAAGTCCTTCAGATTTTATGTCTGCCTTCCCAGGTGTTTATGCTTTTAGAAAAGGGGATTTGCCGCCCAGGAATGTGTGTGTTAATCCAAACAGGGCTCCTTCCCACTGTTTCAGATCCCGGTGTAGACTTGACCTCTGGGCCCAGCCCTCCCATCCCCCTCCCCTGATCCATGTATACTCGACCATGCTGGCCCCATACCAGGTTTCAGCCACGGGGGGCAAGTGTGTCCTCTCTCATCTCAGCCTGTCTGTCTGTCTAGACATTCAGAGCCCTACCAGGCAGGTCAGTCCCATGGCTTGGGCCCAGATGGAGGCAACAGGGCCGTGACCCGTGAGGATGGCCCAAAGCCCAGTCTCTCTGATGCTCTGAGAACAGCTCCCAGCGGCCTCTTCGCGGACAGCTGTCAGATAAGAGATGCAGTGTTCCAGGGCGGCCCTGGCCATCTGCTGGGCAAGTATTTTAAGCCCAATTTCTTCTGGAAGGAAGTTTTAAGAAACTTCTGCCTTGATGTTCCCCATCTATGCATAATAAAAGCCCACACATGACCGGGTCCCACAAAGGGAGGCTATCAGGGGTCTGGAGGGAGATGGGGAGCCTCTCCTCTTTCCACCCAGCTGAGTGCTCTCTTAACGTGTCAGGGTGCCCGGGTTGCCACACTCTTTGGCTACAGTGAGAACTACGTCATTCCACACCTACTATGTGTGATGCTGAGGAAGCAAGGGATGGGGTCCCCACACCCCTAGTTCTCACAGAGCAGACAGCCCAGGCCTTGCCAATCACCAGACCCCCAGAGGTGAGGACCCAGGTCCCTCCCTCTTGTCCCACGGCCCCTCCAAGCTCCAGCGCCCCAAGTTCTAACACACACTCAAGCTGGGGCTCCGAGAGTGCGTGCAAAGCCTTACTGCCCAGAGGATGAAACTGAAGGTGGGATTGAATGGGGTGGCAGGGAAGGCCAGGCAGGTGACATTTGAGCAGAAACCTAAAAAAGCCAACCCTGTGCATATCTGAGCACTTTAGGAAGAGGGGACGGCAAGCCTGTGATGCCGGAGTGAGCCTGGGGTAGTCCAGGAAACAGCCCAGACTGTTGGGATTTAGTTCAATCAAAGTGTCATTTTCTTAGGACCAATGAAGACTTCTGTTTCATACTATAGCCACTGAGTTTAGACAGCAGCTTAATTTTCCAAAATGCACGTGTCACCAGAGTTGCAAGAGGCTACCTTCATCAAGCCATTATCAGTCTCATTTGTCCTCCAGGGGACGTGATTTGTCAGAACCCTGCCAGCACCATGGCTCTGGCAGCAGCTTTTAAAGGAAGGGGTTTAGAGGAACCTAGTGGCCCCGGAGCCTGAGCAGGTGGGGTGTGGAAGGAGGAAGGGACGACCATGAAGCAAAAAGGGGCCCTAAAAGGAGAACCATTTGGCCAAAGGCTGGACTTGCCTCTTAAGAAAGAAGTTTGTAATCTGAATCAGCCCAGGGTTCTCACTACTCGTTTTTTAAGTGGCCAAAAGTGTAAATTGTGCTCTGCGGCCAAGAACAAACTCGGGCTTTCAGAAAAGAGGATTTGCCACGAATCCTAATCGGACATTTAATCGCCACCTGCCCATCCCACGGTCACGTGTTGAGTGTGCACCAGGTGCCAGGGACCATGCTGGACCAGGGGTCTGCCTTGACTCTTACAGTTCAAAGGCCAGAGAGACACAATTGCAGTGTAGTTATTAAAATCCCCTGGCGGAGACGAGGGCATTTACCTGCAAGCCAACAGAAGGCCGGCCCCAGAGCTCGGTGACTGGGAGCCTGAGTCAGGCCTGAAGCCCCTGGGGATCAGGAGTGGAGCCCAGGGAGGGACTTGGAGGGGCCAAGGCTGAGCCCGTGGAGGGTCGCCCAGGGCAGTTTCTGGGACAGCTGACACAGCATACTTGCACAGCACTGAGCAAGTCCAAGCTGACATCTCTTTGAAGAGCCGCTATTCCAACTGGGGGCAACATGGGCTGTGATGTCTCCCCCAGCACAGGTGGCCATGTTTCCCCTCTAAGTACTCAGACCTCATACCTAAGCGCACACTCTCAGGGCATGCTGTGTGCCTTTGCTTCTCATGGGACCATGATACTTCCACACAATTCCAAGATGCCCTCACATGCCACGCCCACCGAGCTGCAGAGAGCTGGGGTCAAGCTCACTGCCACTCACACCTTCATTCGTTACCTGCTCTGCACGCTGATTCCATCCCACCTCTGCCCCTGCGGATCCCAGTCGGCAGCCCCTTCCCACGTCTCTGACCTCGCCGAGCCCTTTGGCTTTGTCATTAGGAGGCTCTGTCCTACCTGATGATGGACGGGGCTCTCCCCAGGCACACAGACTAGGGCGGCCTCACCTACAACAGGCCGTGGCCTTGGCCCTGGGCCCTCCTGCCCACTCTGTCCTCCCACTCACCCTGAATTTGGCAGGACACGTGGATGTCTGTGCCAGCGCAAACTGGCAGAGGGAGACAGAAATGAGGATTGAACATTTTGCAACTACAAGAGAAACTGAAACAAACAGAAAGCCCCTTCCTGAGTGGTGTCCTGCAGAGAATTCTCCCCGGGTGATGCACTCACCCGTCGATGCTGCTGCCGGCCCCAGGGTTTCTGAAGTCACCCATGGGAGTCCTGAGTAAGCTCCCAGACCCTGCCACGCTCGATCACGGATAGGGAGCTTTAAAAAAAAAATCCTGCACTGGAATCCCACTGGAGTTTTGAAGAGGTGGGTATTTTGTAAAAACCCCCTGGGCGAGTCTGATGTCCTCCAAGGCTGAGGACTCCCCACCCCGCTTCCCATGCACCATCCGGCCCGTGTTCAGTAGATGCTCTGCATGGGTCGCAAGGGTGGCATGGACCGTCCTCCATCTCATGATGAAAGACCCCGTTTCCTCCCTTTGTGTTTTGCAAAAAGTGTTTCATTAAAGTAAATGCCTAAATATCCACGCTGCAGCCTTTCTTCAAGCAGCCAGTGGTTTACCGTCCAACTGGCTGGGATTTCTTTCCCCAAACCCAACATTTACCCTTTAAAACGAGCTGATAACACTGTTTCTGGATCAGCCCTGAGCTGAGCTGGCAGCTCAAAAGAACAGAACTCTCCACGAGCCCTCCGCTCCCAGCCCTCCCCAGCCTATTCCTCTTCTCACCCATCACTCTGGCCAAAGTCCGCAGTTAGGATCCTGTCCTCTCTCTCTCTCTTCACTGGGAGGACCTGTCTCCTCTCGCCTCGAGCATCTCTCTCTCCATTCAGGTCCAGGACCAGGTCCCAGGCCTCCTGGGAGGACCCCTGACCGTCCCCTGCACCTACACTTCTGTTCACTACCACCATCCAGGTGCAGCCAGAGGGGTCTTAAATTTTTCACTTTTTATTTTGACATAAAATAAAAATTTATTTTGACTTACAAAAAGGTTGCAAAATAGTGTAAACAATTTCCTTACAGTCCCCACCCAGATTCCCCAAAGGTTGACATTTTGCCACATTTGCTTCATCCTTCTCCCACACCCCCAAGATACAGCCCACATGTATGCCTATGATATGTTTCTCTGAATGTTTAAGAGTAAACTGCAGACAGGCAACGCCCCTCACCCTTGAATACTTCAGTGTGTGTCTCCTAAGAATAAGGGCATTCTCTTAAACGACTGTGGTTCAATGGTCAAAATCAGGATAGTAACCTTGATGCAATACTATTATCTAACCTACATATTTGATTCAGATTTTACCATTTGTCCCAATCGTGTCCTTTATGGCAAAAGGAAAATCCCTGATCACACATCACAGTCAGCCATCATGTCCCTTCAATCTCCCTTAGTCTGGAATTCAGAGGAGTCTTTCTCAAATAATTCAGATTGGATTATGTTGGCTCTGTAACAGAAGGCCTCCACTGCCCTGTGAATTTAAAGGGAGCCCGTCTCTAGGATGTGGCCCGCTTGGCCCTGCAGCCCAGCCCCCAACTGTTCCCTGCGTTGCTTGTTCCCGGCCTCCTTTCCACGGCTCTGGTCCCTCCGTCTGGTCTCTTCTCCCAGCTCTTGGCTGGCTGCTCCTGGATCATCCTGAGGGCTCAGAGGAAAGGCCTTCCTTGCTTTAGCTGCACCACCAGACCCTCTGCACCACCAGACCCGCTGCATCACCAGACCTGCTCCCCTACACTTGAACGTGTTTATTTCCTGCACCTTTCACCATCTGCTCATCTTATTCACCTGTTTGTCTTACGCCCCTCAGCCCCACTGAATGTAAGCCCCAGGAGGGCAGGGGTCTCAGCAGCCTGGTTCCTGCTGAGTCCTGAGCACTTGGAATCAATCATGTCTGGTACATAATAGATGTTCAATAAACACTTGTTGGTCAAATGAATACGTGAAGGAATGAAGGCAAGATTTTTCCAGACTATTTGAATTAAAGACAATAAAATCCTTTCACCTACACTTAAATGGGATAGAGATTTCCTAGATGCTGACAGAAGAAGGAAAAATGTTTGTTCCCCAGATAGCTTTTCAGAATGCTATCCAATGACTGAGAAAGCTTTGGCGCCTGGCTCTCCTCTTCCAGTGATTCAGATGTCAAGGTAACAGAAAGGATTTACTTTTTAAGAAAATGAGCCAAGGGACTTCCCTGCTGGCGCAGTGGTTAAGGATCCGCCTGCCAATGCAGGGGACGCGGGTTCGATCCCTAGTCCGGGAAGATCCCACATGCCGCGGAGCAACTAAGCCTGTGCACCACAACTACTGAGCCTGCGCCCTAGAGCCCGCGAGCCACAACTACTGAGCCCACGTGCCTAGAGGCCACGCACCGCGAAGAGTAGCCCCGGCTCTCCCCAACTAGAGAAAGGCCGAGCACAGCAAGGAAGACCCAACGCAGCCAAAAATCAATAAGTAAATAAATAAATGTATAGGAAAAAAAAAAAAAAAGCCAGAGATCTTCCACATCCAGGGCTTTCTGTGTCAGGCTTCTCAGCACAAATAAGTGACACATACTGACATGAAGGTCAGGGTTGAATAACAGGGGGAAGAGTTACTGACAGAGCCACAGGTTCTCCTTTCCTGTTAGAGGGGCCTTAAGAGGCCGCTGAATGCCCTTGGGGGACCCCAGCCAGAACCCCAGCCTCTCCTCATGCCTCTGCAGAGATGGCTCCCGGCCCAGGGGCCCCAGAGCAAGAGGACAGGGCAGGAGTGAGCCTGGGCCTTGGGCAGCAGGACTGAGCTGCTGTCCCTTTAAATTGGTCAGATTCTGCATTCTCATCGGGGAGATGAATCCTCAGCTATAGACATGAGTCAAAGTTTGTCGAGAAAACTGTGCACTTGACTGTGTGTATTTGTACCTCCATACGTATTTTTTTTTTTTTTTAAAGAGAGAAGAGGGGACTTCCCTGGCGGTCCAGTGGTTAGGACTTCGCCTTCCAATGCAGTGGGTGCGGGTTCGGTCCCTGGTTGGGGAGTTAAGATCCCACATGCCTCGCAGCCAAAATATTAAAACGTAAAACAGAAGCAATATTGTAATAAATGCAATAAAGACTTTAAAAATGGTCCACATCAAAAAAAAAAAAAGTCTTAGAAAAGAAAACAAACAATGAGCAGAAAAACAAATGAAACAGTGAGCAGGCCAGTGAGATGTAAGAGGCAGAAGAGAACTGACCATGCAGGGGCTTTGGGCACTGCAGAGTTTGAGCAGAGGCATCGCGTGGCAGGATGCTGCGGGCCGGGGAAGCTCTGGGAACATCTTCCTGCTCCAGGTCTGGGGGCAAAGGTTCCAGGGCGAATGGGGGAGAGTGGATCCTGCTCCCAATGGATACACACCAGGCTGTCCCGGACCTACCTCACTCACTCTACGTTCTAGTGGAGAGACCACCCTTGGGGGTTCTGTGACCCCTTTGCTCCATCACCCTGGCACCAGGATGCCACCACTAACATGGCCTTACATGTGAACAAATGTCTGGGAGCTGCTCCTCCCCGGTGGTGGCATGAGTGGGACAGCGGGCAAAGAATGAGGGGGCCACGGCTTCCCCCAGACCGAGGCCACGCCTTACAGGGCAACTGGCAGCAGTCAGCAGGCTCAGGCCATACCCAGCACTCTTGGGACAACCCACACGTCAACAGCAGGCCCTCAGGCAAGGTCACCAAGAGTTGCAGTAGGTCTGAGGCAAGAAATGCAGGACCTGGGCCTCCACAGGCAGGTGAGCCATTGGCAAAGCTGAAATGCCCTGGTGGCCAGAGAGGCAAGCAAAGCCTGGGGTCTGGAGTGCCCAGCCCCTCCCTCCCCTACAAGGTGGATTTGGACCAGGCCACAATGACATGAGTCCCCAGAATGCCCGGAACTCTTCTGAGGCCGGCAGCCTGGTGGGCATCCCCTCCAAGGCAGACCCTGCCCGGCCTCAGCCTCCCACACCTGCTCCGCTGGGACCTGAGAGGGGGACGGAGGAGCAGGTAGACCTATGTGCGCTGACAGAGCCACACTGCCCGGCTTCACACCCCAGCTCTGCCACCCACGAGCTCGGTGACCCTGGGCAAGCAGACTAAATGCCCCGTGACTCAGTTTCCCTATCTCGGCACCTGGGGTCATAACGGCGGTTTCTTTAAAGGGCCGTTTGTTTGTTCTGAGATGATGGGGTGCTGTGAACAGGACCTCACACATACCAAGTGCCCAATGGTTAGTTGTCACAATAGGTGATGGGGGTTAGGGTGCAGGGCCCTGGGAGCCGGATGGGGGTTGGGCGAGACACCCAGGGGAGCTGCAGGTCTCTCACTCTCCAGGCTCCGGAAACAGCTCCCTCTGGGATTCCAGTACAGAATTCTACTGTGGTCTTTCCGCTAACTGGCCTTGAGACCCTGAGCATGTCTGAGTTTTAAGCACGTTTATATTCTTATCTGCACCTGGGAGATGGCGGGATCTTAATACACATACTTGGATTGAATAAACTGTTCAGGCAAATGACCACCTAGAGGACTAAAAATGTAATGAGGTGGTATAAGCTCTCTGATGTCCTTCCGGGCCGGAAAGCCTACAATGGAACATGGCACCTTTAGGGTGTATTGTGACAATGGTTCGCCAAGTTTGATCTTGTTTAGTCAGTAGATTGACGGGTTACTATAGAGCTAAGTCTCCCGAAATCTGCTTTAAGGAGACCAAGCTGAGCAGCTAGTATAATTTCCCCTTCTCGAGTCCCTTTTGGAAATGCATGTCATACACGGGATAACACGCCAGAAACAAGGGCCTTCTACTGTATCTTCTTCTTGGTACTAAGTTATCCTAAGGACTTAGGGCTTGCCTCAGGAAAGAGAGGTTTCAGGCAAAGGGGGCCCAGTGGTAGACGTGAGAGACGATGAGAGAGCATCCTTTTGCCTTGTCATTTCCCTTCTTCTCACAGCCCCACTCTGGTCTCGCCCAAAGGGGAATTTTAACCATCCATCGATCACCTCACACCTTCTGAGTTCGTACTGTTTATAGGGGGACTCCTAACAACCCTTGACTCAGTCTTTCCTGACAGGTAGGAATGAGTCAGCGCTTCGGGCTGTTAGCAACAGTATCTGACTTAGCACAGAGAGAACTTATGGGAGGGGCCCTGCGCTCAAGGAACAAACAGGAAGCGTGGAGACCAGGCACAGGCACGCCGGCAGCAGGCACCGCGGCCAGGGAACGCACATGTGCCTCCCTGTCTACCCGGCTACAAGGATGCTGCACTCCCATCAGCCCCTTCTCGCCTCGCTTGCTCCAGGTTCAAAGTGCTGGGGAAGAGTACTGGATTGGGCCACGGCTTAGGCCACGGCTGCCGTCGGCTGTCCTGGGGGCAAGGATAGTTTCAAAGGTGGAAGGCAACGGTGGGGGGCAGGCACACAACGAGCAACTGTGGTGGCAATAAGAAAGGGGGGAGGGGGTGGGCTGGATGCTGGCTGATCCCCAGCCCTCCCCCTAGAGAAAAGCTCACAAGAAATGTGCAGGATGTGTGGGAAGAAAAGTCAAGCGCGCTAACAGCATCAAAAAGAAGCCTAATAGATGAAAATACGAGCTGACTGCCTTGGAAAACATCTTGGGAAAATGGCAACGCTCCCTAAATGAATATGGTCATTGCAATCCCAAATTAAGACACCCACCGAACTTTCCAAGATGCTTAAACTAATTCCAAACTGCATGTGAAAGACAAAATGTGGAATGGCCAGGACAGTCTTGAAAAATAAAGATGAGAAATTCAAAACATATTACAACACCATAGTAATTAGCATCATGTAGATGAAAACAAAAAGATCACTGGAAAAAAGAAGAGTTGAAAAACAGAACCACATAATAGGAGAATTTGGTAGATGTCAAAGAGCCATTTCACGTGAAGAAAAGAGGACAGTCCTGGCTGTCTATGGGGGAAAAAAATAAAGTTAGATTCACATTATATCATTAAAAAAAAAAATCCAGGTGGGTTAAAGACGAAAACAAACCGTGGCATTACATAAAGAATATATCACAAAATATATTTAAAACTTTGGCCTAGGGAAGGGCTCTTAAAATACAAAATACAGAAACCTACGTAAGATGAATAAATCTGACTTCTAAAGTGGTGAGAACGACATCAAATACACCACAGCAGTTTGAAGACATGCAGTGGAATAAAATCTACGTTCACAAAAAGATGTGTTCAAGAATATTCATAGGTTTATTCATCCTAGCCCAAACTGTAAGAGCTCAGGTGTTCATTAATAAGACAATAGAGAAAGTGTGGTCTGTTCATACAGTAGAATACTACTCAGCAAGAAAAAGGAAATTACTGATGATTGTAACATTATGCTGAGCAAAAAAGAAATCAGACACAAAAGACCACATACTGCATGAGCCCATTCAAACTCTCCTAAAAACTAATTTATGGTGGAAAAAAATCAAATCAGAACTGAGGTCACCCCTGGAGGCAAGAGGGGAGGGACTTGTGATGCCCGAGAGGGAGCATGAGGGAACTTTCAGGAGTGACGGTCATGCTCCTTATCTTGACAGGGGTTTGGGTGACATCTGCATCCTTGGTCAAAACTTAGCAAATGCATACTTAAGAGTTGTTTTATTACCTGTAAATTTTATCTCAGAAAAAATTTATAAAAAATTAATGAACTCTAAATGATATACGTGTTGAAGTATTTAGGGATAAGGTTGCTGATGACTACGATTTCCTTTGAAATGCGTCACAAGGTAAGATGCAAGAATGGATGGATAGATACAGAATCAAGGAAGTAAGAGTAAAATGTGAAAGGTAGAATCTAAGTGGTGGGTATATGGGTGTTCTCTGTACATCCTTTCAACTTTTCTGTATGTTTGAAAATCTCCATAATAAAATGTTGAGAAAAAAAGATAACAGACTGGAGGAAACATATTTCCAAGATATGAGATTTTTACCCAGAATATACAAAGAGCTAATTATCAATAGGAAAAATAAAAAACCCAACTGAGAATAAGCAAAGGCCTTTAGAAAAAAAAGCAGATGCCAACAATGTCTGAAAAGATCATCCTCTTTGAAAGTGGAAAATTTGAATTCAGACAACAGCACCCCTCTTCCCCCTCCAGGCTGGTATCGTCTTGCGACACTTGGCAGATGTCAGCGGGTGGTTGTGTGAAGCAGAACAGCCAGTTTGGCAGCACCTGTGAGTCTGTTGAAGCCGCTAATCCCACCACCCTGAACCATCACCCAGCACCTCTCCTGCAGGCTGGCGAAGAATGGACCAGGCAGCGCCGAAGATGCAGAAAAGCCATAGCAGGACACCAGGCAAGGAGCTTTTACTCCTGTGTGCAGTGGTTAGAATGGAGTCACTACGGAAAAACCTATGACCTACCGCTAAGTCAGAACCACATACTGACTGTACAGCGTTTACAGAAAAGCAAAACTGCTGAATAAGTAAACACACACACAGAGCAGAGAAAATGGGCTGGAAAAATCCAAACTCCTGCCTTGCTGAGGAAGCAAGATGAGGAACATGAGCCAGAACAACCACTTGATTTGAAATAAATGTATATATACACACACGTATTGCTTGCCTAATTAAAATGAAAAGCATTAATCTATTACCAGTTTAAAACAAAGCTCACCCAGGCTTTAACTTTCCCAGCACTTATTTCAGAGCAAAAGTGGCAAATTATGTAATTTATTTAGGATTTTATAACCTATATCCCCAAATCAGCCTTTCATTTCTCTCTGCCATTCCTAAACCAGTTCTCACCTACCACATAGCACAGGTCTCCCCAAACTCCGTGGACCCTTATAAGATGGCAGTGATTTCTCTCTCTCTCTCTCACACACACACACACACACACGGGTCCAGGCACCTGTTGATTCGTGGCTTCGAGCAGGTGCTATAGAACAGCTTTCTACTAGAGTCAAGCCAGACTTCTATCCTTTTGAATTTTCTTCAAACTATGAGACGGGGTGAGATGGCAGGGTATCTGCTATAATCACTCATCAATACAGTTCAGATCTGTCACCTAATGCCACCCCCCACCCCCAGGTGCTGAGTCATACCTGACTACGTGGGCAGAAAACTTTGCAGTCGCTCTCCCCAGCCACTTCAAAACTTTAAAGAGTGGTTTGCTTTTAAGTATACTACACAGAATTGACTTCAAGCGAGAATTCACGAAATCTGCGTGTCCGGAATACATTGTATGACTGATAAGGGCAGAGTGTGGGCGTGTATATATCCATATGATTTCAGCTGTTTCTCCACCATTTCGTGAAACAAATCAAACAGCTCACCAAAACTAGTTGAAAGTTTTATTTATATAAAATTCATTAAGAACATAAAAGATTAAGTTTCTTTAAAAAAAAAAATCTGCAGTTATTTACAGCAGTATTGCACAAGTAAAGTGGCAATTACCCTGTCAAAATTCATCAGTGCAAAACACAAGTAAGCCAGGGAAATTGCAATACATACGCTACATACGCTGGGTCCTAGGAAACAAGTTAGTGATGAATCAGTATACAGACAGATCAGTGCTATTTATAAATGAGTACCTGATGAGTTCTGATACAGTAACTAGTGGTCACAGAACCTGGACATAAAACGTTAAGAGAGCTTCTAAAGTCTGAAATTCCCAAATAAAAGTAGTCAAGTTACTTAGCCGGGAGCTTGAGGCTGCTTCTTGCACACAATGCTGTTTGGAGCAGGACAGGAGTTACCCCAGCTGGTTTAGCGACACGCGCGGTCACATTCCTGCACAAACGCGTGTGCGGGGTGGACACACGCAGGCACCAGGCTAAATCAGCAGGGATGACAGAGCCATCGACACAGAACCGCTAGGAAGTCTCTTTCAAGCTTCCACTTCTTCACAGCCAGTCCAGTGGGGCCCCCAACCTCTCTCGAAGGCTTTGGAGAAGCAGAAGGAAAGCGTCACCCTGAAGAAGCAGGTGGAGCAAATGCAGGGACCGAATGGTTCAGGGCAGGGGCTGTACAATTAGTTCCTGAAGACACACGGTTTAGTCTGCACCTCAAAGCACAGGAAGCCACAGAGCGGGTGGCGGGAACTCAACTACTCATCAGTTGCCAGTGAGGGGTTAGTGGTGGGAGGAGGTCCTGAAGTCGCTCTGGAAGCAGGGGCCACTGGTCCTACTGCGCCTTCATCCTGCCTGGCCCCTGCCCTCAACAATCTCACGACAGCACCTCCGGAAGAAGACGTTTCCATTTCTCTGAACATGGTATTGTCAGGGATAAATTTTCAATGGAAAAAAATCCTTCCCAACTGCCCATAACACATATTGGGTTGGCCCAAAAGAAGTTCGTTCGGGTTTTTCCACAAGATGTAATGGAAAAACCCGAACTTTTTGCGCGCACACACACACACACACACACACACACACACACACACACACGTATACATTTTGGCTTTAAAATATGGCCTGGAGTTAACAGCATGTGCTTCCATGAGAAGCTAGCCGTTGGGGAACAAGAGAAAGTCACTGGAAAGCTCTAGAGTAGAAGTTGACAGCCTGCTAGGTTTATGGTCTCTCATTGATGTCTAAACACAAACTTCAACATGAGGACAGCAAACTCTACGAATCTAAACCCATTTGACTAGAAATACCAGGAACCAAAGCTGGAGGGCCACCCCGGGGGAGACCACGTCGCCTGCAGTGAGCTAACCAGTCGCCACCTCAGAGTTAAAGCAATTAACAGGACAGCAGGGGGTAGGGGTCAGGGAGGTCAACACTTTTCAGAATTTAAGACATTAAATAAGCTGGAAATAAATATACAACATCTCTACAAGTTACAGCATTATGAAACAGTAGGACACATTACACAGAAAAAGAATCTACAATATTTACAATCCTCAATTCTGAAAAAGTTTAGTAAAAACAGTGATTTTTTTTTTTTTTTTTTTTTTTTTTTACTCATTTATGCTGTACAAAATTTTACAAGAAAGGTAAAGGAAACATAATAATTGCACACAGACGTTTGGCTCAGTTGATAAGTAAAATATGACTTCCTAATCTAATAAATAGTCAAAATATATACAACATTAAGAAGGGGAAACAGGAGAAAGCTGTCGTCTACTGTGTACATTTTTTTTTTTTTTTTAACTCGGAAGAAATTTTCACCTGGTTTCTCCACAACCAAGAAAAAAAAAAAAATTCTTCATAAACAGGAGTCCAGGTAATTTGCAGATTCACTCATGAAGTTAATTTCGTGTGTGTTTATTGCATTTCTGTGAAAAGTCACAGGACACTTTCTACAAACCTCACGTTGAGACGAGGTGGTCAAGGCACAAAACCCGCATTCAGTTTCCAAAAAGGGATTGAGTTATTTTTTTCTCTATAAAAAGTCAAAGAAAGGAAAAATAAGAAGTCAAAGGTACACCCACAGTGGGTATACTTTCTGCAGGGAGGCATCTTGATAAACAGATACGTACAGTACAGAGACGTCCAGTCACCTCTCTTAAGTCCTGGGGCAACACCCTCTTAATACTTCTACAATTCATAGAATCTCTAATTTCCTCACCAGCTGCTTCCACGGCCAGCCCTGGGGCCTGGAGGCCGCCGAGCCCGAGGTAAACTTGCACGTGGGTGAGCGAGCTCTCAGCCCCCGGGCACCAGGGCTGAAGGAACAGAATAAAGTGCTCCAGTCCGAGAGACTGGCCCGTATAGAGCATGGAGATCCTGGGAGGGGAGCGGCCCAGAACCAAATACGTCTTTGGTGTGTGTGTCCAGCAGGCCCACGGCTGCAATTCCACCAACCACCTTAACAACCGCGTGGACTTGAGGACCCTGCAGAGGGGTTCAAGACATGTCAAGGACACAAGCTGAGACTCAACACAGCTTTTAAACAATTCAAGACCCCAAGAAGGTATCTGGGGAAAAGAAAACTTTTAGAAGGAAGAATATTTGGAGTCAAATATCTCTACCTAAGGAAAAAGTGTATATGCAACATATATATATATATACTTATATAAAATTATGAAGATACAAAAATGAATCAATTTTTCCAACTGATAACGTGAAAACACTGGTTCTCGATGGGCCAAAAGCAAATACGATAGTTGTTGTTGGCACTGTTGACTCATCTGAAAAATCACGTATCTTTTTTAAAAAGCTGTTCAATGATCTGAGGTTTCTAAAACTATAAGAGTGATGGGGTCTTCACAGAATGATCTCCACCTCCCCTCTTTCAATGCTCCCTAATCTGTCTTTCTTGGGTCTCCCCAGTAGTTTAACTGCCTTTGAAAAGACTGACCAACTCGTGGGCTTCCATTCTCTGCCATAATCATGGCAGGCGCGGAGGAAGGGCATCCCCAACAGAAGTGGCCGCATGAAGGGGGCCTGACAAAATCCAGCCGTCCCAAGAGAAGTGGAACAAGTGACACAGACATCTGTCAGAAGGCCAAGGGACCATTTCAGACTTGTGTCCAACGGGGTTTTTAATAGAACTGCCGAGAGCAGAATTAAGTCTGTATTTCAAAGAGTGGGAACCAAGTGTTAGCCATCAAAAGCCAGATGAACTCTGAGTTGGACAAAAAGCCAGGATGCCCAGGAAACAGCTGTCTCAAGTCCCGCCCATAGCCTGCACCAGTTCCCACAAGGGCTCGAGCTTGGATACCTCGACGGGAACTCGGCTGCACGTGGGCATGTTAACCACCTGGGGGCCTTAGGCTAAGAGTCCATCCTGCGATATGGGAAGGCCTGCATCCAGAAAAGCCAACAGTGCATCCCTTGTGTTATGACCGCCATTACCTCTTCAGAACACTTCTAAACGACAAGCCCATCAAAACCAAACGAAAACCAACATCGAGCACCTCCCAGTGAGTAAGCTACCAATAGACCAACAGACCTGTGTCTGATACAGGCAGATACTAACTCATGTTCCGACCCAATTATGCTTTTTACCATGAAAATACACTGGACCAAATGTGTGCATCAGGGTCCCGACAGGCTGGAGGAGCGTCACCAAAGGACGTAAGGAGAAACACAAGAAGAGTCTGAAATTTTGCCACAGACGCAACTGAATTTAAGGAGGTAAGTAGATATTTACAAAATGGGAGTGGCATGTCAATACAGGCTGACAAGAGACCCCTCTGCCCCTTTTACCAGTTCCACTTCGTAAGAACTTTTTTGGTATTAATAATAATGACTTAAAAAAAAAAAAAAGGTCCAAGAGGCAATGGCAGGGAAGGGAGGGGCTGCATCATACCTCTCCTGTTTAAAAATGCTGTATGGTGACCTCTAAAAATAAACTAAGGCAGCTTTATAATTCAGCTGGCTCAGTTTCCACTGCAGAGTTTACACAATCCTCTGAGTAGGCAAAAGGTTCTTAAAATTTTAGTACAAAAATCACTCACAAGTTGGTTAAAAAGTTTCCGTTTCCTTTTTGAAAAACCTGTTCTTATCAAAGAAGGTGGGAACAAAAAAAAAAAACACACACGGCATGTAAACACCATTCTTGCATAAAATCCTGCTCCAAAGAACCATGATTTGTACATTGTTTAAAAAGACAATCCTCCCTCATTTACATTCACAACAAGCTTCGGTTAGAAATTCGGCCGCGTGGTGATGATGAAAGACAAGGTCAGGTCCACGTGCAGCTCGGTGTTCTCCGGGGCCACGCCGGCAGGCTCCCCGCCCGCCCCCTCCGGCGAGGGACCTCGGGCTGCACAGCAAGGGCACCGAGACACCGAGGCGCTGGGCTTGTCGCTCTGAACGAGCAAAATGTCTGCACATCCCGGCTCCGTGAGGAACCCGCTGTCACTGCATCCTCCACACCAGACGGATGATGTGGCGTAACAGTCGTAAGATAACCATTTGCGGGTGACCTTCGGCTGCTTGGTGATTATTCAGAAAGACCTGAAACAACAAAAGGAAAGCTCCTTACTTTCCAGCCCCGACTTATTTCGGGGGCTGGCGGGGGAACCCATATTTAAGGGAACAAACAATCCCATCTGAAGAGCTATGAAGGTGCCTCTTAAAGGGCCACTTCTTCCCTGAGACGTCACTGCATACACAGCAGGCACACCGAATGATGGTTTTCTTTAAAGCGACCAAAAGGATGTTTGGAAAACTCAAAGAGAATCCCTGAATCTGTTTCCCCCCCCCCCCTTTTTTTTTTTTTTAATTGTAAACTCTTGTAAATTCTTCTTTGGAATAAAGGAGGCTTTTACCGTTCACAAGGTTATTTGTGAGTTGCAATTTTTCCCTGTATTCCCCCATTCAATCTGGGCTGCCACAATCAGACAGACAGAAAGTGTGAGGACACTTTCTTCTTGCATCTGTAGTGGAAATCTTAGCAGACAGTAACTGCCCCAGGTCTGTCAAATAGATGCACTGTTTCCCCTTCTAAAAACCACATATTCTTTCCACAGGTGACGCCATCGCTGGCCGGAGCTGCCTTGACCAGGAAACGTAGCAACCATTGGAAAACGAGTTATCCCCACCGGCTCTGCGCAGGTGCTGGAGAAAAGCCACTCCCAAGTCCCGGAGTCGGGGGGTCCCGTGAAGAGAGGCGCAGGTAAAGCAGATGGGAAGAGAGGAAAGAAAGAACTTGGTGGATGCGAGGTAACCATCTTACTGCCCAAGTTACCAACATTCAAATATGTTTCAGACTCCCTCAAGGGTGAGTTTCGGGTGGCTGTCATTTACTTGAGAAATCAGTGATTCGGGGTAATCTGCCCTAAGAAGCTAAATAAAGTGGAGCATTGATGAGCCACCGTGTCTCTGGCTGTCGGTGAGCAGCTCTGCTGGGTAAGCGCTGTTGGTCCAGTGCTGCGGCCACGGTCACCGACACAGGCGGCGTCAACCACTGGCCCCTCCAGTACCCCGGAGTGGCAGGCAAAGAGCGATGAAAAATAGAAAAGCCCTGTTTGCTGGGGCCCACCATAGGATCCTGACAAGCTGAGAAACTGTTCCAAAGGAAAACGGCCAGGGTATTTCAAGGTCTCAGAGGTCCTTGGGTCTTCCACCTTCCGAGCTCTAATCCGTTTTGCGGGTAAGTGCAGGGTGTAAACTCAGAGCAGCCAAAGCTGGTAACAGAGCACATCTGCCTCCGTGTCAGGACCTGTGACCAGTTTCCCTGTTCGGGTCTGAAATCCACACCCCAGGCCAGCTCCCTGCTCTGTCTGGAGCGCTCCACCAACCCCCTTCTCACTCCGGAGGGCTCGGGGGTGCTTTCCAACACACATCCACGGGACCACCGGCCACGGGGCAGGCTGAGGACAGGCGCCCCCTTCCCAGACACAATCGCCGTTCACAGACGCCAGCTGCAAGCAGAGCTCCCTCTCCGCCACTGTTTACACAGCCCTCTGGGGCTCGTTGTACGGGATGGAATTGTGATAAGGCCGGAGCACTTCCCTTGCTCCTTCCAGAACCAGGAACCAGACTGGAGGAAATCAGCTTTATGTAAGCGATTCCTGTAGAGGCGCTCCGTAACCACAGTCTGCGATTTTTATCTGCTTGACACACAAGATTGCTTTGTTTTGATTTAACTTTCAAAATTACTTTGCTTCTTCTGGGTGAGAATAATTTAGGGGAAGGTTAATTTTAGTTGAGACTAATATTAACAGGTTGAAAGAGGCTTATTCAAAATAAAACCACGACTTACTAAAATGAAGAAAGTGTATGCAGGGCTGAGCTAAATCATCCCCTCAAGGTGGGAAATCTCAAGCCAAACAGTTGTCACCGCTGGCCTCAGTAGGACCGGAGAATGGAGTCAAAATGACGCCACGAGGGGACTGGGTCACACAGTAGGGACAGACCCCAACTGTTGACACTTAGCCAATTTTCTATTCCAGAACTGGCAGTATCTGAGAGGAGAGACCTTCCACGCACCCCTGAGGACAGCAGGTGTAGGATGAGAGAAGTCTTCCCGAGTTTTTTAGACTGTTGCTTTCGTGTCACATGAAAATAATATGGGGGGGCGGTATGCAAAGACATGCCAGGGTGGCAGGGGAAGGCAGGAAAGGTCTGTTAAAAGGAACACCCAATCCCTGACAAATGAGAAGATGCTGCAACATCTGGGTTAGCGAGGATACAAGGACACCTGGCCCCTCGACAGCACGCGTGACAACATGGCACACGCCGTTAAACCAGCGAATGATTGCTTTTGGATGACATTCCGTGGAGGAAGCCATTACCACTGATTCCAAGAGCCCTGCCAGCCCAGAAAGCCCTCGACAGCTGGCAGAGCCCGCCGAAGCTGCTGCTGGCACAGCGTGGATGGCCCCCACCTCACAAACAGCTGGAGGACGGGCAGCTGGCGCGAGGGCAGACGCGCTGCCCTCTGACACCTGCAGCCGTACTGATCAGCTTCCTTATGGGAGTCACCGAGCACACGGTCTGGGCCTGACGACGCTAACGTGGGGCAGGCGTGGTCGGCCCAGCCAGCGTGAGATCTTAGGCTTCTGGCCTCCAGGACTGTGAAGAAGTACATTTCTGCTGTCTAAGGCCCCCTGTCCGTGGTCCTGTGCTCCGGCCGCCCTAGCAAACGAATACACCAGCTCATGCTTAACCACCGTTCCTGGTCCTTCACCTTTCAAGTGAAAAACAAAACTTCTTAGCTCATAGCTGCGTAATGCTGTTTTAGTCTAAATCATAAAAACACTTTAGAAAGATATGTTACAATGATTCATTTGGGGAAAGAGCTAAAAAACTAAATACGCTCCTAGGTACAGACAATTTATGTCTTACACACACACATATACAAAGTGCAGGATCCCATCCAACTGGGATTTTCATCTCCATGGTCTAGATCAAGAAGCGGATTATTTGGGGTGACTGACTTTTATGGCCATCCTGACAGCCCATGCTCCTCTCTGGCTCAGGGGCTCCGGCATCACGGGCAACGCTCGACTTCGTAGCCTGTCTGCACCCAGTTAAGTCTCGTGGGCACTCCTGAGTCACCAGCACCGCATGCAGGAGAGCACGGCGCAGCCCACCGTACAGCGCGCCCACGGGGCCACCATCAGTGAGAACAGCCCGAGAGAAAGCTGCCCTGTCTCAGGAGCCAGAGGCAGGCAAGTGCAAGTTCCCACCTCGCAGACGGAAACACATCCACACATGCCAGTGAAACCTGAAGCCTACACCAAAACGCAGTCAAGATGCGGAGGGTCCTTCTTGTCCGAAGAGCAACATGACAGCATCTTCTTTACGGAGCTTACGCCCTGCTGAGGGACAGAGCCATGCGAATGAACACGATCTTGTCACAAGGGTAATACAGAGGTAAAGACAATGACAGAGAAAGAAGCATCGGCCAGAGAGGCGGGCAGCGGGGCCAGGAGAGCCGGGGCAGGAAGGCACAGAGCCAAGCCCCATGCTGAGTCAGAGAAAGAAGAGTTACTGGGAGGAAAGGAGAGGGAATTACAGGAGGAGATGCAGGGCCCTGCACGCAAGAAGGAGCAGATGGCTTGGTAAAAATCGTATTTTATGGTAAAATGTAGTATTTGATTTTTCACAATAAGCCAGAATGAAAAGCAGTGTCAAATTCCGGGACTGTTCCATCCAAGAATCGTCCCATAAAGGTAAGCGATGGATTCAGGAGCTCTGAGTTTCCCTGGACAGACTTAGGTTTTCTTTGAAGATGTGAAATAATGACCTTGGAGACAGTGTCAAGAGCATTCAGCAGGGACGTTCCCTGCACGTCCACACCAGAGGCCACGGGCTCACCTGGGTGGCACATGGGGGTAGGCTGTACCGAGGGTCTGCCCTGGAGTGGGGAGCAGGGTCCAGGCTGACTTGTCACGACCGGGGAGCAGCCCGTATGTCGAGGAGCTGGGCCTCCGCGTGGGGTGGGACAGGAGAGGACGCTCAGGGACCGGACACAGCGCCGGCGACCACCATGGCTGTAGCACCGGGACCGCCTCAGGTTGCACTCGAGGCCACCAATCAAGTATCAGGGAATTTAATTACATTTTAATGCCAAAACAATCACAGCCAAACCAGGGAAGCAGGTGTGCCGCATGCAAAAGAGGCCTGGAGCCCAGGCTGCCCCGGGGAACTGGCCAGGTTGACCACAACATACCCGCAGTGGGCCGCTCTGATCCCGCTTCACTCTCCTGCAGATGGAGAGGAGCCCAGCCTCCGGAAAGTACACAAGACACAGCAGGCCTTCGGACTTTGTGAGCCTGAGCTTGGGGATGAGAAGGATCGCCCGCTGTCACCGATAAATGGAACAACCTGCCACACGCCTTTTCAGTCTTCACGACCCCCGAGCCAGCGTGGCTCTCCTGCCCTTTCACAGACGGAGCTTGCGGGTCAGGAACCACCAAGTAACCCCGACGGTTCAGCTCAACTCCAGCTCAGTGCAGAACACACACTCACCGATCCGGGCTCCAAAGGCAGGGTCAAACCTCGCTGGGCCAAGTGACTCAGTACGTACAACCCACAGGTACACTCAGCATTACTCAAGGGGGCTTACCGTCAAAACCACACAGATGCGCACAGTGCCGTAAAAATAAAGGTTGAGGAAGATCACAAATATTAAGAAAGAGAGACTTACCCTGGGAACTAGGGCTGAGATTTGCTGCAACAGAACCACAGTTTAGGGAAGAGCTTCCTGGCAGTCAAGGTAACAAGGACATTATTTTTCACCGTCTTATCAAAAAGAGCTCAATACCAAACTCTAGGAGACAAACCAAAAAGCAAGGTATATCCGCAGAACTCTGAGACTCTGAGCAATTTTTTAAAACTTGTTCAGAAACTTGTTTCTTATAGAATTTCAACACTGAATGCCTAAGACATCCTAGACTTTTTTTTTTTTTTTTTAAGGTAGATACATTTTTAAGTGGGAACACGTTATAGGAGACTCAATTCTGGACTCTGAGACCAGGAAGGGCTCTGACAAAGAGAGAACCTCTGCTCCAGTTTGGGCCAGTGAGGATGGAGTGTCTGTCTGTCTGGATGGCATCTGCTCCCCCAGGGGCGGTCACAGCATCTTCCAGAACAGTGCTGAGAGCTGCCATCATCACAGGTGACAGAGTGAGGCAAGGGACAGAGCGGCCCCGGTGATGGATGGAAGACCACCTCTACCCATTCATAACCCATCAATCTAAACGTTATTTTAAGTGACAAGCACGTGACACAGAGGTCAGAGAGGAACAGGGCCCATGTGTGACGACTCAATGTGGAGACTGGCTAAGAAGACCTGGTCTCTCTCCACTTTAAGACCAAGAACCACCGTCAAAGGACATCTCAGCTCAGATTCCAGTGCAGGTTCCATAGCCACTGCTGTCCTCAGGTGTCAGACACGCTGCTGCAATGCTGCCCAAAGACCAAATTCACTTTCTATTTATCACCAAGGCAACACGGGCATTTGCATAGCTAGTGCCTAACATGCTTTGATGTCAACACAGCTGTGGAAAGAGTGCCAGCGGAGCTCCTTCACCGGATGCGGTGCCCCCCTCCACCCCAAGCACCAGAAGTGAGCTCTCCCGCTAGGGTGATGATGTGATCCTCTAACGTCGCAGAAAGACTGCATCTGCACAAATCCCGCTTTCCAATTTTCAGTGCATCATTTCAAAGAATCTATTACAGGTACCGCTTTTGGTAGGACAAATAATCACTTCTCCCATTAACCTGGCATGCACTGCCTTTTCTTAGTACAATACCTCCCCCTCCCCGCAGTAGATCTCTAGATAACTTGTCGGCCTCCAGGCCCCACGGCCCGAGCTGGCTGAAATGAAGAACCCCGGCCCGTGACCTTCGAGGTGTGTCACTGTGTCAGCCACGGAGAAGACGGAGAGATGGCTCTTACAACTCCCGCACGAGGCACCATCAGACAAAATAATAGACGCAGAGCAAGAACACGCTGTTCTAAAATGCCCCAGCCTCCGACAAATGCTAATGAGATGTAAGCACTTTAACCTCAGCTCAAACCCCTCTGCTTTGGCTCAGCTGGAAGAAGTCTAGCGGAGGATGACGTGATAGGCTGATTATTTCCGTATGTCTGCAGGAGGGCCGAGCCTCAAAGTGCATCTCCATTTCCTCCTCAAGAGATTAAAAAAAAACCCAGCCCGACCTCTCTGAAGTCCCCTCCCGGCACCTGCATCTCCCAATGGTTACGTGTTGATGGCCTCCGGTGCCCCAAGGGCCAGGCAGCCGTGCAGGTGTGCCCACCTGCCACAGCCCGACGGCGCCCTCGCGGGCGGTGTGAGCGAGCACACAAGCCACATCCAGCTCAGTGCCCACCCAGCCATTCACACACACACCAGCGCCTCAACCTCGGCTCACATCTGTGTAACCCAGACAGACGCAGCACGTCCGGGGTCCCCACCCCCCGCCCCCGGGGGTCCCCCCCCCGACATTTCCTTTAACAAGCTGGGTACTTAGCAGACACACAGGTGAACAAAGTTACTAGTATCTCTCTATGCAAAGCTTAAAGACCGATGGAGAAAAGTCTCAACGACAGTTCAAAGTGAGACAAAACAGAAGGATGGTAGCAAGGGATGATGGACAGCATTTTCTAGAGGTATCTCTAAATGTTTTGGTCTAATCGTCACTACATCCCTAAGAGACTGACCGAAAATGGGGCTCCTGAAGGTGGACAGACGGGGTCTGACCCCAAGGTCCCTGCAATTGTCTATGAGCTGCATCTTCCTACGAGATCACCCTTTATCCTCCACAAGTCATGGGAAGCCCTCGTTCAGCCCTCCACAGCCACGGTCTCCATGGAGATAATCTGAACCCCATGCTCTCGGGGAAGGTCTCAGGGAAACACAGCAGAGCTGATGTCACAGGAGGGAGGCTCTTCTCTCTCACAGGCTCTGGCGTCTCCGTGATGGGCTCATTCTCTTCGTCTTGTCATTGTGCGTGTGGTATGGATATGGCATGTGTCAGACAGGTGTGCAAGGCTCTTAAGACCACAGCTGCCTTATCCAACTCCAAGGAAGACACTCATTAAACCTGAAAACTGTATCCCAAATAAATGGCAGGCATCAGTTTATCCTGCTCACAGCTGGTTGTGCTACGAAAACTGTCATTCTATCAACCTGTGTGAGACAAATGTGGGGCATCATCTCATGAGATAGGATGGGCCCAGTTTTAATGTTTGATATGCAGATTTTTCATTATTCTTTTCTCAGACAGTAATAGAAAGCATCTCATTTTGTTAAACTCCAACATGTGATTAATGAAGGTCTCAAAAGAGGGCCGTCTGAGAACATGCATCTCTGGACGTAAGTATGGTTTATGCTATTACCAAACAAGCTACAATTCTGACCTCTCCCCGTCCACTAGCTACAGAAGACCATCTATAGAAGAATATCCCTTCCGAAAACGAGGATCAAACAGCACAAGGAATTTCACTTGTTAGGAAAGACAACACATACAGATTTCAAGTTCACATATAGTACAGTTGACCCTTGTACAATACGGGTTTGAACCGTGCAGGTTCACTTACACACGGATTTTTTTCAATATGGTACCTGTTTCATTTTACAGATCTTTAAATTAGCGAAGTGGGGGGAAAAGTGTGTGTTCAACTAGAGATCACAGTATGTGGGATCAAAAGGACTAGGGTTTGAGTCCTGATTCTGTCCAAACAGTTTCAGCTTCCTGCCCTTGGGTAAGTCATTTATCAATTCCTTTGTCTTGAGGCAGGGATGGCAGCACGTGGATTTTTGACTCCAAGGAGGGTCGGCGCCCAGAGCCCCTTTGATGTTCGAGGGTCAACTTATAGGAAAATGCTAATGTGTTGACACCAATTAAACTGTTGTTTCCCTCAGAACCAGCCTGCAAGCCACCTTTTCTTCTCTACTTTGTCTGGTTCAGGGCTACACTTCCCTCTATGTCGTTCGGTCAATTCATGCCTGCACACGCCCAGGACAGAAGCAGGAGGCAGGCAGTGTGAACAAAAGATACACTGTCTCTTGTGATCAAACAATGAAAGGGTTTTCATCTACTTCTTGGCCCTTCCAGAGAGCCTGTCCTAGCATCGCGTGCTGCTGTCCACTGCAGCCCCCCACCGGGACATCCCCATGCCACAGCTAACCAAGAGCAGCCTATTTGAGCACAGAGTGACTTAGGCTGGACAAGCTGATGGCAAGGCAAGAAGGTGAGTGATCCCAGCCTCGGTACAGCCAGGGCACGCTGGTTAGAGAATGGAGCTGATCACCCCCAAGAACACGTGTCTTCAGGTTCTCAAGGGTCTAGCACCCTCTCCACGGCCTCAGACTGCAACCCCAGCCAGGGCCAAGAATCCCATCCAATTGGACACCATCCCCAAGAACCGGCGATGAGCACACGGCATCCCACGCCTGCAGGGGACCGGAGCCCACACTTGCTGACGCTCCCTCCAGCAGATGGGACCTGGACTTGCACTCACGCGATTTCTGAATTGCGAAAGGAGCCAGCAGAGGCTATCAAGAACAACAGGAAAGCTGGCTGCCTGGGTGGAGGCCCCCACCCACGGGGAAGAGGAGGCATCAGGGTGCCAGCTGCTGCAACACACACACAGATGCCGCTGCACCGCGGCTCCCAGCCAGCTGCTTGCCCTCTTCAGAAAGCCCCAGAGAGAGATGCAGTTTCCCCGCTGACGTCCCTGGCTGCCCGGGGTTCCCCGAGAGCCCTCGCCCTCCCTCCCCGGAACCTCACGGAGCTGGACACGGGGAGCTATGGGGCCAGGACACCGTATGGTCGCAGGTCACCCAGCAATGAATCCCAGAGCTCCACCACTTCTCTGGACCCTTGGGTTCTGTCCCACTACACGCTCTACGTGTGCCTGGGCTGCTGCAGCACTTTAACGCCTAATGACACGGTGGAGACGCACCACGGGGCTGCCACTGGCCAAACCTGTGACAATCTGAGCATTAAGTATCGAGAGGGACGCATCATGACCTGTTGAACTAAACACGGACCCGTGAACTAAAGTTGACAGACGAAATAAACACAGGGGAGAAAGGGAAGTTCTTCCTCATTTATACACACTTTCCTTCTATGACAAACGGAAAAGTACTGACTTTGTAGTGGAGGACACCACCTCTGACCAGAGTCCCAGGAACGGGACAAACTGACACCCTGTGCCTCCCGATACGATGCACGGAGGAGGACACAATGTCACACTCTTGGGACAACTGGCGAAGTCTGCATAAGACCCACAGATGACACAACAGTACTGCCACGTTGTTAATTTCCCAATCACTCTGCGGTTGCACAAGAGAATACGCTTATTCTTAGGAAGGACACGCTGATGAATTTAAGAGTAAAGGAGTATCGTGCCTGCAGCTTGTTCTCCAATAGTTCAGAAACTAGTTTGCACACAGGTAGGTACAAGGAGGGAGGACGTTAGAGCAAACATGGCAGAATGTTAACAGCAGAGGACTCGGGTGGCAGATACAAGAGGGGTCTTTGTACCATTCTTGCAACTCTGGCGTAGAAGTCTGCAATTATTTCAAAACAGAAAGTGACAAAAATACAGCAGACTTGGAGCGGTAAAACTCCCATCAGGTAGAGGGGCGGGTCGCCCTGCCCTGGCAGGGTTCGTTTGGGGCGATGACACCCACCGAGTCACAAAAGGAGAAGGGAACATGCACCGGGGCTTTGCGCTCACCTGTGCCTCTCTCACCTCCTGCTTCAAGGATTCAGACTCCACAGCTCCGTCTCATATGCTTCCCCACTGCCCTCAAGTGCACTGAGCACATGACAACTACACGACAACTTCCTCTATTGCTCTAACTGAAAAAACGGGAAAATATCCTGTCAGGCTTCGCAAGGCTCATGGCAACAAAAGACCAACACTTTACAAAACGTACTGTTAACAGTATTAAGCAAGTAGAGACACCGAATATTTAAAAGGCTCCGATCCACTATAAAGCCGCGCGGCGGCGGACTCTGCTTGCCAAGAAGGGACACCTCCCCGGACAGACAAGCACGTAACTTGGAAGCAAAATCCCTCCCATTTCCTCCCCAGATTTCCACCCCCAATAGTCAACAATGGCCCATCAGTGTGACTGCAGACAATGGACTGTTTTGAATCCGACAACTCTTAACACAGGCGTCTGCGGCCCTGGGGTCACTGTGTCACTATCCCGAGTTTCAGAGTCTGCTGTTTTGAACTGGCTGTTTATAAGACCTGGAGAATATGTTTGTTTCATTTTCGAAAAATGAGGTTATAAGCTAGAGTCTGTCCCTACTCCTCCCCCGATATTCCAGCCTTCTTAGAAAGCTAGAGTCCTTTCAATGATTAGCGACTGCATTTTTGCATTGGTTCTTTTTTAAGAGATGCCAAATAAGGTTCACGATTACAAAATACTGCGAAATGCTGCAATGAGACTCATTCTATTTATCTTACCCAAAACGCTGAGAACAAACAGGTTATACATCTCATTTGAAAAAACAGATATGAGCACCTTCAACATTAAACCGTGTAATAACACTGGGAGCACGGTGGGGAGGCGGGGTGTGAACCGTGAGAGACTCTTCTCCCACCTGCACGGAAGAGGCTTGGTGATGAAGACCACCCGATGGCCTGTGTCTCCCCTGCACGTGATCGGAACTGTCCCCCACCTCGGCAGCCTATGAGTGGGCATGGCTGTGCTCCAACCCCCCCGCCACCCTAGCCCATGTCTCACCACCGACCATTCGGGGCCACCACAGAGATGCATCAGCCAGACCCATCCAGGCAGGCTCGGGGGAAAGCTCTGCAGAGTCGCTGATACTTCACGCCAATCATGGCGTCATTGATACTTCATGTAAGTTTGAAGAGAAACTTTTGCAAAACCTTCTTAAACACATCTCGCTCTCTGGCCAAAGGTTCTGATCCAACCCCCTGAGGATGGAGCTGTGCTGACTCATCTCGGTGTCCATAGCTCCCTGGACTCTGAAGGCACCAGAGCCCGGCAGCCTCACTCCTCCTGGGGAGCCCCAGCCAAGCCAGACCTGGAGCCCTAAGGACCTCTACCACCCACTTTGAGACGGGATGGGGAGGTGGCAGGCCCAGCGTGCCGGTCAGTTCACGGCCCAGGCTCACCCTGAGAAGCCGCCATAGCCGTCAGAAGTGACCTCTTCCTGCTGGATTCGTGACACGTTCCAGAATCAGGACTGGATGCATTCAGCCTACCCTCTTGAAGGGACCGACGTCCCGAATATCCAAGGGCCCTGTTTCTGACCACTGTCTCCCAGTCAAGCGGGAGAGCTGAGTCCACACGTACAGGAACTCCGCAACCCCACCAGCGAAACCGAGGCAGAAGAACTAGGGGAACGGTAACTGCTGTGGCAAATTACAAAACAACCCACCTTGCCAAAGTGATTGCCATTTCAGATCTAGGCTGAGAGGGAGTTCATGTTCTGTGAGCGGGTCCCCGTCAGGTGTAGGCTGCCAGGCATTCTGTCAGCTAGACCCAGTATCACAAGAAATTCCAGAGCCCGTTCGTCCATGTGACATTTCCCGTTTAAGGACAGAATCACACGATAGCACATTTCCCATCAAACACACACATACACACCCTATAGAAGGTATGAAGAGGATCCAGGGTGTCTTTTCTCAAAGTCCCTAACGCCCTTATGGAGATTCTATACTGAAGAAATGAAAAGACTCTCTTGTAATGGGAAAACATCTCCATGTATGTTTAAAAAAGCTTAAAAGGCATTGTATATAACAGGAAAACAAAACTGACTGAAGGCAATTTACAGGTAACATCTGTTTACTAAGCAACAGCTAGCTACAAAAGAGGCTAACATTTAAAGCAGGACAGAAATATTGGGGGGTCCTAAGCATAAACTCCCTCCAGAAGAAAAAAGAAAGAAAAAAAATATCTTTAAAAAGTATTCATGTGAAACAATAATGTTTGGAAGAAAAGGAGTCAGATGAAAAGTAACACAGTAAGAAAGAATGATATTAAATCTTATTTTGTAGAAAATAATTGTTAAGTGCTTCCTTCTGGATAAATCAACAGAAATACCTTCATACATGGTTGCCAGAAAAAAGGTAAGCAAGCCAAAATCACATTCTCTCACACATTTGCTGGGGTACCCCTACAGGAAGTAGTCACACATGCTCATAAGAGCCTAACTCCCTGTGTTAAACCCTACACATTTTTAAATGTCTTCCATGGGGATAAGGTGTCCAAATGGTAACATATATTGCCACTGGGCAAAACAAAATACACTCTGTGCCTGCAGAGTAAGATCTAAGGCTGAATTTTTTTTTTACCCAACAGTACACCTCAAAAATCCCAGTGGCACTCAATTTGAGGTGTAAAATTTTTATACCCCAAATTACAGGCTATGAATTATTGGCCTCCTAATAACATTTCAATAAATGAACACCAAGGACAGCAGTGGGGGCTGGAATGACACAGAGGCTCCCTTGCTCTGACTCACTGCCTGGCAAATCACAGGGGCAGACTTTTACTTTAGAGCTGGCATCGTTCCCTTCGGCTGAGTGAAGATGGAAATTTAAAAATTTCTTTACTTTTGACCCAAACTGCCTCCAGGGAGAGCTGAAACTCCCTCTCTGGCTTGAACACTATGTTAATATTTATATGGGAAAATTTCAAAGCATATACATAATCCCTTTTTTTTTTTCAAGCATGGAGAGTTTAAGGTTTGTGCTCCTATCACCCCTTGGTCGGCCTTGGATTTTGTCTAATGGCCACCACTTACATTCAGCCATAAAACAAATGGAAAATGGGAAAGGAGGAAGAATGGTAGGTCACACATAGGTAATACCGCTCATTTCCAGAACAGGCACAGGATTATTACTAGTCTTTTCTTTTCTTTTTAAATGGCAGGGAGAGGTAGGGTGTGAGGGAGAAAGGGAGTAAAGAAAACATCATTACCCTCCTTGGGTAATATGCATTAAATTCGTCTCCAATACGCCGCAACTCTTGCGCAATCCATATCTCCGGACGCATATCTGCAGGTACAGCCTGAGACTGCCTCATGGAAGCTGCATCAGAACAAACAGAACAAAAATCACATTGTTTTCCATAGATCATTTAGAAAGTCCCAAAGGTCAGTTTCTAGAAGCAAGCCCATCTCACACACGCTTTCATGTTTTGGGACGCTCCCTAACTTCAAGAGCTACAATTATGCATTCGAGATTATGGTGGCAGGCTCTGCTACGTAACTCTGGTTCATGAATAAGGAATACAGAGTAATTTCCTTTTCAACAACAACTGGAGATTCAGAATTGCCAAATTTAAAAATCTCCTGGCCAGTGAATTACATACTTTCATTTCGAGAAGGCAAACTAACACAAAAACGGCACGATCGATACTGCCCAAGAAATAGCCTCGAAACATATGAGAATGTAAAAATTTAGGCTGCCCGTAAAATAACTATTATATTTTGATCTTAAGGCAAGGTAAAATTCCTAGGAAAATGTCACACGTCATCGAGGAATATGAAATGGTTGTATTCAAAGCAAAGTCAGTGAAAACCTGAGAAATGAATGAGCTTGTTTCCATGGAAGGAGGTGCAGTGATACACAGCCAGTCTGCACAAGTGCCACCAAGGGGCCAAATTAAAGCATAATTGCATGTTTTGTTTCGATATTAATGCAGCCAATAAAGATGGCCTCAAGTCTGCAAACACCACATGGAGAGAGGAAGTGTTTTGGGTGTAAGAGCAAAGGCTTTTTTGAAAGGAGAAAAAAAGAGGGAGGTTCACCCTTTCATTAAGCTGTCACTCCCATCCACACCCAGTACATTCAGCCCTTGGTTAATGAGCCCATTTCAAAGCCACGTGACGGCCAAAAATGGAGCACAAAAATGTGAGTTGTCCAAAGATCCACCGAGCATCAGGAAGATGATATTCTCCAAGTACCACGAGGAAAAGTGTTCTCCACACTCAGAGAACAGCTGGGTAACACGGGTAACAGGAAAAGAGATGAGATTATTGGATTTCAACTGCTATTCACATGCGGCTTACGCTAACTTCCTGTTAAAAGGAGCACACTCTACTGGCAATTAAACACACGTGTTACGTTTTAACCACAGCGAAAAATTTGAACACCTAGGATAATCAGATTTTGCCATAACATGCATATAGCTTCCTGTTTTGTATTTCTGTAAAAAAAAAAATTTTGTATGTTGTATTAAGAGTTTTATTTATCTTTGCAAATAAAAGTGATGTTGGTTCCTAGGTCTACAAAAGCACTTAAAAGTGAACTCTTTTTTGAGTTTTTACCAAGTCTTCTCAATCTCTTGCCCCAACTTCTCTGTCCCCCGGCCCTCACCCAAGAGAAATGAACGACGATCCCACAAAGGCTGAGAGGCAGGGCGTCCTGTGTGTGTGTGTGTGTGCGCTCGTGTGTGTGCGTGCGTGTGCGTGTGTGCACACAGGTGTGGGGGCACTGAACAAAGAACACACGTGCATCCTCTCCAGAATCATCTGTGCTGGCAACGAGCCAGAGGGAAGACTCCCCAAGGACGCCTGGTGACGAGCACAAAGGCTGATGACAGGAAACTTTTGGGATAAGCCAGGCATGTCCCCTGAATACCCCTCCAACCACACAGAAAACTGCGTTGGCTGTGCCTCTGTCACAAATTCTATCGTTACTCTGTACAAGCCTATTAAAATTAAATTCTAAGTAGCTAAACGGGCAGAAAACAGAATTCCAGGGTATATGTGATGCCAAGTGGTCTGTAATAGTTCACTCCCTTCTCCTGGGTTTGCAGTGCTTTTAGGATTTTGTCCATCACAGGTACCAAATCATTACTATCTTTTTATACTATCAGCCAATCAAGTGCTCTTTCCCTGACTTTAGCAGCTGTTGTTACAAAGTTAACTCGCCCTGGAGGGAAAGGAAAGCCTCTTTTCTTAGAATGATCACTGGTCATCACCTGCAGAGTTATCTCAGGGAGACGCATGTATCCACAGATACAAGTGACCAGACCAGCGCACAGGAGGCCACGTGGTCGCTCAGAACCCCTGCCACCCACCTCTCCTGGGCTCCAGAGCCCCACTCATTTCTCACTACACTTGGCTCTCTTCGAGAGAGTAAATCTGCCTTCAATCCTAGAGTCAGAAATGCAGAAAATGCCAATTATCCAAAGAAAATCTGTGAAATCTAGACTGCGTAATTTACAAAGATGACAGACTGGTAAAAACTGTTGGCAAGTTACCCAGAGTTTAGTAAGTCAAGATACTCACTAATTTACCCAATGAATATGAATGCCCATGAGCCAGACACTGCTCAGGAGATGGTCTGGGTACAGCAACCAAAGACGCCCAAGCCCTGCTCCCACGAGCTTACATCCCTGCAGATTAAATGCTAAACTTCAACTAAATGATAAACTTCTTCTGGACAAGGATACTCATACCTTACATTCTTATAACACGAAATGAAGTTAACTCCCCCGGTTAATTTCCCCCAACCTGCAGGTGAAGTCTACTGAATTCTATTTAACACCCTCACTTACCTATGTGGTTTAGAAAGTTCTGTCTGGCTCACAGGAGGGCTGACGGCCAGAAGCACCACCATGGGAGCCAGTGCACATCAAAATAAGCACCTAGTGACTATATCAACCTGGCCAGCAGCTGAGAAGGACATGTAGAACATTGGGGGCCAGATCCAACTTGTTCATCTTAGAGATAAATGCCCTGCTGTTTGTGGGGGAAGAAGATAAGCAGATGTTTCTTCTACAGAAAGAAGAGTTACATAGCTAACTGCTAGCTTCAATAAATGCACAGAGAGAAACACATCCCCGTGGTCTGGCAGTGAAGCCCTGGAGGCTGTACTCCTACAAACTCCTGGTGCAGACGGTCCGCAGACCAGGCCCTGAGAAATCCTGAGCAGGAGGAAGAAACCACGGATCAGTTCTGGGGCCCAGACATGTGTCTTTGGAGAACATTCAGGAGTCGGGACAGTTGTATTAGCCAAAGATAACTGGTTAGACCAGGCTTAGCATACACTAACTGATAAAACAGATCAGTAAGAGAGCTAGCAACTGTGCTTAGGTATATATATTTTTTGAAGTTTCTACAGAATAGTAACATACGATATAAATTAACGTTTGCAAAGGAGACTGATGTGTCCGGACTACCCTAACACAGCAGCTATCACCACCTGGCTTTAAGAATTGGAGTTTTTTTGAGAAGCAAATACTGTTCTTATTCCTTGAATAAACCTAAAATTAATGACCAACATTCACCCTGCAATAAAACCTAGCCCATAAATACAGAGAGTACTGGTTTTAAGGTAAGATCGTAAGATAAAAATTCTATTTTGAATATTTTCAAAGGCATTCTATTCCTATATTTTAAAAGGGTGGCCTTAATCTCAGTTAATACAGTGGATTTTTGCCACCTAAATTTCAAAGATTATTTCTCAAGTAACAAAATATCTCCTTTTGGTGGTGAGGGGGGGCGGGGGGCTTTTCCTTAACTTCATCACTAGTTTAATGTTGGTGTCTGTCACATGTGGCCTCATGTCACGTGAGAACCTAGCAGGACTAAGAACGGGGTCTGGCTGACCCGAGAATTTGCTTGTCAGCCCCATGGCCGCACTGGACGGAGCCAGAGTTAAGGTTTTTATTCCCTTTATCACCAGTTTGCTGAATTCTGCCCCCCAGTGACCCAGAGCACGAACCACCACGATTCGGAAGGCATCCATGGCTTGGTCTTCCGAAGGTGAACCTGGAGCTGGTGGGGTTCAAGGGCAGGGGGTAATAAAAAAAAAAAAAAACATACCCTCACTCCTACAATCCTTTCTAGATACCCAATCTGCCCGCTCCCATGCTAATATAATCCACTTATCAAAAAGATCATTTACATTTATATCTCTAGCCTGTAAGACAAATAAACATCAAACATAAACATTTTATTATGCTCTCTGCAATGTGCTTAACAGCCGTAAATATTGATACCTGATCAATAAAATGGGTCTTTATTTGAAACAAAAGCTCTTATTACTTAGATCACATTTTTAACTAAGGCAATTTTACATAAACATAAGAACTTCAAAGGGGAAACTGTGATGAGGTGTATTTTCACCCACAGAAAATGTAGTTTCAGCATTTAAGAAAGCATTTCATGCCATAAACCTGGTGCTAAAACAGGAGAGGGGAGGGAAGAGGAAAAGGCACAATGAAATATAAACAGCTCTTAATGTAAAGCTACTACTCCAAAGCTGTAACCAGAAGTCCACACAAGGCCGGATCCGATCCTGTAAGCACCATTCTGAGCTGGGGAACTTGCTGGGCCCAGATTTTCTAACCAAAGCCACTAATCAAAACTTTGGAATGCAACTGTGTCAGACACAGGCAATTCTGTCAAAAGTGCGACATGTTAGTTGAATTTTCATCAACTCTTGGAAACAATGCTAGAATTTTCTGAAATCTAGCATTTCAGAATCTAGCATTTCAGGTAACCTGATTTCCTATAGGAAAAAAAAACCCCCAAAACCAAAACAACCACGAGGTCTATGATTAATCTATTTTTCTATACCAGTGTGCCGGGTGGGTAGAAAGGAGGACATTTTTTCAACGCCAAAGAACTCTGAGTTACTGAAAGATGTGCAGTATTGCATTAACAGACTGTTGTGGTTCAGCTACAAAACTAGTTTCCAGCCCAGAGGGTAATTCCAAATCTTAAAAGCTCAGCGATTGAAAAAAAATTAATATCGTGGTTAAGTGGCTGATAGTGAAATCAGGCTGAGGCTTTCGGAAAGGGCTTTCTGTAGCACCGCCAGCGAGAGTGGGAAAATTTTAAAAGAACGAGATTGTCGATGCATAATGAGCTTGACATCAGTCAAGCCAAACCTTCTGATTTTTCCTGAACGCCCAACCGCTTCCACCCCACTGTTCCGATCGGCAGGTGTTCAAAGGAGCTGAGGTCACATTCTGACGTTCACTGCCATCTTTCCACACCCGGCCGGGCTGCTGTGCGGATGCTTGCTGTGCGGATGACGAGAACCATCCTGCGGGCGGCGGGACCGCGTCTTACACGTGCGCTCACACCACTGCAATCATCCTTGGGGACAGGACGCTCTCATGTCCCAGGGCCAGCAGCTGTTTGAGTTCCCAGCACATCACTACTGGAGCTTCAGGTGCAGAACCAGAAACCAAACGAAAATCCACGGACACATTTCACTCTATACTGTTTTCAGATGTTCGGTGAGCTACAAATACTGGGGTAGAATTGAGATTAGATTTTCAACTAATCAGCATGAACTGAGCTCTGAATCAATATGCAACTCAGAACTGAGAAAGGGTTTCTTGGTCCCTGAAGAGACGAGGAATGTTTGACTTTGAAGAAATTATTGTTTTTATTTTAAACACACCACAGAACATAATACTTAGGCAAATAAGTGCTCATTTTGCCCGGCACTTACCAGGGGCTGTGGAGCAGAAAGCAAGCCCCTCCTCCTGGCATTTTGGGGCTGTCCATCTTTATCCCTGAGGAGACTCTGGATTGAACCAAAAGACATAAAGGACCCCTTCCTTGTTGGCTCTGAAAACAGGGCTAAGCCAATTCCAAAAGAGATGCTCCAAAAATGTTCGGAGGAAGCACTGCTCCTGCAGGTGGCCACTTTGAAGGTCAACACTCATTTGCAGAAGTAAAAATTCTGGGATGTTTATTCAACCCAACAGTCTCCTTACTTAAGGGGCTATCTTCAGAAATATCTTTATCAATTGAGATTTACCCACAGCTTACAAGAAGGAAGCAACCAGACAGCTGGCCAAGGTTTCCATAGGAAACCCACCTGAGTGATGGAGCTGTCTCAGCAGCTCCAGAATTCCCAGCCACAGAGGAAGGAGGGCCGCTGCCATGATAATAACTGACTATCAGTCATTTACTATCATTTACTGACTGCAGTAAATGCTATCAGAAATCACCTTCAACTCTGATGGTTCTCAGAAAGCAAACAAGCCAGAACCCATTACACACACACACACACACACACACACACACACACACACACACACATAAAACCCTCCCCTTCTGGGTCTACTATTTCTCAATTCCATCATTTTATTTTATATTTTTTTTTCATTTTATTTTTTGATAAATACTGTTATCAATTCCACTGAACCACTGGATGAAAATGAAATGGGTCAGAAATAAAATAAAGAGATAGTATTCAGCATCAGTACTCATGAAGTTCCTAAACCTGTTTTTCCCTGGTACACACATGGGTCAAGCCTGAGCAGTTGCATGAATTCAAGACGGTGCTTTATAAACAGCTGCTAGGACAAAAAAAACAAAACAAAACTAAGAAAGTGAATGAGATGTAGCCAGTGTTTTCATACTTACTCTTTCCATGTGTATTGCCCACTGCTTTTATGTGGCCGTGAGTAAGAGAATCAAAATAAGCTGCTTTGATCAACTTCCAGTCTGACCATTTGGAAACTGCCAGTAAACCAAGGCTGTGAAGCTGGACACGAGTCTGGAAACTAGTGTTCGTATCTTCCCCCTTTGACCTTAACTGTATCCTACAATAAAATATGACTCTAAAGGCATTAAGATGAATGTGTCATGCCTTCTTCAACCTCAGAAGACCTAGTTACCCATCTCCCCTGAGCTGTCCTCTACACACATATTTTCTAGAAGCCAAGGCCAGGAGCAAACCCAGATCCCGAGTTTTTATGTCTATGTCCAAGGACATACCCGGCTAACTCTGGGTCACAGCAGAAGCCAGCATCTTTCGCCAGGTGGGGGACCTGGCAGGAGCCTCCTGCACCATGATGCCTGGTCGCCCGCCCTGGGCCTGGTGCACCCCTTTTCCTAAGGCACTGTAGTCCTCGCTGATAGGCATTAGGCGCTACAAACTTCTCCCTCCTGGAACTGGAATGTTCTCTTCTAACCCCGATCCCAATCTAGATTCTGTCCCCTGGGGCTACAGAGACAATCTATGATCCCTCTCAATCACTACCCCTCTTTTTAATCAATGCAACTGCCACCTCGTGCCCCAAATCTGGTCTGGAACCAGTTCCTTCCATGTGCCTGTATGACGAGCCCTGGGAATGCCCTCCATCACCACTCTGGTCCCCCTCGGGATGCTCCAGAAGCATGATGCTCTGATAGCGTGTGGCCGTGGTCTGCACTGGGTCTGGCCGGGGGCAGCAGGACACAGACACTACTGTTCCTTGCTGTCCCTACACTGCCGCTAGCCCCCCAGCCTCCAGGACAGCTGTGTCTCTACTTCCATAGTCTTAGATTCCTTCCAGAACATCACGGGAGGACTTGACTGTGCCTGTGCCGTCTTATTCAGAAGAACAAGTCCAACCTCGTGACCCTTCCACTGACAGTGGAGGCAAATTCCTATCCAGACAATTTATTTCACTACTCACTCCAGCAAAACTACAAAAAGAGAAATGCTTTTTGGAGACCTTTTATTTTATTTTGGCCACACCATGCGGCATGCGGGCTCTTAGTTCCCCGACCAGGGATAGAACTCTCACCCCCTGCAGTGGAAATGTAGCATCTTAACCACTGCCAGGGTTAAACTGTAACCCTGGCAGTGGTTAAGACTTAAGTGGTTAAGGTTAATGCAAAGTAGTCTAGAAGTGAATTCTGGATTGGGATTGGCTAAGTGGTTACAGCCAGGGAAGTTGTAACTATACAACTCTACATGTTACTTCACTTGAGACCGTTCCTTAGAAATAAAGTGTTAACAATTTTGAAGTTACTAGCTTTCAGTAACCATCCGTTGTTCCTGGCCCAAAATCAGATCTGGGGGAGGAAATGAGAATTTAAACTACAAATATAAAAATTTTTGATTACAGAGTGTGTGTGGCTTCCTCTATAAAATTTAACGCTGGCGGCAGGAAACAGGTGACGAAAAATCTCTTCTCCTTAGTTCACGTGACGGTCTTAAGCATCACTGTTATTTTGTCCTGATGATAGCGGAGACCAAGGCAAGGGGCAAAAAACCGAATCCTGAAAAGCTACATCCAAAACAGCTTTCCAATTAAGACGTGTAAAAGCCTATAATTTTATTTATGCAGTTAAAATTTATACTGGCAACGCACTAAGTGAAGCGCTCATCTGTGAACGCAGATATATGGTGACTGATAACACACCAGAAGGATGAGGCATAATGAAAGCTTCCCACTTAAAACAAATTCGCAAGAGGCAGCTGCCTCTTTTTATCCCACATCGTTATCAAGAGAGAAAACATTACACCTCAATTCCAGACACATTTTGCATAATCACAAGGATGGAATCATTGTGTTTGGACATTTGATGGCTTAAATATTTGGCCTCAAAACATATGTCTGTTGCAGTTGGGCTGTCTGACTTCTCCCTAAAAAACTCACAACGCTTGTGCGTCTGGAGAGCACGTTTATGCTGAAAGGGACACAAGTGAACACAGCCCCAAAGCCTTTTGTAGGAAACCCAATGATAAAAAGAAGTGTAAGAACTGAACGCTGTGTGAAAAATAAGAAAACCAAAAGGCTAAAGCGAGCAGAGAATCTGACCGGTATCGTGAGCGGTCAATCAGAAAGACGGTTGGAGCCCAAGTCCCTTCATCCACTGACCAGCCTGTACCGACCTCGTTCAAGCCACCACCTAACCTCCGCGCGCGACACGGCAATTCGGGGGGTGGGGGGCTGCGGATCCTAGGCCTTCTCTGCAAACCACAAAAATGTTCTGTCCATGGCTGTGCCATGTCCCCCCCCAACACAGGAAAAGAATGGAAGCTAGAGTCACCGCCTTAGGGCAGATACAAGTGTAAGATGCACAGAATTCTGCACTGAAAGATGTCTGGTCTGGTGGTATCAAAGGTCTTTTTATCTGCTCAGGTTCTCAGGTTCTTCCTCTTCCTCCCGATGCCCTTTCCCCTCCAGAGACACAGCTGCTGGCCAAGCTCTACCACCTCCTTGGCTCAGATCCTGGGTGCAACGGTTTGGTTACCCCCGCGCTGAGAAAACCACCGTGCAATACCGACTGAATAGGGTCGTTCCAATCCAGAGCAACTCCCACCCCGCCCACACCGGATACCCTTCAGTGCTCTGACCACTGCAGACTGGCTGCAACACCCTCTCAATTCAGGAGGACACTGGTCCCCAGGCAGGTGGAGGGACTTGCCCCGGGGACTGCACGGCATCAGAGGAAGGACCAAGACTGGCCTGGGTCACCTGCTGGAACCTTCCACTCCAACAATTCCTACCAAACTATCAGAAAAAAGGACCGGGGCTTCCCTGGTGGTGCAGTGGTTGAGAATCTGCCTGCTAATGCAGGGGACACAGGTTCGAGCCCTGGTCTGGGAAGATCCCACATGCCGCGGAGCGGAGCAACTAGGCCCGTGAGCCACAATTGCTGAGCCTGCGCGCCTGGAGCCTGTGCTCCGCAACAAGAGAAGCCGTGATAGTGAGAGGCCCGCGCACCGCGATGAAGAGTGGCCCCACTTGCCGCAACTGGAGAGGGCCCTCGCACAGAAACGAGGACCCAGCACAGCCATAAATAAATAAAAATAAATAATTTTAAAAAAAAAGAAAGAAAAAAAAGAAAAAAGGACCGGAGAGAAAACGAAGCATGGTGTATTGCATGTGTCAGGCTTCCCTTACAGAGAAAACCCAGTTCTAAGCTTCAAACGAGCCCAGTGATAAAGAGGGAATCACGGGCACTCATCCACTGCCTTAAATATCACTGAATTCTCTTTAAATCAACAAATATATGTGCTTCTGCCACGTACCAAATCATTTCCTTAAGTTGGTGAGTTGTTTTGACCAGTTTAGCAGAATTTATGCTCAGCTGTAAATAAAACTGAGGTCTGAATTCAAATATATACTAACATAGCATAGATCCAGAATTCACTTCTAGACTACTCTGCATTAAGAAATTTCTCAAGGGATGAAAAAACAAATAAGAAACCTTCTTTTAGTCTCTCTTCCCCAGCAAACTCACCCAAACTAAGGTTGTCAAGTGTGGTTCATCCCATACATGCACGCCCTGACCCTGCCGACACACATTTGCAAGAGAAAAACACGTCCCTTCCACATAAGCAAGCTTCTGTTAAAAAAGTCTCAAATCATTCACTAAATCTATAAATCACTTACATCAAAATGTTTTAGGAACTGGAGTGGGACGCATGCTCTGGTCTAGGAACGTGACTTATTTTGGGAAAAAAAAGTTCCCAGAGCGACCCAGATAGTCGAGAATCATTGTGTTCAACCGGTTTTAATTTTAACACATACACCCTCTTGGACTGAAATGGTTGATTCCATTTTTTAGAAACCTTAGCTCCAAAACCATTTTCACGCCTAAGGAAGGGCCGCAAAGCCCAAACTAAAAGCAGCATCGTGCCCTGTGCAGAGATCCAGACACCCGGGCCTTCAAGGCCCTGGCTCCAGCACCAGACAGGGCCTTGAACAGCCCTCACTCCTGGCCTGCGGGCACACGTGGCCAAGCAGCCCCCTACCAGGAGCTGGTCTGCTTCATCACTGTCTGGTTGAACCACAACTCTACTCATGAACCGTGGGGATCTGGTCCAGGGTAGAGAACAGAGGAAATGCAAAGTGAATTTGGGTTTCCCACAGGACACTGGGAATATCAACTCATCCTAAGCAAATACTTAAAACCACGAAGGCCAGCCTCTTACAAACTGGGCTTCAACTCGTGCACCAGGGAAATGTTTGTACTGACTGTTGGCATCGGTCAGCCCACAGTGTGTGAAGCAAAAGTTCCCAAGGATTCATGATTCGCTCACTCAGAAGCAAAAACCAAAATTTAACGATGGTCAAAGGAGCAGAATTTCCTCAGGGAAAAGGAAAAACAAATTAAAAAGCTGTTTTAAAATTCTTGATTCTAGTCAGGCAATGAATATTTCTAATGTTAAATCCACGAGCAAAATAACTTTTATTTTGAAAAAAGGTGCAATAACTTCTGATTGCAGGAAAAAGTAGTTCAGCCTATGTCTTATGTCTCCAGACCATTCTTGCTCCAAACACACGCTTGAACTACAGTCAAGTTTCTGCCAAATCCAATAGGCCGTGTCCCACAGGTGTCCCCGGCACAGGCCCGGTTCAGACAGAGCCAGGCGCAGTGTGGGTTTCCAGATGTCTCTCCATGGTCTAAAGATTCACCAAGGTTCCTTCTCAGGGTGATATACGGGTTCACGGGCAGGTGAGGGGTGATTTGGACCTCCCCCGCCCCCCGAGGCCAGTTTTTAGAATAGATTTTCTTTTTTTGTTTTTCTGTTCTGGGACCTGGCAGGGTTAGAATTATAGTAGCATTTCCAGATAATTCACTTCCCTGTGAGTTGCCTAAACTTGTGAAACGACAGCTCCTTTCCATGGAAAGGAGAAAAGAACATTTCATTACGTCATGCTTGCTGACCTGCCGTGGCCACGATGGTCACTGCACAGCAAAGAAAATAGTGACCGAGTCCCTACCAGCCGCCCTCTGCCCAGCAGCTTATGCAAAAGTCCCCCAACCCTCGGAAGTGAGCACTTCTGTCTCCACCTGATGGATGAGGAAACCGAAGCTCAGAGGGACTAACAGATCTGCCCAGGTCACTCATGGGTCTGAAGAACAGTCGGATGCCATCCAGATCCTGCTCCAGACCCAGGCACAGCCCTGAAGGGAAGGCAGTAGCAGCTCACGGGCACTGAATCAACCGGTAACCCTGCCAGATGAAGATGTTTTACAATAAAATACTCACTTTGCTAAAATAAGAGGCAGACCCCAAAACAGTAAATTAGGGGGCTAACGTCCATCGAAGTACTCATGGTGATGGGCCAAAAGCTTGATCTCATCTGGATGAAATCATAAGGGGCGTGGCAATTAATACCAAATCATATGAGCAAGTTAATACTGAAATCGTACATGCCACAGTGACAAGCTGCTGTGCACGCCAAAAATGAAGATTAACGTTAAGAGAAAATTTTAATATATATTATTTATTAAATTTATTCTATTATAAATGCTAGCCATGATGATTTTCCATATACAACAACAACAACAAAAACAAAAACAGGTAAAACGACCTGTAAGTTGAATACAAAAATATTCACTATTAACATTTTGATATATTTTCCTTCTAACCTTCTTGTTATGCTTATAAACTTCTTGATACCAAATTACATGTTATGGAGTACATGTTCATGTCCACCACAAAACTCATATGCTAAAATCTCTTCCCCAGTGTGATGGTACTTGGTAGGTGGGGCCTTTGGGAGGTGATTAGGTCATGCTGGTGGAGCCTTCGTGAATGGGATTAGCACCCTTGTAAGAGGAGGTCAAGGAGCTAGCTTGCCGTCTTGCCATCACATGAGGATAGTGAGAAGGTGGCCACCTACAAGCTAGGAAGAGGGACCCCACCAGAGCTGGACCGTGGCGGCATCTTGACCTCAGACTTCCAGCTTCCAAAACTGTGAGACAAATGTTTATTACTGAAGCTACTCAATCTATGGCATTTTTATTACAGCAGCACAAACAGCCTATGACGCTAGGATGTCGCCCAGAACTCTGTAACCTTTTTAAATTGATTATACCAGGAGCGTTTTCCATCATTTTTAACATCATTAGAAGACAGCACCACAGTCTGGCTAATGGAGAGGTTTTCCCATACCATTTGGACTGCCAATAGTTTTCTGGCTGGTATAAAAAATGCCACGACGAGCCCTCTGCACGTACGTTTCTGCCAGCATTTCCTACAGAAGGAAGGAATGGCAGGCCCTGTTCTGTGCCTGCGGAGCAGGGTCGGCGGGCGGGCGGGCGGGCGGGCAGCACAGTGCTCACAGCCCGGTGCCCGACACAGCACAGCACCAAGGCGGCCGGGTCTTAAAGGACAGACGTCCGCTTTGGGTCCACAGGACCTCCACAGAGAAGGAAAGCGGTCTTAGGTCGCATGCCCCGGCACGGGTCCTGGCCACTGACCAAGCAGAACGACCAGAGGACGGTGCCCAGAAGGTGAAAGCAGATGGAAATTGTGTCGCAGGAGGAACGCACTGACACTGAGGCCGCCCCGACAAAGGACGGATGAAGACCACTGGGCTCCAGTGTGGGAGGCGGGAGGGGTGCTGGTCCACGGGGAGTCCCATCCAACACAAGCAGGGTGACCACAGACCAGGGGCGTGCAGAGACTCGGGCACTGGGCAAGTGCTCCGATTCAGTGGTTTTAAAGTAGGTCAGGAAGCAAGGCATCAAGACAGTCAAGCATTCAACCGGCAATTATGTGCATATGTCTATCTAGAAATCTAACACCACAAAGGCCCTAAATACTAACCGAGACAAATCAGTGGATGACTGATCTTTCTCCTGCCTTTGAGTCCAGTCACACAGAACTACAAGACTTACCATTTTCCTAATGAGAAGTTCCCTTATGGCATGTGGAATCAGACTTGTGTCACCCATACATTTTCAGGCAGTGCGTTCGAGGGTGGCATGGTGTGTACCCTCTGAGGGCACGTCACCAGGGGAATCACAACAATAGATACTGCAGTTAGCATCTGAAAAGAGTGGCGAGGTTTACTGCTAAACCGCTTCCTGACATTAAAATCCTACTATTCCATATAGAGAATAAACATAAAGGGGGAAAGAGGTAATTTCTAAAGTTCTGAGTAGTACTTTGCAACCAGAGCCAATCAATACCAATCATAGATAGTTAAAAGAAGATACAGATGTTTACCTCCATGAAGGTGGGGTCACCCTACTCCTCCAGGTCCTCCTTTTTACAACTAAGCACGCAGGACTGAGAGGGGAAAGAGCGTGGGCTGCCTGGGGACCGCGGGGCTTAGGGAATGACAGGGGGGCGAGTTCCCCGGTTTGCTCATTACCCTCCATACACCTTGGCCAGGGCACTGCAGAGGCCTGCAAGGTGATCTCCAACAGGCAGAGAGAAAACGCTCCAAGGAAAGCCTGTTCTCTTTAGCCAAAGGACTGGGGAATGGGAGTCCCCAACAGAAAGCCTTTTGGCCATTCCCACCCTACTCCAGCTGAACACTGCACGCTGCCCATCCCCCTGCCCAGCAGGAGTGGTTGGTGCTCTGAAACCACCCAGGTGGTATTGGCAGGTTAGGCAGGGAGCTGATCTCCCAGGCCTTGCCCAGTGGAAACAGATGACTCTGTGATTCCCCCCTCCAGGGCCCCAGAGACAGCTGATGTTCCACCGTGACTCTGCAGCACGGAGGTGGTACCAGGCAGGGTGAGCCGCCACTGCACACACACATACACACCATGTATCAGCGGGCCCAGCCTCCACCTCCACCCAACGCTGACGAGCAATGGGACAGAACAAGTCAGAGTGAGTCAGCCCTCACTTCCCCCCCCTCAGGCCGGCGGGGAAGGCCTAGCGGGAAGCTGAACCTGCCCAGCCCCCGGCAGCAGCAAGACTGAATGAGGCGGTGGAGAACAGGGCTAGTGGCCCACTGATCCCCCTACCCCAGTCTCAAGGGTCAGTGGGACCCGGTGGGTCACTGAGCCTCCACGCCCACCTGGCATGAAGGAGAACGAAGGGGAACTCACACCCAGCACCAGTGAGGGGAACGAGGTGATGGAGGGCAGGGCTGGTGTGTTCCACCCGCCCCCCCCCCACCCCAGCCCTCACGCTGGTGTAGACAGGGAGCAGAGAGGAACTGAGCTTTGGCCCCCGCCCTGCAGAAACAAGGCCTGCAGGTCAGCCCTCCACCTTTTCCCCCACCAGGTGTCAACAGGGGCCATGGGAGCTAAGCGTACACCCCCGACTGGGCTCCGTGAAGCCATGCGGGTCGGTGCCCTGCGGGTTGGTGCCCTGCTTTTGCTGGGAAAGTGGCAGCAAGGCCCAGGAGGGATCTGAACGTCCACCCCACCCAGCAGAAGCAGGAAAAATTTTAGAACTGAAAAATACATTTAAAGTAAAAAAGCAAAAAAAAAAATCACTGGAAAGGACCAATAATAGAGTGGAAGTGACACAGGAGAGAACCAGCGGACATGAGGCTAATCAGCAGAATTTAGTTCATCGAAACAAAGAGAATATACGATGAAAAATGAACAGAGTCTCGGGGACCTGTCAGATCACAACAAAAATACTAATACTCTTTTGTCACAGAAGTCCCCAAAGAGGCAGGCAGGGACTGAAAAAATATCCAGAGACATAATGGCTGAAAACTTCCCAAACTTGGCAGAAAATATCAAACCACAGATTCGAGAAGCCGAGTGAACCTTGAAAGGGATAAACCCAAAGAAATCCAAGCCACATTAAACTTCTGGAAACTAAAAGACAAAGAAAAACCCCTGAAAGCAGCCAGACTGAAATGACACATTACTTATAGGAGAACAATTCAAATGACAAAGGATTTCTCACCTGCAACCATGAAGGTCAGGAGCAAGTGGCACGTTTTTCAAGCACTGAAAAAAAAACAACCGTCAAGCACAAATTCTATAACCAGTGAAAATATCCTCGGGGGGTGCGGGGGGTGAGGGGAAATAAAGACATTCGCAGATGAAGGAGAACTAAGGATTGTTGCCAGCAGGCCTGTCATTGAAGAATGACTAAAGAAGTCCTCTCGAAAGGAAGGAAATGATAACAGAGCCTTAGGACTTCAGAAAGGAAAGAATGTTGGAATGGGAAAAAGTGGGAGTAAATAACTAGGCTACTTCTCAGGAGTTTCTTAAATTACATTTAGCAAAAGAGATAACATCATCTGACATGGTGCTCAATGTATATGGAGGAAATATTTAAGACAATTATATTTGAAAATCGGGGCAGGTAAGGGGACCTAAATGGAAGAAGTAAGGTACCTACACTGCAAGTGAAGTCATAAAATGGTGACGCCACTGACGGTGGTAGATTATAGTAAGTTACATCTGTATAGTGTAATAGCAGAGCAATATATGTAAGAACACTACAAAAAAAAAGGCAAGATGGAATCCTAAAAAATGTTCGGATAACTCACAGTAAGGTTGAAAAAAGAAAATAGGAAACAGAAACACAAACAGAGGAAACAGAAAGATAGTAAAATGGCAGACTTAAGCTCTAACATACCAACAAGAACCTTAAATGTAAACAGTCTAAATGCACCACTAAAAAGACAGATTGGGTGTGGTAGAAAAAAACATCATCATCTAAAGATATGTCGTATACAAAAAATCTTATTTCAAATACAACATAGGTAGGCTGGAAGAGTAAGGATGGAAAAAGACATCCCATGTAAACACTGCTAATATTTTTTACAAAAAACAGGAGTGGCTATGCTTTATAGCAATGATAAAAGGATCAACCTAACAGGAAGATGTAGTTCAAAATGTGCAAACACCAAACAGTGCCTCGAAATATACGGAGCAAAATCTGACAGATATGAAAGGAGAAAGAGACAAATCCACCATTATAGTTGGGGACTTCAACACTACACTGAGCAGTTGACAGAACTACTAGACAGAAAATCAGCAAAGATATAGAAGAACCAAACAACACAACCAACCAGTAAGACTAAATCGACAAATATATAGTGAACATGCCAACCAACAAGAGCAGAAGACAGTTTTTGTTTTTTTTTTTTAAGCACTCATAGACCATTCACCAAAAACAGACCATATCCTGAGCCGTAAAACAAACCTCAACAAATTCAAAAGAACTGAAATCATGCAGAGTATGTTCTTTGACCATACTGGAATCAAATAAGAAAACAATAACAGAAAGACAAGACAGTCTTCACGCACTTGCAAGTGAAACAACACATGTCTAAATTAATCTAGGGTCAGAAAGGGAGTCTCAAAGGAAATAAAAAGAAAACACACAGAAGTCAATGGAAATGAAAACACAATATACCAAAACATGTGGGATACAGTTAAAGCAGGAGAGAAGGGAAATTTATGGCACTAAATGCTTGCAGTAGAAAGGTCTCAAAACACTACTCTAAGTTTCTACCCTCAAGAAATTAGGAGAAACAAAACAGACACAAAGCAAACAGAAGACTAATAAAACAACAGAATTGAAAACAGGAAAATAATAGAGAAAAGTCAACAAAACAAAAGGCTGGTTTAAAAAAACAAACCTGGGGAATTCCCTGGTGGTCCAGTGGTTAGGACTCTGTACTTTCACTGCCGTGGGCCCCAGTTTGATCCCTGGTCAGGGAACTAAGATCCCACATGCTGCGTGCAGCCAAGAAAAAAAAAAAAAAAGTGTTTAAAAAAACAAAACTGACAAACTCTGATAAAGATTAAAAAGACTGATAAAGATTAAAAAGTAAGAAAACATAAGTCACCAATATCAGGAATAAAATGGGCTATCACAACGGATCCTGTATCCATTTTAAAAGATAATAAGGGAACACTATAAACACTTAATAGGCTCAAAAATTCAACAACTTAGAAGAGATGGACCAATTCCATGAAAACCACAAAGTACCAAAACTCAACCAAGATGAAACAGATAACCTGAATAGTCCTATAAACACTAAAAAATTGAATTTGTAATTTAAAAACACCCAGAAAATAAATCTCCAGGTTCAGATGGTTTCATTAGAGCATCCCACCAAACATTTAAAGAAGAATTAATACCAATTTTACAGAATCTCTTCCAGAATAGAGCAGGAGGGAACACTACGCAACCCACTATTAAGGCCTTGAGCAAAGCCAGACAGTCTTAATACAACAGATAAATACCTCTCATGAACTTAGGCACAAACACCCTCCACAAAATATTAGCAAATTCAATTCAGCAATTATGAAAAGAACTACACCCTGATCAAGAAGGATTTATCCCAGGCATGCAAGGCAGATTAATACTGAAAGTCAACATAACACAGCATATCAACTGGCTAACATAAGTCACATGATCATATCAATTGATGCAGAATAAATGTTTTATAAAACCCAACATCCATTCATGATAAAAACTCTCAGCAATCTAGAAATAAAGAGAAACTTGTTCATATTTTTAAAGAGCATCTACAAAATAGCTACTTCATACTTAATGGTTAAAGACTGAAAGCTTTCCTGTTAAGATCAGCAGAAAAGGCAAAGATGTCTGCTCTCACCACTCCTATTCACCATAACACTGGAAGTTCTAGCCAGTGCATTAGGGCAAGAAAAAGAAATAAAATACAAATCACAAAGGAAGAAATAAAACTGTGCCTATTTTCAGATTACATGGTTGTCTAGATAGGTCTCCCAAGAAATTTTTGAATTAGAGTTCAACAAGGCTGTAGGATATTAAGAGCAATGCACAAAAATGAACTGCATTTCTATATACTAAGATGAATATGTAGAAGCTGAAATAAAAAATAACATACCATTAATAATTTCTCCAAGGTAAATGAAATCTAACAAAATATGCATAAGATGTTTATGCTGAAAATTACAACACCTAAAGACCTCAATACTTGAAGAGACATCCCTGCTTATGGATTACAAGACTTAGCATAGTAAAGAGGTAAATTCTTCTCCAAAGTGACCTACAGGTTTAACAAAATTCCTATCAAAAATCCCAGCAGGGGTTTTGGTAGGCACAGACAAGCTTATTCTAAAATTTATATGAAAAGGCACAGGGCCTAGGCTAAAACAATTTTGAAGAAGTAGAATGAAGTCTGAAGAATCACTCTACCCATTATAATGGCTTCATACACAACCACAGTAATAAGACAGTGTGGTACTGGCAGAGGGACAGATACCTCAATTAATGGAACACCAAAGAGAAACTGGAAACAAACCCACACAAACCCGACAACTGATCTTTGACCAAGGTGCAAAGCCATTAGATTGAAAAAGAAAAATCTTTTCAACAAACAGTGCTAGAGCAACTGGGCACCGTAGTCCAAAAGAATAAACACTGACCTAAATCTCATACCTAACACACAAATTAACTCAACATAAATCAGAGATCTAAGTGTAAAATTTAACACTATAAGACTTCCAGGAAAAAAAGAAAAACCTAGGAAAAAAATTAGGGGACTTAGAGCCTGGTGAAGAGTTCTTAGACCGGACACCAAAAGCATGATCCACAGAAGGAAAAACTGATTAAATGGACTTCATCAAAATTAAAAACTTTTGCTCTATGAAGAGGATAGAAAGACAAGCTACAGATTGGGAGAAGACATTTGTAAATCACATACCTAACAAAGGCCTTGCTGACTCTAGAATACATAAAAACTCTCAAAGCTCAAGAGTTAAAAAAAAAAAAAAATCCAATTAGAAAATAAGTGAAAGACATGAACAACCATTTCACAGGAGAGTAAACAGAGGCAAAAAACATACACAAGGGCTTCCCTGGTGGCGCAGTGGTTGAGAATCTGCCTGCTAATGCAGGGGACGCGGGTTCGAACCCTGGTCTGGGAAGATCCCACGTGCCGCGGAGCGGCTGGGCCCGTGAGCCACAATTGCTGAGCCTGCGCGTCTGGAGCCTGTGCCCCGCGACGGGGGGGGCCGCGATGGAGAGAGGCCCGCGCACCGCGATGAAGAGCGGTCCCCCGCACCGCGATGAGGAGTGGCCCCCGCTTGCCGCAGCTGGAGAAAGCCCTCGCGCGAACCGAAGACCCAACACAACCAAAAATAAATAAATAAATAAGAAAATCCTTTAAAAAAAAAAAAAAAAAACATACACAAAATATTCAACATCATTAAAACTACAATGAGGTATCATTACGCACAGGTTAAAATGGCTAAAATACAAAATAGTGATAACACCAAATGCTGGCTAAGATCTGGAAAAAATGGATCTCCCACACATCGCTGATGGAAATATAAAACGGCACAGCCACACTCTGGCAAACTGTTTGGCAGTTTCTTAAAAAACTCGAGTACCGTAGGATCCAACAATTGCACTTCTGGGCATTTATCCCGGAGAAATGAGACTCATGTTCACACAAACACCCATACAGCACAGTTCACAGCGGCAGTTCTGTTGCCCAGGTGAAGCCTTGGTGGCCAGTCTGATGGGTGGCTTCACCAGGAAGACTGTGCCCATGGCCTTCAACTGGCAGCTGCCCAAAGATGTACCACAGGACAATGTGTAACGTCCAATGCAGGCTGGCAAATGCCCCCCAAGTGCCAGCTGTGCCAGGTCCCTGCCAGAGCTGCAAACGGCCCAAATGTCTTTCAACAGGTCAATAGCTAAACTGTAGTACATCGAATACACACAGCATCCTGGGTGGATCTCAAAGGTATTATGCTGAGTGAAAAAAGCCAAGCTCAAAATGTCACATATAGTATGACTCTATAGCATACTTGGAAGAACAGAAGTACAGATATGCAGCACAGATTAGTGGCTGTCAGGGGTTAGGGAGCAGGAGGGAGTTGGCTGTGATATACAAAGGTAGCAAGAGAATCCGTGGGATGGAACTGTTCTGGATCTTGACTGGGCTGGTGGTCACACAAACCTACACATCTGATGAAATTGCACACAAGTAAATACAGTCTCACACACACAAATGGAACGCATGTGAAATTGGTGAAATCTGCATAAGGCAGCTGGAGTCTATCAAGGTCATGTGCTGGCTATGATACTGTACTATTTAAACAAGGTGTTGCCATTGTGAGAAACTGGGTAAAGGACACACACATAGGTCCTCTCTGGGTTATTTCTTACAACTGCATGTCAAACTATAATTATCTCACAATAAAGTTCTTTTAAAGATGTAAAACTTTAAAATGTCTAGACAGCTATCAATTACTAAACTTTGTTTGGAACCAGTAAAGAAAATTTTCCCTCTCTTTCGTCACTTTCTCTCCCCACACAGGACCTACAAAGTGAATTTGTTTCTCTTGGTGTCCAAACGAGCGACCCTGGGGGGTCTGAAGGCCAGAACCAGGTCTTCAGCAGAGAAGACTCTATCTCTGTCATCAGGCTCCAGGGCACCCTGAGGTGCCGAAGGAACCAAATCACTCCGCCTTCCACCTTTTCAAAGCCTGCATGTACCACAGAGTTTAAAGAGGTGAAACAAAACGGATACTCATATTTGCCCGGAGAACAGATCTACAAAGCTCACTTGATGTTTAAGATGCTTACGAGATTAGGGTAATTACTTTCACTCGTCTAAGTCAACAAAAGCAACCAAAGGAGTAAGTTCCACGGACATGATGTGCTTTGAGTGGAAGAATCAGGTCTGGCTTGCTAAAGCACAAAGCCCGGTCCAGCTCTTCCATCTGCCAGGCCAACCCAACCATTCTGTTAAAACAGAATGCCAGTGGCAGATCTAATTTGAAATTTTTCTAGTAGCCACTTTTAAAAAAAGTAAAAAGAAACCAGTCAAATTAATCTCAAAACAAACTTAATGGCCAACATATATAGGAAAAGATGCTCAACATGACTAATCATTAGGGAGCTGCAAATCTAAACCACAAAGAGTTATCACCTCACACCTGTTAGAATGGCTATTACCAAAAAGATGAGAGATAACAAATGCTGGTGAGGATGTGAAGAAAAGGGATACTGTTGGTGGGAATGTAAATTAGTGCAGCCACTGTGGAAAATAGTATGGAGGTTCCTCAAAAAATTAAAAATAGTTCTACCACATGATCCAGTCATCCCACTTCTGGGTACACATCTGAAAGAACTGAAAGCAAGAGCTCAAAGAGACATATGTACATCCATGTTCGCAGTAGCATTACTCACAATAGACAAGAGATGAAAGCAACCCAAATGCCCATCGACAGATGAATGGACGAAGAAAATGTGGTCTATACATACAATAGAATATTATTCAGCCTTAAAAAGGAAGGAAATCTGCTTCACATGCTAGAGCAGAGATGACCCTTGAGGACATCATGCTAAGTGAAATAAGCTAGTCGGAAAAAGCCAAATACTGTGCGACTCCACTCATGAGGTACCTAGTTAGAGTCTTCAAAATCACAGAGACAGATGGCAGAATGGTGGCTGAAGACCTGGGTGGGAGAGAAAAATGCAGAGGCACTTTACTGGCTACTGAACTTCAGTTTTGCAGGACGAAAAAGTTCTGAGAACTGGAAGATGTGAAGATACTCAACACGACTAAAGGGTACACTTAGAAACAGTTACGATGGTAAATTTTGTGTTTACCACACACACACACACACAATATATATATATGTATATATAATTTAACCCCCATATTCAAAAATCTCAGCATACAATTAATATAAAAATGACTGAGATATTTTACGTTCTTTTTTATATGCTAAGTCTTCAGACTCCAGTGTGTATTGACACTGACTGCACATCTCAGTTTGGATTAGTCCCATTTCAAGTGCTCAATACTCACGTGTGGTTTCCCCACTGGGCCTGTGCTGGGCTCGACCGTACCTGTCACCCCTACCTGACAAACCTTATAGCTGAATCTAAAGAACAAAACTGTTTTTTTGACAGGTGTTGGCTGGGTCTTCTTCTTGCAAAACCTTTTGGGAAATCTTTATTTTTTTCACGTTTTAATTAATTTATTTATTTTTAAATTTACTTATTTATCTTATACAGCAGGTTCTTATTAGTTATCTATTTTAAACATATTAGTGTATACATGTCAATCCCAATCTCCCCCTTTCGGGAAATCTTATTTGTCCCTGGTCAGCTCTATGGAAAGGGCAAAGCTCAAATGATGCTGAACATCTCCCAAGGACCTGCAGGACATCATGCCCCTCCCCCCCAACCCTACTCTGAGAGCTCACAGCTTAAAAGAGGGGCTGGTAACCAGCTAAAGCAGGCACAAGATGCTGACGGATGGACGCGAAGAACAATGCAATTAGCTCCCACCCGTGATTTCTGATTTGCCAGGGAACAAGTATAAAGTTTAAGTCATTTACCAAAGTGACGTGTGAGAGTTGTTGATAACTAGCATTCACCTATACCCTGACCTTTCTCAGCTCTGATTTGCAATTGCTTTGACTACATCTTCAAAGCACGAATTTGTACGGAATTTAGTACACATTTATATTAAAAACACACACAGAATAAGCACACTCACCAGAAAAGGCACTCGGCAAACCAATACCTCTGTTGGTTGATTCGAATAATCAGCTCTTCACCGATTAAGAGGGCATTTGTCAAGCTAATCCTCCCAGAGTGTAAACAGAATAGAATTTGGTGAAAGTGAAAAAACTGTCTCTCTCACAGCTGAATATACCATTCTTTGAATATACCTTCAGAAAAATTGAAGACAGGGAGGGAAATAGGAAGACGTTTCTAGTACAAACACCCAACTGCTGTACATCCCAGACAAGAATTTACTTTCTCAGTAGAGCAAAGTGCAAGAACAAAACTGCCACATACATGCTCTCCACCCCAAGTCACTCAGCAGAAAACTGCTCTGTGGCTAAAGGAAGCCCTAAGGAGGACCTCTTTCTAACCTCACATTTGTGCTGCACTGGTTGAAACCAATATAATGACTTCTTTGTGAAAAACGTATTTTGCAGTAAAGTATCAAAAGCGTCACTGTAGATCTTAATGGACATGGCTGAGTAAGGAGTACTAAATACGGCTATGTTTAGAGAACCCAAATTTACCAACTCAGCGTATTTCAGTGGTCGCTGGGCACTGAACTATTTTAAGAATAGCCAGGGAAAAAAGTTACAGACTACAAAGGGTGCAAATTTTATTCTTTAATTTAACACACTCACATCTAAATCCCCTCGTCCCACCAGCAATTCCTCCCTCCCCCCATCCCACCTCCTCCCCCCACCCCACCCAAACAAATCTCGCAAGAACTTAATACTGAAAACTTACCTTGGTGCGTTAACTTCAGACAAACCCCTCAGAACTTATCATTTAATCCTATGCATTCAACTCTAAGTTATCTCACCAACCTACGGGAACGTAGTTAATACTATAAAATTACACCTCGAGATCCATTACTTTACACTTCACAGGTAAAACCATAACTTTGCTTAATAATTTAGATTGTGATCTCTCTAAAGCTCTACATGTCATCTCAAGAAACGGTGCTTACCTTATAATTTGCTTGCTAAACGGCACGCCACCAAAAAAAAGCATTCATGCCTATCCCTATTAAAAAAAAAAAAAAGAAAGAAAACAAAACACTACCTCACTCACTATTCCTGGTTAAGGAAGGAATATTCCAGGGAAGGAGCAACTATTTCCACGCACTAAGCCACCTGATACAGAGGTCTGCACGGAAAAACTATAATGGCTTCCAGAGGATCCTTAAAATACATGGGGTTTTAAACACGCACACCATAAGGCCCCATTAATTCATTTAGTAACTCATTTACTTGTAAGTCCTCATATAGTCAAGAGCATTTTCAAGGGCAGAAAAACATATGCAAGCACCAAGACCTTCTAAGGCTAAAATGAGCTCAGGAGTAGCAATAACTAAAGTAACAGTAATAATAAAACTTCCAGCTCCTTTCCCGAAGGAGGGGTCCTAAGAAAGCATTTAGCAGGAGACACGCAGCCAATATGTATAGCTGCTGGTATTTTTGTCATTTGTCTGCCACTTCCGAGGTGTGCCCAACCTCTGACAAATGACCGAGGTCCTGAGGTTCTTACTAACTCTGCAACATGGGGACGGACCTGCACGGTTTACTGCACTGAAGATTATGAAGACTGAAGTCTACTGTATTTGCAAAACTAAGATTTGTCATGTGTTCCAACAGTTACGTGGCTACTCTGATGATTTTGTTTTACTTAGCCTTTGGCATGGTAAGTATCACCTACGTTTTAATAGGATCTATGCTGGATTTCTTAATTGGAAACACTGCCAACTTACTTGTATCTCTTTAACGCAGAAGGGCTAATCTGGACAAATGGTAAATGAGAGTCTAGTGAATCCTGATCAAGACATGAACCTTTTCCACTACTGGGGAACAGCGATTTGAACCGACACACTCACCCCCTCCCTGATCAGGGTGGTGAGGACTCTGCATACTCAGAGCCATACCCTGGAGGCTCAAGGATCAAATCAAGCCCGCAGATGTTTTTATTTGGCTTACACAGTGCTTTCAAAGTTCTAAACAAGTTGCCAAAGCATCAGGAGATTTGGCATCAAAATCTGCATTCTCGGATTATCTGGCCCTATAGGAAAACCTACCACCTTGAGACCACACACCCTCACAGCCCCAACTGGCAGCAGCCAAATGGACAAGAGCAAACGCTCTCCAAGCTGCCATAATCCCCACCAGGTCAGTTCCCTCACCGATGGGATTGCCAGATTTTTCTGGGCATTTACGTTTGCCACTCTTCCTTCAGACTCTGAAACTATCTTTAATCCCTGAAATAAAAACCCGCAATCTAATCTTATTAGTACTATGTCCAAACCCTCCAAGCAAACAAAATAAGCCCAAACAGGAATCTGAGTAGAAAACAAAATATTTTCATGGTTCTATGGTGGTAATGCTGATATGAACTATTTCATCTTCTTAAAATGTCATTTTTGAAAACGATTCACTTCTCTCATCCCTTCTTCCACACTTTCGGTTAGGTTATTACTCTATCTGCCGTAACTGATTGAGTCCCTTTCAAGCAGAATGTCATTAATGAGGAAATCTTAGTGGTTAGGACAACATGCCACAGTTAGATACTTTAATGAAGGCACCAGGGGTTCGAGATATACTGCCCAATAGGCTGATGCTTGGACCTCAACTCATCGCTGCCACAAAACTTGTATTTTTTAAATGTTGGTTGGATGTTTTATTTGACATATGCGTCATTCCCAACAAAACATGGAATATATCTGTAAAAGGATTCTCAAAGGGGGCTTTAAATGCTACACACAGCCTCTGGACAGAGAGTCAAGCAACCACACGTGCACTGCCGCTCCCCCGGGCATTGCTTACCCATCGCACTGAGATAATGGTTGAAGGCCTGGCAAGGAGGACTTGGGGTTTGTGTTGATTTGTCACAACTCATGGGTGCCGGGCTCCTGTCTGTGTCAAAAGAGAAATACCCACTGGAGGATCGAGACAGCAGGGAAGATCTTCTCACGAAGATGAAAAGCGGGGATCTGGTAGCGAAAGGGCCGGGACTGGCCGGTGGGGCCAGTGGGCCCTGCGGGCTGCCTTGGGGGCAGCGGTCCCCTTCTCCTTCGGGATTACCTTGCCGCTCTGTCTGTAGAGAGATGGGGGCCCCAGGCCTGAGCTGAGGAGGCCTTTCGGCAGGCTGCAATTGTCCACCTTCTCTGTCACACTCAGAACTTACATCGGAAGGTTGCTTTGCCATTTGGTCTTTTTTTCTGCAAGCAAAATTAAAACTAGGGTTATCTTAAGCAAAATAATAATTACAACGAATACCTAAATAGGCAGACTTTCACCTATTCTTGAAAAATCCTTAGAATTAATGCCCAACACTTTAACACTGTCATTGCTTATATAGGAATAGTTTTCCATACGCTCTTCCAAATAATAATAAAAATAACCTGCATAACAAAGGTATCATTATCTTTGTTTGGAGGGGGTGAGGTGGGGAGGAGGGACTAAACTCCCTACCACCAAACAAAACACAGCAACAATGTCAATTACTAGTGGAACTGGTGCTCTACCACCACACACACACACACACACACACACACACACACACACACACACGTTTTAGGACAGGCTGCTGGTTTGAGATCTATTCACATGTGCTCTTTGCTCAGGCCCGACTAGAGTAAGTCAGAAACTCCCAGCGGGCTCTGATTTCCCGGGATCAGATACAGCGCTGGAGCCCAGGAGCGGGCGCAGATGCAGCGATTGCAGGCGGCTGGCCGCGTTCCCCGCTCCGGCCCCATTGTTCTGCCGAAAGTGCTGAGGACAGCAAGTCTGGGGAAGGTTTGGCAAGGGCCGTCAGTCGTAGTAAGTGCGTCACAATAGAGTTTGTAACTCAGCGCGGCTCGGCCCAGCCGGGCTCCGGCTCTCCGCCCGCCCGAGGTCCCTCCCGCTCCCGGCTCGCGCGCCCCTCCTCCGGCTGCGGGGCGGGGGGGCAGCGCGCCACACCGAACTCGCCGGAACTTCTCCGAGGTACACCCGCACTGTTAGGTGCACACCTCCAAATGGGAGGGGGTCCCCAAAGCCGTGCCCTGGCGACCCCTGCAAAGTCCACAAGTAACTCCGCACGCTGGGCGGCATCGGGGCGCGCGGCTCCCGTACCCCATAGACTCTCCCCTCCGAAAGCAATCAGGCCGAAACTCACGTCCGCCCCTTCCCTTCCGAGCGTCGCGTCCGGGCCGGGGCCCGGCGGCGCCCAGCCCGCGCCCTTCGCCGACCCGGAGCCCCCTGACCGTCAACACGAAGGCGGTCCGGGAGACAAAGCCCGGGACTCGCGGTCGGAGCGCCCGGGGCAGCGGAGAGCCTGCAACTCGCCGCCCGTCCGCTGCCGCGCTCCGCCGGGCAGCTGAGGGCTCCGCACGCCGCGTCTCTGGTCCGCGCTGCCCCGGCCGCAGCCGCCGGGAACATCCTCCGCCTCCTCCCGCTCCTCCCCTCGCGCACTGCGCCCGCCGCCGCCGGCACCGCCGACCTCCCCGCGCCGCTGGCGCCGGGTGCCCGCGCTCCCAATTGGCCCTCGTGCGGTCGCTCCGCGCCACAGCCAATCGCCTGCGGCGGCGGGGGCGGCGCCTGCCCGACAGGCCGCCAAAGGCCAGGCGATTGTTGACAAACTCGCCTCCGAAAGCGGCTCCGGCCGTCGCTGCGGCGGCAGCCGCGGCGAAGGTTTCCGCGGCCTCGGGGCCGGAGGCTGCCCAGGCTACCCCGCCCCGCCCCTCCGCCAGTCCGGTCGCCGCGCGCGCCTCCGCAGCTCTCGCCGCGCCCAGCAGCCAGTCACCTGGAGACAAAACAGGACCCTCACGGCCGGCCCCAGACTCCAGTCCCAGCAGCCGACCCCCGCCCAGGCCCGCTAGGGTGCGGAGCCCAAAGGTCACCCCCTCCCCAGCTGTAGCCCCCATCCTCCTCCAACTTCCTCCCTCTTTCTCCCCGTGCACCACGGGACACGCACCAAATCTGAGCGGCTACCACTGGCCACCGACGCGCATTTCCGCGCGCACCCGTGACCCCCGCACACAAGGAACACATCCATAGCCCCATCCCCGGTGTCCGGCGACCCTTCCACTACCTGCGCCAACCCAGAGTAACAGGCCCCCGAGGGCACGGCACTGCCAGCCAGCACTGCGCTCGGGCACGCCCGAATCGCTAAGACGGTCTGGCCCCACGGTCCGGGCAGGTTCTACAGCCAGCGGCTGGTCCATCGCGTGGCCCTAGCGGTCGGAGGAGGCCCTCTGTCTCTCGCTGTCTGTGGATCGTGCGTCTGGCATCGTCCGCAGGGCGCCTGCACACCGGACAGGACCCCCAGACACGTCCGAGAGAGAGGACGAACGCAGCAATTGCCCAAAACGTCGGCCTGAACGAGTAAAAGGAAAAGCCGAGTCCCGTCAGTTTAATCACCATCACTGTTCCATAAATCCTTCACAGCGGGCCCGCGCCCGAGAAAAGCCGAGACGCGAGACCGGCTCGTACCTCGCGGCAGCTACTCGTGCGCCGCCGGGGCGGGCGGGCGGCGAGACTTCACGGCTGGGCGCGCAGCCCAGTCCGGCGCGGCGGCCCCCAGCTCCCGGGCCAGTGCGGAGAGCACGCGCTGCCTCTCCCAACCGGCCCGGAGACGCTTCACCACCCCCGCGCGCCGCATCCCCGCCCGAGCCGTACTTAGACTAACTGCTCGCAGCCTCGGTGCGGACGACCCCTCCCCAAAGAGGACCTGCCTGGGGAGGGAACTCGACCCTCACTGGTGACCGCCTCCTGCCGCCCGACAAGCCGGACGGGGACGCGCGCCTCTGCCTGCACGTGCGCGGGAAGCGGGCTGGAGGTGGCGCCGTGCTGGCTCCCGCGCCAATCTTCCATCAGTACCCGGTCTGCTCCCCGGGATTCGGAAGTATTTACCTTGCGTTTCTCGGTCCGAGAGTCAGAGTCAGACATTGGGGGGATTAGAGCCAGGGGAAGGGCACCGAGGCGGTGGCGGCGGCGGCGGCGGCGGGAGCGAGGCGAATCCAGCAGTCTGAAGCGATGCTGGCCTCAGAGGGCAGGGCGCTCAGGGCGGCTGAGAGAATTTGGTGACGGCGGCGGCGGCGACGAGGGACGCAGCGCTCCCGCAAACTCGAAACCTGGAGGCTGCGCGGAGCGAAATGAAACCTGCGCGGCTTTGCTCCCCAGCTCATGCTGGAGGCCCCGCGCTCGCGCCCAATCACCGTGGGCCCCGCCCCCGCTAAGTCCCGCCCGGCGCGCGGGCTGGCAAGCCCCGCCCCCGCGGCGCCGCGGCCGCCGGCGCTTGCAGGCACGGACAGGTAAAGGCGGGGGTGTCCCTGCTGGGTTCCCAGCTGCGCGCGCCGCCGTCCCTGCCCCTGCCGGGCGTGTTTACTGGAGTGACTTGGGCTGCGGACTGCTCTGTGCGCACCCATCCCCCACCCCAAAGTGTGCCCTCTCCTCTCTTCCCCGCCGCCAACCCCCCACCCCCCGCCCCGGCAATCCAGTGGTGGCCACGGCGTGCGCGTGGAACAGAGGGGGTGCTCCGGGCACACTCGGAGCCAGGCCCGGCCGCTGCCGCCAGCGGAAAGCCTCAGGAGGCGCCCCTGAGCCCAGGCTCTGCCTCGGGAGTTTCTCTCAGCCGCCCTGGGGCAGGCGCCAGGACTGGGTGGGTCCTCGGGAACGCGCGGGGGGTCTCTGAGCTCTCCTCCCTTCCAGATTCCGGGGGTCCGCGTGGGACCCCCATCCGCAGGCTGCTCATCTTCCTCGCCCTCGCCTCACGCGGTACTTTTTAGGCGCCCTCTCTAAGCCACCCCGCAGGGGCACCTAGTTTTTCTCCCGCGCCGAACCTCCGGTAAGAGGCATAGCCTTTGGTGGGGAGTTGAGAAAAGGGCCAGGAGCGATCCCCGGAGGCGTTTTTTCCGCAGCCCGGGTGCGAGGCGGGAAGCGAGTGAGCGCAGAGCAGGTGAAATAGGGAAATGAAAAAAGAACTCAAAAAAAAATCATTTTAAGAAAAAAGGACTGAGAAGAGTCGTGGCCTCCAGGTGGGAGAGAGGATGGTGCCTCGGCTTGGTTGGGATACTCGAGATTTGTTGGGCTCTCAGAGAACCGTCCAGGAACCGTCCCTGGGCGTGTTACGGCCAGAGAAGACAGCGCCGAGGGCTTCGGACGGCGCCGTGGAGAGCAGTAGGGAGAGCGCAATACCCCCCACCCTTCCTCCCTGCGCGTCCCCATCCCTCGTGTCCTTGGTGTCCGAAGGCCCCACTCCCGCTCCTTCCCCGGAAGACCGAACTCCGTGCACACCCTGGGCCTCCTCTAGGTCCGCACCCCTATCTGACATTTAAATGCGCACCCTGCATTCCCACTTCTGCCCTTCCCTGGGCTCCCCTGGGTTTGAGAGGCCCGCAGCGGAGTAGTGGGGGGCAAATCGGTTGGGAGATGGAACATCCCGCCGCGGGAGAAGCCAGGCTAGATGGAATACAGACTCAATTTAGGGGCCTCCCTAACCCGCACCCCAGAAGGGTGCCTCGGTGCAGAGAAGCAAGACAGTGAGTCGTCGTCCCGCCGTCTGGCCACCTTGGTTAATTGTTATGTTTTGTAAGCAGATGCAGAACGTCAGCGTGGCAACACAGCCCCGGGTCAAAGTCTCCTCGGCGCATCCTCCCGACAGTCCTTAGCGAGGTGAAGGAGGCCAAGGGTTTCTGGAGGGGCTTGAGAACACGCGCCGGGCTCCACCCCGGGGATTTCGCTGCAGGAGGGAAAGGACGCGGGTGTGGATGTGGCGAAGTAGACGCAGAGGCGAGAGGTCTACAATGCCCGCATCTGGAGCTCCCGTAAGTGGTTACAGGTGGCGGCCGCAGGCAAACTCTGCGCCTTAACCGCCTATCGTGGCACCCGGGGAAAAGAGACCAACCTGCTGTGCGGGAGAGGAGCCCCAAACCCGCCGCGCGCCCGAGTGCTCCGCGCTCTCCGTGGAGTTGGACGACGCAGACAGGGACCGGAAAAGAACCACACAGAAAAAACCCTGATGGTTGTCTTCTGCTTCTGTGCAGCTCGGCCGCCCCCGCGTCGTCTGCTCCAGTGACCCTGTGAACACTAAAAAAAAAAAAAAAAAAAAGGAGTCGGGGAAAGCAACCGTCTAAATGCTCTTATTTGGGGCACAAGCAGGAGGTCGGCTCGGAGGCGGCAGTTCGTGCAATCCAGACTGTGCTGGGGAGCTTCGGCCGAGCGCCTGGCATCGGGTGACCACGAGCCCTTTCCGCCCTCTCCCGCAGAGTCCGAGTCTAGAGAAGGGCGGGTGGGCGTTAGGTCTCCGCTCCGGCCCTGGATGTCGCCTTTGCAGACACAAGCAGAGCGGTGTCCCCTCCTGCCTCCTCCACGAGATGTGGAGAGGGAGCACGCAGGATGGCTTGGACTGAAAGCAAGAATGAAGTCGGGCGACATCTACGGCCCTCGCTGGAACCACAGGCGTCGCCGGCGTGGTCTCTCCAAGTTCCGAAACCAACTTAACTGCAGTGTATTGCCCTGCTCCACCTCCCCGTCCTCTGCAAGCAGCGGGAGCCTTCCTAACGCTTAATTTCTTTATTAAACTTTAGCTGTATCTTTGCTCGTCTCAACAGATTACACATTCATTCGGTCAAAACGTTTTCTGCGCTTTGTCTTGCGGTCCCTCCGGAAGCTGCCTGCCCTGGAGGGACGAGCCCGGGTTCGTGCTTTGCCCAGAGCAAAACTCCAAGCTCACACTTCCCTCTCTCCTCTTGTGTATTTCCTCGCGGAGCCCAAGGGGGCTGGAAAAGCATCACTTGCTGGACTGAACCTTTGCCCGCGGGTGTTTGATTTTCATAGTTTTCTTTCTTTCCACCCAGCACAACAGTCTTCCCAAATCACTGGGAATCTGAGTCACCACTGACAGCGGGAGACCTTTGGTGGCAACCGGTTCTGGAGCGCGCTCGAAGAGGAGCCCACTCTGTCTAGGGCGATCTGGTGACTTAGGCGGCAGAGGGCATGGCCCGGCCAGTCGTGGTTACAAGGAGAGGATAAAATGCCACACTCTCGGGGCTGCCACCTGGCTCCCTTTCCCAACAGCCGTAGTGCGCCTCGCCAGCCTCAGCGGGACCCCCACTGCACGACCAAAATCCCTGAGGGCCGCGGCCCAGCACGTGCTAGCCGGCCTCGGGCCCCAGCTCCAGGCGTCTGAGAAGCGTTCTGGCAGCTGCCGGCGGGCCACCACCCTTCCCGCCGCCCCCGCTATAACTTGGCTCCCAGCTTGGGCCGCGGAGACCGCGCTCCTTCCCGGGCCGGGGGATGCTGCGCTGCTGGGTAGAAGGCCCAGGAGGCCAGCGGGTCGGCGATTCCAGCGATTGGTGCGTGGAGGGAGGTGTGTGGGATGTTAAAGGCGGAGATCCCCCTCAGGGCATCATCCTTCAGTGAGCTGCACAAATAGAGCAACTGCAAAACACGACACAAAGGGACGGGCCAGATGTTGGCTCACTCGTAGCGATTTGGTGCCAGCGGCTGTACGCCCACCCCCGAAGCCCCGGTACACCGAGCAGCCGCAGACACTAGCTTCCCTTCCGATTTCCCGGGACCCAGGAGGGTAGAGGCTGTTGGTCACCGTCACAGGCCTTTTTCCTCTTAGGAATTCCTAACTCTGACACTTAGTCTGGCAGAAGCCCGCTTATTCCGTGAAGGGGTAGGGGTGGGCTCCAAGTTAGCTGGCAGCCGGAGACCAAAATCAGAGACTTTATCAACTTTCCCCTTTGCAGCCCTTCTCTCTCCACCCCTTCGCTGCCCTCCGATCCCCTTCCCCCCACCTCTCCTCCAGTTCTTTCCCTTTTCCTCCATTCCACCTCTGGAGTGCCTGGGGTGCCACCCTCTGGCGTACAGAGGCAACTGAACAGGAAGAGCGTCAGAACAGGTGAAGCAGAGGAGACCTGCCCCAGTTCTGTCGGGACGAGCACCTCCCACCCCTGGCTGGCAGCAGGCCATGGTTCCTGAAACACCAGCACAACGGGACTGGGGGACCAAGACCGGGCACTGGCACCTTTGTGTGCCTTCCACCTGGCTGCTGCAGGAAATCTACCTGTGGGAAGTTAGCACAAAAGAACCCCGCTGACACCCTCCATGTTCTGACAACCTTTGGAAGGCACGGATGAGTCTTCCTTGCAGAAGGGAGAGGGAAGTGCAGGCCAGTGATTTTGGAGGAGCTGCATCGAGTGTGTTTTTATTTCATTTTCCATGGTTTAGGTGCCAGGAGAAAGAAAAAAAAAAAAAGCTCTCAAAAATAATAGATTGTTTTCCTAAACCAAGACCAGGGCAAGATAGAAGAACTGCTTTCCTTTCCACTTACCAGCTATGCACTTTACTCCTCCATTTTTCAAGTTTTCAGCCAGCCGTAAATTTCTTTCGCTCGCCAAATTACAGTTAGCCCCCAGGTTTTTATGGTTTATTTTTATGGTTTTAAATACATCACTTAACACCAGCCCCACCTTTGCCCTCATGGTGGTGGTCATCGCTGAGCTGCACAAATGCTGTTAAGACTACACGTCTTTGCAGCAGTTCAAAACGCCATTTCAGGTGTTCAGAGACAATGAGAGTAGGGCCCCCAAAAGAGGGGTGGGGTAGGGTGGGGGAAGAGCATGAATTTTAATAGTCCAACAATCCCTCTTCCCTTACAGCGTGCTCTATTACATCAGTAATTTCTAATGAAAACCTTCATTCTTTACACACTGTGGTTAAGCATCATCAAATCAGTACTGAAAAGACTTTGATCATATCTGCAAGATGCACTATGATGAACTTTCACTGACCAAGATTTCAAAGTCTGTAATTAATACTCCTGACAAATCCCTGACTAATCTGTCAACTCTCAATGTCTCTACCCACACAGTTCAAAACCATGAGATGGTGTACAAATCCCTAAACTTTCCACGTATTGTAATATCATTATTCAAGACAATTTTTCCTTTGGGTTAGCATTATGAAACTCAACCAGTTTTGTCATCTCTTCCGCAACAGGGGAAATTCAATTATTCGAATGAGCACTGTGTAGAAGAGAAAATGGGTTTGGTCTGCCTGATGCCGAACACAGAATAAGGGTCCAGAGGTAGAAATTGCAGGAGGCAGGTTTCTATTCGATATTTTTACACCTTTAAGAGTGAGAATAAAGTAGATTTTTTTATGAAAAAGGAATCCAATGGCTGGTGAAAAAGAGTGTTTCCTTGCATGTAAGTGTTCAGACACCAAACCCTCCAAAGACACTCTAAAGAGGAATACTGGATTGACCGAGAAGACTGTTGATTGCTAAGATTCGTTCTAAACCTGAATTTCTGGGGCTGTGTGAAAGAGCCCTCCTCCTTGCTTTCTCCGTGTGTCACAGACTGCAACACGAACCCAGAATGATTAGTGTCCAGATGGAAGGATTAGGCATCATTCCTATTATAACGCGTTTGACTCTGACCCTAGGTAGCCTCCCACCTCTGCCTGTGGGGACGATAATAATAATGATGATTCTTCTACTTACAAAGTATGTACTGTAGTCCACGCTGTGTTAGGGGTTTGCTGGGCGCTGGAGTTAGAGGCACACACTGCAGAGACAGGCCTCCTACCTCGTGGAGCTATTGAGCAGTTCTAGAGATTTTTTACAAATACGATCTTCATACAAAGTAAACTTAGGTAGCTACTGTAGCATTGATTAGTACTCAATTCCAGCATTTTCTTATTACCAGAGAGCCCTTTAGGACTTAGCCAAGTACTATACAAGTTTAGTTTTATTACCAAGCATATACTTCCATACTGTAAGCATAAACATGGTACATACTGTAGCCACCTTCCCTCACCCCATCCTGCCAGTATGTGAGCCAACTGTGCTGGATAAAGCACCCCACGCCCACCCATCTCTTTACAAAGAATACTCACCAGCTTTTGGAAAAACATCAGTGGAGAAGTGCCCTCTAAAAATAAGAGAATATGAACAAGTTATAACTTCTTGCAGAAAATTTTTAAAAGGACAGCCCCAAAGCAAGGGAAGTATTGGTCTAAAAATAAGAACATAAGATCCATTGGAAGTATCCAGTGAGCAGGATTTGAGAATGTCTACTTTAAAGAAACAGGAAACAGCCCAAGAGGGAGGGACAGTATGTGGATATGTGAATATGTGGATTTGGGCGGAGGGATTTATACCATCGGTTTTGTTTTCCATCCCCACCTGGCTGCAGTAGATTAGTTTTTTCTTCCTCTTTTTGACTCTCCCTGCATTTTCCTTCTTCCAGTTGGGAGCGCAAGATGGCCTAGTATGGGCAGTGACTAAGCTTTACAGCCCTCTAAACAAACTCTATTTTTCCATGGTGTTGGTGTTAATTATACAACAGATGCCCAAGGTGCGAGGTACCCGGTGTGCTTACAACACCCCAGCTATTCCTAAGACTCTGTGCAGAAGGTTTTCCTGCCTCTTCCCATATCCCCACATCTCTGTTCCCAGCACCAGATGACCTTATGCTGTTCTCTGTTTGTGTAAAGTCCCTTACCCCAAATGAAATGTCCCTTGATTAGCCCCTTTCTTGCTTGGGCACCGTGATAGAGTCTTTTTCTCCATCCCTTGAATCTGGGCTGCCTTGTGACCTGACCAATAGAATGTGCAGAAAGTGACACTGTGTGAGTTGCAGAGCTTAGGCCTCAAGAAGCCTTGCAACTCTGCCCTTGCTCCCCTGGGACCCTGAGACCCCTTTCTGTGCAGAAGCCCAGTCTGTTGGAGGATGAGAGGCTACATGGAGATGGACCGAGGTGCCCTGGCCAAGAGCCAGACCCACGGCTAGATACGTGAGTGAGGCCCTCAGGCCTGTTAAACTCAGATGACTGCAGTGACCCTACCTAAGACTAGCTGAAGAACTATACTAGAACCCAGGTTGCCTACTCACAGAATTGCAAGAAATAAACAACTGTTATTTCATGACACTAAGTTTTAGGGTTGTATGTTACACAGCAATAGGTAACTGAAACAACAAAAAATTGTAATTCAAATTGCCATCCACTGGGGTTATCTTCAGCTGCACTTCTACCTTCTTACCTTAGTTATCTGAGGACAGTGCTATAATTGTACAATTAAAGCAGTTGACAGGTGTAGCTGACCAATAGGCTTAGTGGAAAAGAGAGAATGTCAGTCCTGAAAGAATAGCTTATAAAGCCAGATGGGTGTCCAGTTAGTGGGTATCTGGGAGAGAATCTGAATAGCAGGCTGGAGGTCTCACTGCAGGCCACCACCTAGCCCACTTCCCCAGTGCAGTTTAGAAAGCAAATCACCAGGACTTGCCTTATAACCATCCTCCACTCCTTCAGCATCTCTGTGAGGCGCTTTAGCCTCCAACATAAATCCTCAGTACAAGCAAAGTGTCAAGGATGGGGAAAAAAGACAGAAAATATTTGCAACCAGGGATCCCAAGTCTTGTAAATGCTTAAGTTCTCCTGTGCCATTAGTAGAGGAAAACAGATGGGGCCTGGTCAGGCCCAGCCAGAGGCACCCTGTGTGACGGACGGGTGCCTCTTTATCACCTCACTTCACCAGGACTGCAGTGTTTCCTGACTCCCAGAGATGTCTTAAACAAGGATGACCAGCAGGCGTTCATCTCCAAGGCCTGGAGTCTGTCTACTCTAGAGAGCGGGTGACAGGTCTGATGCCCAGAGTGGTTGGGAGGATGGAATGAGGTACTTATGTGAAGCCCACAGTGTAAGCTGCAAGAGGCAGCAAAGCAGAAAGTTATCAACTCTTTATCCCCAAAATACCATTATCAAGGCCTCTAAAAGCTTCCAAGAAACTCATATCCAGGTAAGTTTCAATGTGCATCTATCCATTTACACATAAACTCGGGGGGCTGAGTTGACAGGGTGTGAAATCAGGCATGGGTACATGGATGCATGACTTGCCACTTCTATCTGCTTGGATTTCTCTTTATTCTATGATGCCTACATTTTCTCATTTAAAACAGCTGTAAGGAGCATTCTCCTTAAAGAAGAAGGTCTACATCAACACGTATGCTTTTCAACAACTGAGTTGGTGGGCTCCACTTGGGAGAGGATGGCAGCGTGAAAGTGACAAGCTGGGGAATAGGTACAGAGACACCTTATCTTATGATTCGACCCCTTTGAGACGTCTGAAACCTTTCATAACGATGGGTGCACGCGCATGTGTGTGAAACAATATCAGAATGTATTGCTTCATTTCAGTGAACCACCTTCTCCAAATGGTTGTTGAAAATGTTAAATGAAATGGGTATCAGGGGTATCAGCGCACATCCCTCAGGCACACCTCAGACATTTCTCATCAAGAGAAAGGTCGATTCATCTTTGTGGTCTGTCTTCATCAGCCGTGGAAAAATCATCCAGAGTTTCTCCGCTCTATTTATTTTTATCCTGGAATCTGGTTCGAGAATCCTCTCCGCTCTTTTCCGTAGCCCCTTTATTCAGACCTTCATTATGTTCTCTAGATTCTTGCTGTGCAAGGTTACCTTCTTCGAGTATTTTTTGATCTGATCATTCTTCTTCCCAAAAGCCTGGAATCACGTCCACCTGCTTCTCAGGTTAAGGTAAAATGACCGATTGTGAACTTGAGTCCTTTAGCAGCACTCGACGTTTTGAGTTCCCATAACCAGTTTCCTCATCCACCATCCAAGCACAATCTGCACTTTCTACTTGGGGCCAAGGAAGCTTATCTTGCCTTCCACACGACACTCTTCACTATCGGGGTCTGGACCACATTTCCATTCTCCCTCACTTGACACACTGCAACGGAACCAGGTCTCTTCTGTACTTGGTTACAGATTTACTGCCTTTGTAAAGCCATCCTAAAATAGTTGCTATGTTAGTCGAAAGAACCTGGACAGGTCATTTCATTTTGCCAAGCCTCAGTTTCTGCATCTGTAGAAACAGAATATTCTCTCTCTCTTAGGGTTTTGTAAGGATTAAGTAATAAATATGTAATAATATATTTATATTATATAATAATAATAATAAAGCATTTAGCATTACTGGCCTTGTCACATAGTAGGTACTAGCTAGATACTGATTCCCTCCATTTGCTTTCTTTTTTTACTTTTATTTGCATTTATTTTTTGCGGCATTTATTCCCGGGCCATAAGTTTTTGTTTCTTCAGTTTCTTCTAGGATATCTTTTCCTGCTGGGCAACCTCCTCTTCTGGTTTAGGAACAATCTGTTCTTTTTCAGTAAAGATCATCTCAATGCAGCAGGGACAGCTCACGTATGGGCTGATCCGACCATGAGCTCTGTAAGTCCTGTGCCGCATCTTGGTGGCTTTGTTCACCTGGATGTGACCAGAAAATCGACATCTAAGCCCTTAAGTTCAGCATTACTCTGCATTTTTGAGCATGTGCAGTAAAAATTCAGCACTGTTTTTGGGCCACCAACCCTGCGTCCAGCCCTACTGTTTGGCCTGGGCACACCTGCCAACTCCACCATTGTAATGACGGAACGGCACACATTGCTTCTTTAAAGTGACATCCTTCAGATACTTGGTGGCTTTTCGGATATGCCTACCCTTCATGGTCTGGGCAGTTTCAGGAGTGTTCTTAAAGTGAACATGAAGATTTGAACCTCTTGACTTGCATAATTTTGTGGGGTTTTCTGGGTCAAGTGAATAGCGAACCATTTTTAGAGGTCACCTCAGGCCGCTTACCGGAAAAGCCCTCCATTTGCTTTTCTGTCACTTTTATTTTCCCTGAATGCTTAATTCTTATCTGTATATCTATGTATGACTATTATATATATATATATATATATATATAATTTTTTTTCAGTTCAAAAATTTCCATTCACTCTTCTTTACAGTTTCAATTTCTTTGCTGAGACTTTCTATTTTTTATTTGTTTCAAGTGTATTCATCATTGCTGGTCGAAGCATTTTTATGACGGCTGCTTTAAAATCGTCAAATAATTCCAACATCTCTGTCATCTCTTGGCATATATTGATTGTCCTTTTTCATTCAGTTTGAGATCTTCCTTGTTCTTGGTCTGATGACTGTTTTTCAACTGAAACTTGGACATCTGGGGTATTATGTTTTGAGACTCCAGTTCTTATTTAAATCTCTGGTTGTAACTGGCCTCCTCTGACAGTGCTTTGACTGTGTCAGGCAGCAAAAGGATATATCTTTCTGGGTGTTATTAAAATCTCTTCCAAAACTCACTCTTGGGTCAGTAACAGAATGTCAGGGCACAGGAGGAGAACACAGCTGCTCTTGGTAGGTGACATGGCACTGTTCAGGCTTTTGCTCGACTTGCCAAGGGAGAACGATGGCCGAGTGGCTGTCCCCTGCACTCTGAGACCCCTTCTGGCTTTGGCTGCCTGGAAGAGTGCAGCCAGGACCAGGGGAAGTCCCACCCATCACCTACAGAATGGCCTCCCATGCCTACGCTGACCTCGAGGAAAGCACAACCTTCCTTACAAAAGGGTAGTAAACCCATTGGAAACATTGATTTTATTTTAAAATTTTATTTTTTATTTTTTTGGAAAAACATTGATTTTAAAGAGTGATATTTTGGAGCATATCTTTCAGGAGGTCTGGGCTGGTTAAAAATAAAAGAATAATACCTGTCCTTATATGTCTTGTTACCACATAGATGCTACTCAGATCACGTACCTCCAACAGCAGAGCTAGATTTTACATGATTAGCATTTCATGCGCGTGGATGATAGAGGAAAAGGTTGACATGGGCATCTGACCCCCAGATGCCTGGGAAATCAGGGATGATGGGTTTGCAGAGAATTCTCTCACGAAAGCACACCAGGCAGCCAAGGTATGGAATGAAGCTCTACCACTCCCTCGTCCTGTGACAGTGGGCAACTAGCCTTCCCTGACCTGTTTCCTCATGTGTGAAATGACATCATGTGTGTGTCCTAAAGGTGATTTGCAAGAGTGTCCTTCTTGGTACCAATGACTGTAGCTGGTTAAAGCACAGAAATGGAAACTTGTAACCTTACCAAACCAAACCACAGATACACTCATTATAAGATAGCAGTTACACATACTTTTCAAAAGGAATCTCTATGCAGCCAGTCTTTACTTTCTAAGGCATTGTTAGATATTGGGGGGCTATTCATGTAATTTTCTGCCCCTTCTTCTTCAACTGACTTATTTTGGATTAACTAGAAACTTTAACTAGACTTCTTCAACTGACTTATTTTGGATTAACTAGAAACTTTCAAAGAAGGGGAAGCTTAGAACAATTAATCGACAAATATTTTTTAATCTAAAAGATGTGATGAGGGAATAAGTTGAAGTGATTGGTGAAGTGAGGTTTCCATATTGCTTGTGCCTATCACTTACGGCCTTCACTGCTGCTGTGACATATAACAGATTCTGCCAGGTGCCTCTGGCCACCTTTGCCTGCCTTTAGCCTCCGCTGCTATCCCATGCTTGTGTTGTTCAATCCTAGTCCCCAGTGGACATGTCGTAGATTGGTACCCCCCAGCCTTTGCCAAGGAGTCACCTCTCCCGCGTAGTGTCCATGCTTTCCACACCCCTTCCCAGGTGGCTGAACACGTAAAGGTACAGAGGGAGCCACTCGGCTGCCTTGATTTGGCAGCATCCCTGCATCTCCAGCATCTTTATAACAACATCGTGCAGCGGCCTATCAGCTATGTGACCCAGGTGTTCTGTGCTCTGCTCCCTGAGATGGCCATTTACTGGATGTCTACTGTGTGCCAGGTTACAGACGAGGTCTTTATATTAACTGCCTCCTTCAGTCCTCATAACAAGTCTGTCAGCTACCAGCCCATTTTACAGATGAGGAAACCAAGGCTTAAAGAGTTTAGGATTTTGCTCCAAGTCACATAGCTCATAACTGGGACAACTAGGGTTTTCATCCAGAGCTTTCTGCTTCCACAGCTTCCATTCTGCCTCCATCTTTCCCCCAGTGCCTCACTGGTCCCAGTCTCTGGAGGGTACAGGGTGTTGCCCTGAGGAAATGTCTCCACCACTGTAGCGAACATGTGACCTGTGCTATTCTCCCTAAGTCAGAATCAATGCTCCACATGTGTCCAACGTGGAAAGCATGGATCTGACCAGTCACACTGCCTCAGGTTCCCCAAGAGGACTTAGGACAGTAATGGGTGGCACAGGAGGGCTCTCGGATGTTGCCTCTGAAGGAAGGTGCTAAGGACACTGGCTTCAGAGCCAGCCACCATGACGTGAAAGGGCCAGTCTGACGCTCTTCCCAAGAAGGACAAGGCTTCAACTCTCCAGAAAACAAGGCAATGAGGCTCAGATACAAGGGACTTCAAGAAACAACAGATTCTCTACCTGTGGACAGAGGCCCATTTGCTCTGTGGATTCTCCTCCTACACAGGCCTTCTTGCTCTTCTGGTCCACACCTTAAGTCACCAAACACAAGTCAAATCCCTTCAAAGAACAACAGGCTGACTGTCAAATAGTGATGAATGAAAATCGCCTCAATCAAGTAATTACCCTGCAGCTGGTACCACTTGTTGTGAAGACTTCCAACTTCTCTCCCATCCATTCACCTCTCTTGCAGAATTGCCTGCCTCTGTACACAAACATTCTCTAAAGGGTTAGAATGGTAGGTCTGTAACAGCTAATCTGCCACCTTAGCCCCAAATGCCAGGCTAGTGGTCAACATAAAGAAAAACATACCTGAAACCTTTATGTGGGGCAGAATCGCACACTGTGTGCTGTGCTTCTAGCCCTGTCAATTTACCCAACAACCGTGGGAAAGGGGAGCTCTGCTCCTGTTTCTACTGACCACTGGCCAGCTCCTCAAGGCGGGGCCAGCCCTTAGCTTCTTGGTCCCAAGAACTCATACATTCTCATGGTTGCTATGGCCAAGTTTCATTAGCATGAAGTGAAATTTGGGGTTCTGTTAAATAATCAGGACTCCAGCTTAATATTTTCTCTGAATTAATTATATTTTATGCTGATTACTTCTTCATCTGATAAAAATGTTTAGCATAGTCTGAGATGTTAGAATGGAGAAATTGTATTCCTTACCAAACAAAAACAACAACAAAAATGCCTTCATTTAGCCTAACTAGAGAGTTTATTTTGAGGAGAGACAAATCTACCTTCCAAGTGTTTTTCCTATTGCAATGTTTCTCGACCAAAGAGTACACAATTCTGTTCTTTTCTAAGTATTACTGGCAAAGCCCATTTTAGTAAAGTAGTGGGACTTTGAATCCTGATGTTGTGACTTCCTTATCTCTAAAATGTCAGAACCAAGTGAGTTTGGCACAGAGTATTTATAAATATTATTATTATTGCGTGTTCTTTACTTAGTAAAAAAAAAAACAATTTCTTTATAACTCTGGCATTTTCTAATTTAAAGTCTGCTTAATCATCATTATTTAAATCAAGAACGCTGAGACAGAGGTATCAATTTTAACCACTTAATAAGAACTTCTGACATTTATTCATACTGTTACTGATTCATAAGAGGAAAAGTTTAAAAAGAAGACAAGTGCATATAGCCTTCCCTTTAGAATACAGGAAACCATATAAAAGTATTGGCAATGGAATTAAAGTAACCACAATGCCGCCCTTGGTAGCATTTTCTACAAAGGCATTTACATGAACCGAGAAAGAATATTAAATTAGGTGGTTAAAGTAAAACTTCACTACTAGCTTCACACGTTTTCATACATGAGATTATGGCATTTAAATCAGCTGATAGTTCAGCCGTATAAGTACAGACCCAAAGAAATGTGAACATACCCAAGAAGGAATAATTTTCAGTCAAACTTTTTTTCAAGAAGCAGAAGCTACACAAACTGCCAGAGCTAAATATGCAGTAAGAGTCCCAAGTTATTATGGAGAAATTCTGTGTCCATGGGTCCTGGAATTTTGAATTTCATCAATCAAATGATTTCAAAAGCAATTTGGGAGGACTTCTAGTTAAGATATAAAAAGATTCAAGAGAATTTAGCTCCCATGGTAACAACCAGAAGTTGAACCCAAAGTTGAATCAAAGATTTCTGAGACTGTGTTCCAACATCCTGACAACTCAACTGCTGACAGGACCGAAAAGTCAGTATGGGAGTGGGGATGGGGGTTGGGTTAATTAAAGCAGCCCCTGCTCAACTTGACTCTGGAACCCTAATGATCAGCCCCACACCCTAACCACCAGACAAAAGAAAATAAAATCTGTTATACATTGTGTCTGGAGTATAATAAAAAGATATAAGATCTGCAAAGAAGCAGGAAAATATAACCCCAAATCTTGAGAAAGCACAATTAGTAAAAGCAAACTTACAGATAACCAGTTATTTGAATTAGCAAAGTTTTAAAAACAATTATTATAAATGTATTCAAGAATTTATAAGAAAAAAATGGATATAATAGATTAAAATGGGATACTTCATGAGATAAATGTGACCTCTAAAAAAGAATGAAAGGAAAATTTTAGAACTGAAAAAAGGACTACTTAAAAATGAAATAAAATAAATGTTTTATTTAAATATTGAAAATATTGTAAAATGAAACAAACCCATTCACGGATGGGTTTAATAGCAGAATGAACATTGCAGAAAAAGATTAGTGCACTTGAAAACAGATCAGTATTATTCTAAGTGGGGCAGGGAGAAAAAAGAAAAAAAAATGAAGGGAACATCAGTGCCCTGTGGGATTATATTAGCAACCTAACATACATGCAATTGGAATCCCAGATGTCAGAGAGAATGAGAAAATTCTAGAAGACATAATGGTTGAAATGTTTCCAAATTTGGTATAAAACATCCTCTATATATTCAAGAAGTACAATGAACACCAAATAGATAAATTTTAAAACAAACAAAAAAACCCCATACCTAGGTACACCATAGTAAAATTGCTTAAAACAAAAGGTAAGGAAAAATTGTAAGCTTAGTCAGAGAAAACTTAATCTCATGCATGGGAAAAATGATAAGAATGATAGCTGAATTCTCATCAGACACAAGGAAAGAAAGAAGACAATAGGATAACAAATTAATCTAAAATTCAACATCCAGTGAAGTTGTCCTTTAAAAATGAAGATGAAATTAAAAATTTTAAGATGAGTAAAAACTGGGAGATTTATTGCCATAGACTCTCACTACAAAAAAATTGCCCCCAAATTTTCTTTATTCTCAGAGGGTATTACACCAGATAAAAACTCTCATTGACAATTTTATACAAAATCTCTTTAAAAAAATAGAGGGTTAAGGAACATATTTTTCCTCTTATGAAACCAGCATACCCTGATGCCAAAAGCTAACAAGGTCATAACAAGGAACTAAAAGACCAATATTCCTTATGAACATAGATACAGTAATCCTTAACAAAATGTTTGCATGTAAAATCATCTATATATAAAATGGACCAGCATCATGGCCAAGTGGGATTCATCCCCAAAATGCAAGATTGGTTTAAAACTAAAAACTCATGTAACTGATTACATTAATGGAATCAAGGAGAAAAATCATATGATCGATATGCAGAAAACAATTGATTCAGAAAAAGCTTTTGATAAATTACAAAATATTCAAGATAGAAACTCAAAATAGGAGTAAAAGGGAGCTTCTGCAATCTGATAAAGGACAGCTATGAAAAACTTACAGTTAATATCAAAATATAGAAGTCTTTCCCCGTAAGACTGAGGAAAAAAGCAAGGATGCCTCATTTCAATGTTTCCTTTCAACACTGACCTGCAGGTCTCAGCCAATGCAACAAAGCAAGAAAAATGCATTAAAAAATACAGATTGGTAAGAAAGAAGTAAAATGTTTTTATTCTCAGATGATATTATTGAGTACTTAGAAAATCTCAGGGAATCTACAAACAAACTACGTGAACTATTAAGTGATTTTAGTGAGCTTATTGTACAAGTCAATGTACAAAAATTCATTGCGTGTGTACTAAATATGGAACATATATGTAATATACATGTAGAAAATGAAAAATTTAAATATACCATTGGCAAGATCTTTAAAAGACATTTAAAATTTTTTGAAATTAATTTAATGAAATATGTTCAAGGATTCTATTACTGAAAAATACAAAACATTGTTGGAGGGAATTAAATAAAATAGAGAGATATACCATGTTCATGAATTGTTGAAATATCAATTCTCCCCAAACTGATATATAGATTTAATGCAATAACAATCAAAATCATATTTGCCCCTTTTATTTCCCAGGAAATTTATAAGCTAATATTTTAAGTTAAAAATTTTATTTCATCAAATTTTAAAGCTTCATCTTCTCAAAAGATACTGTTAAGAAAATGAATAAATAGGCTACAGACTGGGAAAAATCCAAGAACCTGTATTTAGAATGTATGACAAACCCTTACAACTTGGTGTTTTTAAAAACAATAACAACAGCACACAGTTTAAAATGGGCAAAAGATTTAAACAGACACTTGACAAAAGACACATGAAAAACAAGGAAGCACTCAAAAGGGTGCCCCAAACCATTAAATATCAGGAAAATGAAAATTAACACACAATGAGATATTACTACGTACCCACTGGAATACCTAAATTAAAAAGGTTGACAACACCAAAATGTCAGTGAGGGTGTGGAACAATGGAACTCTTATACACTGCTAGTAAAGTTGTAAATGGTATAACAACTTTTGGAGAACTGTTTACAGTAGTTTTTTTAGACAGTTAAATAAATGCCTACTATAACATCCATTAATACCACTTTTAAGTATTTACCAAAAGAAATGAAAACATATGTGCAAAAAAAATGAACAAAAATGATCCTGACAATCTTATTCATAATAACACCAAATCCATGACATCCTAAATGTCCATCAACAATAGAATAAACAATCTTTTTCAACACAATCAAACTCATTTAATGCAGAAAAAAAATGAAAAGATCTTAAATCTTCAGTAATTTTTTCTTCCCGCAGGTGCGTACAGACAGGACATTGTACCTTAATAACTGTGGAATGATGCAGTTGAGGTCAGCCGGAGATAACAAGGCCAATTTCTGAAGTCAGCCTGCAGGAACTGGACTCATAGCAGAGTCCTAGAGAAATCAGCATTTGAGAGGGAGAGGGAGTTGGGAGAGTTTGGCAGAGATATATACAATGAAATGTTACTCAGAAAAAAAAAAAAAGAAGGAATGAACTACTCAACATCTCATAAACATCATGCTGAGCAGAAGATCCAGTCTATCTACTTCCATTCCTATGAAACTCCGGAGCAAACAAACAGAGCAGTGGTGACAAAGACAGAACCTTGGGAGTGAAGGTAAGGTATTAATAGAAAAAGGGCTGAGAGAAATTTCTTAGATGATGGATGGCGTGTGCACTATGCAATCTACCATTTCATCTGTCAAAACTCACTGAACGGTACCATTACAATTTGTGCATTTCAATGTATATAAAATAGATCTCACTTTTTTTTAACTAAGAGGAAAAGAAAGAAAGAAAAGCAATTTGGTGAGAACATGTGATTGCCAACATTTTTTTTAACATCTTTATTGGAGTATAATTGCTTTACAACGTTGTGTTAGTTTCTGCTGTATAAAAAAGTGAATAAGCTATATGTATACATGTATCCCCGTATCGCCTCCCTCTTGCATCTCTCTCCCACCCTCCCTATCCCACCCCTCTAGGTGGTCACAAAGCACCGAGCTGATCTCCCCATGTGATGCAGCTGCTTCCCACTAGCTATCTATTTTACATTCGGTAGTGTATGTATGTCAATGCTATTCTCTCACTTCGTCCCACCTTACCCTTCCCCCTCCCATGTCCTTAAGTCCATTCTCTACGTCTGTGCCTTTATTCCTGTCCTGCTGCTAGGTTCTTCAGAACCTTTTTTTTCTTTAGATTCCATATATATGTGTTAGCATACGGTATTTGTGTTTCTCTTTCTGACTTACTTCACTCTGTATGACAGACTCTAGGTCCATCCACCTCACTACAAATAACTCAATTTTGTTTCTTTTTATGGTTGAGTAATATTCCATTGTATATATGTGCCACATCTTCTTTATTCATTCATCTGTCAATGGACACTTAGGTTGCTTCCATGTCCTGGCTATTGTAAATAGTGCTGCAGTGAACATTGTGGTACATGTCTCTTTTTGAATTATGATTTTCTCATGGTATATGCCCAATAGAGGGATTGCTAGGTTATATGGTAGTTCTATTTTTAGTTTTCTAAGGAACTTCCATACTGTTCTCCATAGTGGCTGTATCAATTTACATTCCCACTAACAGTGCAAGAGGGTTCCCTTTTCTCCACATCCTCTCCAGCATTTATTGTGTGTAGATTTTTCGATGATGGCCATTCTGACCGGTGTGAGGTGATATCACATTCTAGTTTGGATTTGCGTTTCTCTAATGATTAGTGATGTTGCGCATCCTTTCATGTGTTTGTTGGCAATCTGTATATCTTCTTTGGAGAAATATCTATTTAGATCTTCTGCTCATTTTTGGATTGTGTTGTTTGTTTTTTGATATTGAGCTGCATGAGCTACTTGTATATTTTGGAGATTGAGCCTTTGTCAGATCGTCTTTTTGTCTTGTTTATGGTTTCCTTTGCTGTGCAAAAGCTTTTAAGTTTCATTAGGTCCCATTTGTTTATTTTTGTTTTTATTTCCATTTCTCTAGGAGGTGGGTCAAAAAGGATCTTGCTGTGATTTATGTCTAACAGTGTTCTTCCTATGTTTCCCGCTAAGAGTTTTATAGTGTCTGGCCTTACATCTAGGTCTTTAATCCATTTTGAGTTTATTTTTGTGTATGGTGTTAGGGAGTGTTCAAATTTCATTCTTTTACATGTAGCTGTCCAGTTTTCCCAGCACCACTTATTGAAGAGGCTGTCTTTTCTCCATTGCATATTCTTGCCTCCTTTATCAAAGATAAGATGACCAGATGTGTGTAGGTTTATCTCTGGGTTTTCTATCCTGTTCCATTGATCTATATTTCTGTTTTTGTGCCAGTAACATACTGTCTTGATTACTGTAGCTTTGTAGTATAGTCTGACATCAGGGAGCCTAATTGCTCCAGTTCCATTTTCCTTATTCAAGATTGCTTTGGCTATTCGGGGTCTTTTGTGTTTCCATACAAATTGTGAATTTTTTTGTTTTAGTTCTGTGAAAAATGCCATTGGTAGTTTGATAGGAATTGCATTGAATCTGTAGATCGCTTTGGGTAGTATAGTCATTTTCACAATATTGATTCTTCCAATCCAAGAACCTGGTATATCTCTCCATCTGTTTGTATCATCTTTAATTTCTTTCATCAGTGTTTTATAGTTTTCTGCATACAGGTCTTTTATCTCCTTAGGTAGGTTTATTCCTAGGTATTTTATTCTTTTTGTTACAGTGGTAAATGGGAGTGTTTCCTCAAATTCTCTTTCAGATTTTTCATCATTCACGTATAGGAATGCAAGAGATTTCTGTGCATTAATTTTGTATCCTGCTAATTTACCATATTCATTGATTAACTCTAGTAGTTTTCTGGTAGCATCTTTAGGATTCTCTATGTATAGTATCATGTCATCTGCAAACAGTGACAGCTTTACTTGTTTTTTCTGATTTGGATTCCTTTTATTTCTTTTTCTTCTCTGATTGTTGTCGCTAAAACTTCCAAAACTATGTTGAATAACAGTGGTGAGAGTGGGCATCCTTGTTTTCTTCCTGATTTTAGAGGAAATGGTTTGTTTTTCACTATTGAGAATGGTGTTGGCTGTGGGTTTGTCATATATGGCCTTTATCATGTTGAGGCAAGTTCCCTCTATGCCTACTTTCTGGAGAGTTTTTATCATAAATAGGTGTTGAAATATGTCAAAAGCTTTTTCTGCATCTATTGAGATGATCATATGGTTTTTATCCTTCAGTTTGTTAATATGGTGTATCACATTGATTGATTTGCATATATTGAAGAATCCTTGCATTTCTGGGATAAACCCCACTTGATCATGGTGTATGATCCTTTTAATGTGCTGTTGGAGTCTGCTAGTATTTTGTTGAGGATTTTTGTATCTATGTTCATCAGTGATATTGGTCTGTAGTTTTCTTTTTTTGTGACATCTTTGTCTGGTTTTGGTATCAGGGTGATGGTGGCCTCACAGAATGAGTTTGGGAATGCTTCTCCCTTTGCTGTATTTTGGAAGAGTTTGCAAAGGATAGGTATTAGCTCTTCTCTAAATATTTGATAGAATTCGTCTGTGAAGCCATCTGGTCCTGGGTTTTTGTTTGTTGGAAGACTTTTAATCACAGTTTCAATTTCAGTGCTTGTGATTGGTCTGTTCATATTTTCTATTTCTTCCTGGTACAGTCTCAGAAGGTTGTGCTTTTCTAAGAATTTGTCCATTTCTTCCAGGTTGTCCATTTTATTGGCATATAGTTGCTTGTAGTAATCTCTCATGATACTTTGTATTTCTGCAGTGTCAGTTGTTACCTCTCCTTTTTCATTTCTACTTCTGTTGATTTGAGTCTTCTCCCTTTTTTTCTTGATGAGTCTGGCTAGTGGTTTATCAATTTTGTTTATCTTCTCAAAGAACCAGCTTTTAGTTTTATTGATTTTTGCTACTGTTTCCTTCATTTCTTTTTCATTTATTTCTGATCTGATCTTTATGATTTCTTTCCTTCTGCTAACTTTGGGGTTTTTTGGTTCTTCTTTCCCTAATTACTTTAGGTGTAAGGTTAGGTTGTTTATTTGAGATTTTTCTTATTTCTTGAGGTAGGATTGTATTCCTATAAACTTCCCTCTTAGAACTGCTTTTGCTGCAGCCCATAGGTTTTGGGTCGTCGTGTTTTCATTGTCATTTGTTTCTAGGTATTTTTTGATTTCCTCTGATTTCTTCAGTGATCTCTTGGTTATTTAGTAGCATACTGTTTAGCGCCCATGTTTTTATATTTTTTACAGATTTTTTCCTATAACGGATATCTAGTCTCATAGTGTTGTGGTCGGAAAAGATACTTGATATGATTTCAATTTTCTTAAATTTACCAAGGCTTGATTTGTGACCCAAGATATGATCTATGCTCGAGAATGTTCCGTGAGTATTTGAGAAGAAGTATATTCTGCTGTTTTTGGATGGAATGTCCTCTAAATATTAGTGAAGTCCATCTTGTTTAATGTGTCATTTAAAGTTTGTGTTTCCTTGTTTATTTTCATTTTGGAAGATCTGTCCATTGGTGAAAGTGCGGTGTTAAAGTCCCCTACTATGATTGTGTTACTGTCGATTTCCCCTTTTATGGCTGTTAGCATTTGCCTTATGTATTGAGGTGCTCCTATGTTGGATGCATAAATATTTACAATTGTTATATCTTCTTCTTGGGTTAATCCCTTGGTCATTCTGTACTGTCCTTCTTTGTCTCTTATAATAGTCTTTATTTTAAAGTCTATTTTGTCTGATATGAGAATTGCTACTCCAGCTTTCTTTTGATTTCCATTTGCATGGAATATCTATTTTCCATCCTTTCACTTTCAGTCTGTATGTGTTCCTAGGTCTGAAGTGGGTCTCTTGTAGACAGCATATATACGGGTCTTGTTTTTGTATCCATTCAGCCAGTCTATGTCTTTTGGTTGGAGCATTTAATCCATTTACATTTAAGGTAATTATCGATATGTATGTTCCTATTACCATTTTCTTAATTGTTTTGGGGTTTTTTTGTAGGTCTTTTCCTTCTCTTATGTTTCCTGCCTAGAGAAATTCCTTTAGCATTTGTTGTAAAGGTGGTTTGGTGGTGCTGAATTCTCTTAGCTTTTGCTTGTCTGTAAAGGTTTTAATTTCTCTGTTGACTCTGAATGAGATCCTTGTTGGGTAGAGTAATCTTGGTTGTAGGTTTTTCCCCTTCATCACTTTAAATATGTCCTGCCACTCCCTTCTGGCTTGCAGAGTTTCTGCTGAAAGATCAGCTGTTAACCATATGGGGATTCCCTTGTATGTTATTTGTTGCTTTTCCCTTGCTGCTTTTAATATTTTTTCTTTGTATTTAATTTTGGATAGTTTGATTAATATGTGTCTTGGTGTGTTTCTCCTTGGATTTATCCGGTATGGGACTCTCTGTGCTTCCTGGACTTGGTTGACTATTTCCTTTCCCATGTTAGGGAAGTTTTCAACTATAATCTCTTCAAATATTTTCTCAGACCCTTTTTTTTAACTCTTCTTCTTCTGGGACCCCTATAATTCAAATGTTGGTGCATTTAATGTTGTCCCAGAGGTCTCTGAGACTGTCCTCAATTCTTTTCATTCTTTTTTCTTTATTCTGCTTTGCAGTAGTTATTTCCACTACCTTATCTTCCAGGTCACTTATCCGTTCTTCTGCCTCAGTTATTCTTCTATTGAGTCCTTCTAGAGAATTTTTAATTTTTTTTTTTTTTTGTTATTTATTTATTTATTTATTTATTTATGGCTGTGTTGTGTCTTCATTTCTGTGCGAGGGCTTTCTGTAGTTGCAGCAAGTGGGGCCCACTCTTCATCGCGGTGCGCGGGCGTCTCACTATCGTGGCCTCTCTTGTTGCGGAGCACAGGCTCCAGACGCGCAGGCTCAGCAATTGTGGCTCACGGGCCTAGTTGCTCCGCGGCATGTGGGATCTTCCCAGACCAGGGCTCGAACCCGTGTCCCTTGCATTGGCAGGCAGATTCTCAACCACTGCGCCACCAGGGAAGCCCAGAATTTTTAATTTTATTTATTGTGTTGTTCATCGGTTTGTTTGCTCTTTAGTTCTTCTAGGTCCTTGTTAAACGTTTCTTGTATTTTCTCCATTCTGTTTCCAAGATTTTGGATCATCTTCATTATCACTACTCTGAATTCTCTTTCAGGTAGACTGCCTATTTCCTCTTCATTTGTTTGGCCTGGTGGGTTTTTACCTTGCTCTTTCATCTCCTGAGTATTTCTCTGTCTTCTCATTTTGCTTAACTTACTGTGTTTGGGGTCTCCTTTTCGCAGGCTGCAGGTTTGTAGTTCCTGTTGTTTTTGGTGTCTGTCCCCAGTGGGTGAGGTTGGTTCAGTGGCTTGTGTAGGCTTCCTGGTGGAGGGGACTGGTGCCTGTGTTCTGGTGGGTGGGGCTGGATCTTGTCTTTCTGGTGGGCAGGGCTGCGTCCGGTGGTGTGTTTTGGGGAGCCTGTGAAGTTACTATGATTTTAGGCAGGCTTTCTGCTAATGGGTTGGTTTGTGTTCCTGTCTTGCTAGTTGTTTGGCATGGGGCATCCAGCATTGGAGCTTGCTGGCCATTGGGTGGAGCTGGGTCTTAGCACTGAGATGGAGATCTTGCCAATTGATGTTACATGGGGCCGGGAGGTCTCTGGTGGTCCAATGTCCTGAAGGCAGCTCTCCCACCTCAGAGGCTCAGGCCTGACACCCAGCCGGAGCACCAAGACCCTGTCAGCCACACGGCTGCTAGTGTTGGAGGGTCTCCTGCAGAGGCGGGGGGCAGTGCTGGTCCACCGTGGGGACAAGGACACTGGCAGCAGACGTTCTGGAAAGTACTCCTTCCTGTGAGCCTTCCTGGAGTCCCAACATTTTTTTTTTTAGTCAAGTAAGGATAACAAAACAAAAGCACTACTTACCATTATTTTTTAATTTAAATGATAACTTTCAGCACCTAAAAAGTAGGATGATCATAATAATTTAATTTTTAAATGAAAAATTATTTTTCATTATGGAAAACTCAACATATTTTGTTTCCCACATTTTGCCATAGAAAGGTCCCAAAATTCCCTGCTTGGGCCTATGGGAATGAGGAATCAGTAAATCAGGTTCTCAGGACATCAAGGACTGTAAAGGATCCTCCAAATAAAGTCAAGTATTGCCATTGGATGAAATAGTTGCAGGCAGACTTTTAGACGGAACAACAACTGGAAGGCCCAGGGAGACTACTGATCTGGGGTCAGATGAACTCACAAAACTCTCCAGAAAGCATCCTACCAAGATATCATTTTCTCTTCTCAAAAATCATAGTCAGGGACTTCCCTGGTGGCTCAGTGATTAAAAATCTGCTTGCCAATGCAGGGGACATTGGTTCGAGCCCTGGTCCAGGAAGATCCAAAAAGCCATGGAGCAACTATGCCCATGTGCCTTAACTACTGAGCATGCGCTCTACAGCCAGCAAGCCACAACTACTGAGCCCGTGTGCCACAACTACTGAAGCCTGTGCACCTGCAGCCTGTGCTCCACATCAAGAGAAGCCACCACAATAAGAAGCCTGTGCACTGCAACAAAGAGTAGCCCCCACTCACCACAACTAGAGAAAGCCAGCTCGCAGGAACGAAGACCCAATGCAGCCGAAAATAAATAAATAAATTTATAAAAAGAAATCATAGTCAAAGCTCACTTCTGGAGGATGAATGTACTTTTCCCTACTCTCCCACTAAGCACAACTAAAAACCCTGAACATTAAATATAAAACAAAGATAGGAAGACTCTGAAAGGTGAAGAGAAGACCAACTGTCTAGGGATTTTGGGACCTCAGGAACAACACAGTGGTGAATTCCCTAGGTTTTCTTTTGACCTCATACGTCCCACATTCAGAGCTAAAGAAACTGGCAACCCAGGAACGTCAACAGATGCAGACAAAAATCTCAAAAAACGCCTGCTCTTTCTCCCAAAGGGCCAGGAAAGACAGAAAACTTTTAGACAGTAACAGATCTACTCCAGCCAAACACCATAGAAAAACTGTCCCCCACTACCCATGTCTCTCAAGGCTGAGTGGGCTGCTTTTTCTTCCACCCTCATAGGCTGTAATGAGGTTCACCTCCCATGGTGACAATGGAGACCACATGGGGAGCCTGGACTTCCACCTCCACCTGGAAGTAGCAATGTACCCCTTCTTCTTCTAGACAGGATGCTGCCAGAGGAGGCCTAGTGAGAGTCGACTTAACCATCCCATGGTGGTAGCAAAGACACTGTCAATGTCATTGGAAGCCATGTGGGGAGAGCAATGAGGCTCTCCTACCCCTCCCCACCAAGCTGATAACTGAAACTTCTGCCCCCACCCAGCAGTAACAAGGACAGAGCCCCCTCCCCCCCCCCCCCTTGGATATTAGCAGAGGCTGAATGGAGAATATGGACTTCTATCCCTATAAGGCAGTAATGAAGTGGTGTGCCTTTTCCGCCACTGGAGCACTGTCAGAGGAATCCAGCTAAAACAGAAGATGTAAACAAGATCCAAAGTCTCATTACATAATACCCAAAATGTCCAGACCTCAATTAGAAGTCAAACTGAACGAAAAAGACAAGCAATAAATGCCAACACTGAAATTACAGAAATGTTAGAATTATTGGACAAAGATTTTTAAAGCAGCCACCATAAAAATGCCTCAATAAGTAATTATGACCATGCTTTAAACAAATGAAAAAAATAGAAAATCTCAGCAAAGAAGTAGAAAAAGAAGAACAAACAAAGCCCAAAGGCAGCAGAAGGAGGGAAATAATAAAGATATAAAGATTGGAGAGAAAATAAATAAAATAGAGACAAAAAACAATAGAAAAGATCAATGAAACCAAGAACGGGTTCTTTGAAAAGATAAACAATATTGATAAACCTTTAGCCAAGCTCATCAAGAAGAAAAGAGAACCCAAATAAACAAAGTAAGACATGAAAGAAAATAAAAACTGATACCACAGACATACAAAAAATCATAAGAGAATGCTACAAACAGTTATATGCCAACAAATTGGACAACCTAGAAGAAATGGACAAATTTCTAGAAACATACAAGCTTGCAAGACTGAATCAGGAAGAAATAGACAATCTGAACAGACCAATCACTAGTATGGAAGTTAAATTTGTAATTTTAAAAAAAGGGGGGGTGGTTTTCCTGGTGGCACAGTCGTTAAATAATCTGCCTGCCAATGCAGGGGACTCGGGTTCAATCCCTGGTCTGGGAAGATCACACATGCCGTGGAACAGCTAAGCCCGTGGGCCACAACTACTGAGGCCTGCACTCTGGAGCTCACGAGCCACAACTACTGAGCCCATGTACCACAACTACTGAAGCCTGTGTTCCTAGAGCCCATGCTCTGCAACAAGAGAGGCCACCGCAATGAGAGGCCCATGCACTGTAACGAGGAGTGGCCCCTGCTCACCGCAACTAGAGAAAGCCCGCATGCATCAACGAAGACCCAAGGCAGCCAAAAGTAAATAAATAAATAATAAATAAATTTATTTTTAAAAAAAAACTCCCAGCAAACAAAAGTCCAGGACCACATGGCTTCACAGGGGAATTCTAACAAACATATAAAGAAGAGCTAATACCTATCCTCAAACCATTACAAAAAATTGAAAAGGATGGAACACACCCAAATTCATTCTATGAGGCCACCATTACACTGACATCAAAACCAGATAGACACTACACAAAAAATTACAGTTCAATATCTATCATGAATATAGATGCAAAAATCCTCAACAAAGTATTAGCGAATCAAATTCAACAATATGTAAAAAGGATACTACACTATGATCAAGTGGGATTTATTTCAGGGTTACAAGGATGGTGCAATACCCGCATATCAATTAATGTGAAACACCACATTAACAAAAGGAAGGAAAAAAATCTTCAATAGATGCAGAAAAAGCATTTGACAAAATTCAACATCCATTCATGATAAAAACTCTCATCAAAGTTGGTATAGAGGGAATATATCTCAACATAATAAAGGCCATTTTTGACAAACGCACAGCTAACATCACACTCAACAGTGAAAAGCTTTCAGCTTTTCCTCTAAAATCAGGAACAAGACAAGGATGTCCACTCCTGCCACTTCTATTTAACATAGTATTAGAAATACTAGTCACAGCAATCAGACAAAAAGAGAAACAAAGGCATCCAAACTGGAAGGGAAGAAGTAAAACTCTATTTGAAGACGACATGATACTATACATAGAAAATCTCAAAGTCTCCACTAAAAAACTATTAGAACTAATAAATGAATTCAGCAAAGTTGCAGGATACAAGATGAATATACAAAAATCTGTTGATTTTCTATACACTGATAATGAACTAACAGAAAGAGAAATTAAAGAAACAATCCCATTTACAATCACATCAAAAAGAATAAAATACCTGAGAATAAACTTAACCAAGAAGGTAAAATATGTATACTCTGAAAACTATAGAACATTGATGATGGAATTTGAAAATGATAAAAAGAAATGGAAAGATATCTGAGTTCTTGGATTAGAAGAATTAATATTGTAAAATTTCCATACTACCCAAAGCAATCTATGGATTTAATTCAATCCTTATCAAAATAATCATGACATTTTTCACTAAACTAGAATAAATAATCCTAAAATTTATATCAGACCACAAAAGACCCCAAATTGCCAAAGCAATCTTGAGGAAAACAAAACAAAACACAGAGTTGGAGGTATCATGCTCCCTGACTTCAGACTGTACTATGAAGCTACAGTAATCAAAAAAGCATGGTACTGGCACAAAGCAGACAGATCAATGAACAGAATAGAGAGCCCGGAAATAAACCCATACACTTATGGTCAATTAATCTATGACAAAGAAGGTAAGAATATACAATGGAGAAAAGACAGTCTCGTCAATAAGTGGTGCTGAGAAAACTGGACAGCTACATGTAAAAGAATGAGATTAGAGCATATCCTCATACCATATACAAAAATAAACTCAAATGAATTAAAGACCTAAATGTAAGACCTGAAACCACAAAACTTCTAGAAGAGAATAGAGGCAGAATACTCTTTGACATAAATCGTAGCAATATTTTTTTGGATCTGTCTCCTAAGGCAAAAGAAATAGAAGCAAAAATAAGCAAATGGGACCTAATTAAACTTAAGAGTTTTGCACAGTAAAGGAAACCATCAACAAAATGAAAAGGCAACCTACTGAATGGGAGAAAATATTTGCAAATACTATGATGGACAAGGGGTTAATATTCAACATATATGAACAGCTCACACAACTCAATATCAAAAAAACAAAGAAACTAATTAAAAAATGGACAGAAGACCTGAACAGACATTTTTCCAAAGAAGATATACAGACGGTCAACGGGCACATGAAAATATGCGCACCATCACTAGTCATCAGAGAAATGCAAATCAAAACCATAACGAGATAGCACCTCACACCTGTTAAAATGGCTATCATCAAAAAGTCTACGAATAACAAACGTTGACGAGGATGTGAAGAAGAGGGAAACCTAGTATGCTGTTGGTGGAATTGTGAATTGGTGCAGCCACTATGGAAAACAGTACAGAGGTTCCTCAAACAACTAAAAATAGAACTACCATATGATCCAGCAATCCCACTGCTGGGTATATATCTGAAGAAAATGAAAACACTAATTTGAAAAGACTCATGCACCTCAATGTTCATAGCAGCATTATTTACAATAGCCAAGATATGGAAGCAACCTAAGTGTCCATCAACAGATGAATGGATAAAGAATAAGTGGTATATATACATAATGGAATACTACTCAGCCATAAAAAGAACGAAAATCTGTCATTTGCAACAACCTGGATAGACCTAGAGAGTATTATGCTCAGTGAAATAAATGCAAGACAGAGAAAGACAAATACTCTATATTATCACTTATGTGTGGAATCTAAAAAATAGAATGAATGTATATAACAAAACAAAAACAGACTCACAGATATGGAGAAGAACTAGTGTTTACCAATGGGGAGTGGGAAGGAGGTAGGGGAGAGTTAGTGGTATGTGATTAAGAGACACAAACTAGGGCTTCCCTGGTGGCGCAGTGGTTGAGAGTCTGCCTGCTGATGCGGGGGACGCGGGTTTGAGCCCTGGTCTGGGAAGATCCCACATGCTGCGGAGCGACTAGGCCCGTGAGCCACAATTGCTGAACCTGCGCGTCTGGAGCCTGTGCTCCACAACAAGAGAGGCCGTGATAGTGAGAGGCCCGCGCACCGTGATGAAGAGTGGCCCCCACTTGCCGCAACTGGAGAAAGCCCTCGCACAGAAACGAAGACCCAACACAGCCAAAAATAAATATAAAAATAAATAAATAAATAAAAGATTACTATAAAAAAAAAAAAAAGAGACACAAACTACTATGTATAAAAAATAAGCATCAGGATATAGTGTACAGCACAGGGAAATATAGCCATTTTTTATAATAACTTCAAATGGAGTATAATCTATAAAGATATTGAATCACTATGTCATACACCTGAAACTAATATAATATTGTAAATCAACTATACTTCAATTTAAAAATGGAAAGGAAATGCAATGACCAATATAAAAATTCAGTGGATAGTCTCAACACCTGAATGGAGGAGACAGAGGAAAACATTAGTGAACTGGAAGATAGAATGATAGAAATTACTGAATCTGAACAATGGAGAGAAAATAGACTGAAAAAAAAAAAAAGAACAGAGGCTCAGGGTCCTGTGTGGTTATAACAAAAGATCTAACTTAAATGTCATCAGAGTTCTTGTGAGAAAAGGAGAGAAAAGAAAGAGGGCAGGGCTGAAAAGTACATAATAAAATGACTGGGAACTTCCCATTTTGGCAAAAGACATAAACCAACAAATTCAAAAAGTTGACTGAAACTCAAGCAGGGTATATTCAAAGAAATACACATCACGGCACATCATCATTAAACTTCTGAAAACTAAAGAAAAAAATCCTTGAAAACAGAGAGAAAAATGATGATTTATTCATAAGGGAAAAATGATTTTAATGACAGCAGATTCTCATTAGGAACTATGAAGGCCAGAAATGCTTTCAGGTGCTGAAAAAAAGAACACTCAACCCAGAATCCTATATCCAATGAAACCATGTCATTATTTTCAGATGACATGTTGGTCTGTACAGAATATTCTAGGAATCTACAAGAACTCCTAGAATTAATATGTAAGTTCAGCAAGGTTGTAGAATATAAAATCAACATATGAAGAATCAATTGTATTTCCATATACTAGCAATGGACATGTGGACACTTGAAATCAAATATGCAATACCATTTACAATCACTCAAAAAAAGGAAATAATTAGGTGTAAGTCTAACAAAACGTGTACAGGTCTTGTATGCTGAAAACTACAATATGCTGATGAAAGAAATCAGAAGAGATCTATATAAATGGAGAGACATACCATATTCATAGATTAGAAGATTCAGTGTAGTATTGATCTCATTCCTCCAAAAAGCAATATACAGGTTTAATAATTCCTATCAAAATCCCAGAAAGATTTTTTTGTAGATATAGACAAGATTATTCTAATATTTACATGGAAAGGAAAAGAATTAGAATAGCTAAAACAATTTTGAAAAAGAATAAAGTGGGAGGAATCAACCTACCACATTTCAAGTTTATGTAACTAACGTAATCAAGACTGACCATGTGGTATTGGCAGAGAAATAGGTACATAGATCCATGTATCAAAATGGAGAATGCAGAAATAGAATGACACAAATATGCCCAACTGATTTTAGACAAAGGTGTTAAAGCAATTCAATGGAGAAAAGATAACCTTTCAAGAAACTGCTGTTAAGGAAATTGGACATCTATAGGACAAAAAAAAAAAAAAAAGAAAATCTTGGGACTTCCCTGGTGGCACAGTGGTTAAGAATCTGCCTGCCAGTGCAGGGGACACGGGTTCAAGCCCTGGTCTGGAAGGATCCCACATGCCGTGGAGCAACTAAGCCCATGCACCACAACTACCGAACCTGCGCTCTAGAGCCTGTGAGCCACAACTACTGAGCCCACATGCCTAGAGCCCTGCTCTGCAACAAGAGAAGCCACCTCAATGAGAAGCCCGCGCACCACAGCGAAGAGTAGCCCCCGCTAGCTGCAACTAGAGAAAGCCTGCACACAGCAACAAATACCCAACACAGCCAAAAATAAAAATTAAAAAATAAATAAATAAATAAAAAGGGAAAAAAAAAGCACATAAGGAACCCTTGTGGTGAAGAAAACACTCTGTATCTGTGCTGTATCAATGTCAAAATCCTGGGTGTGATATTGTATTATAGTTCTGCCAGTAATTTCACTGGGGAAGACTATGTAAAGGGACATGAAATCTCTCTGTATTATTTCTTACAGCTGCATGTGAATTTATTATTCTCTCAAAATAAAAAGTTCAATTAAAAAATAAATCCCCCATAATTGTAGTCAGATGTCTCTCAGGTTAGGTTTTAACAAAGGGATTTAATAAACACAATAGATGGGCTTCCCTGGTGGCGCAGTGGTTGAGAGTCTGCCTGCCAATGCAGGGGACACGGGTTCGAGCCCTGGTCTGGGAAGATCCCACATGCCGCGGAGCAACTAGGCCCGTGAGCCACAATTGCTGAGCCTGCGCGTCTGGAGCCTGTGCTCCGCAACAAGAGAGGCCGCGATAGTGAGTGGCCCGCGCACCGCGATGAAGAGTGGCCCCCACTTGCCGCAACTAGAGAAAGCCCTCGCACAGAAACGAAGACCCAACACAGCCATAAATGAATAAATAAATAAATAAATAAATAAATAAATAAATAAATAAAAATAGAATAAAGGCAAAATGAAATCTTTTAAAAAAAACACAGAGAGTTCTTTTCTCTTTTTTCTTTGTATTCTTTTTAGATGGAGCATGATGCAGAGATACAAAGAGTAAGTATATATCAGCTTGCTGGATTAGCACAAAACGAACACACACACGTAGCCATCACCCAGATTAAGAAATGGAACACCTGTATAAGACACCTTGCCAAAAGTCACACACTTGAGCTGGCTATTTTTTCTTACATTGTCTCAGCAGTAGCCAATTTGGTGAACTGAATTAATGCCTGGTGGTTCAAGGCCAAAATTTGTGATGTGAATGACCAGCTGTCCAAGGAAGGAGGAGACAGAAGAATTTGGGTTTTCTATAGACCTATGGGTGCTCACAAGTGAGTCCTGTCCCTTCTCTGTCCCTTAAAATGGGGCCACCCCTACTAGCTGTCTTTGTATGGTTTACCAAGTACCAAGTTCTTTGAGTCCCCCAGAGGAAGGAAGAAGTGGGACAGGACACAGCAGTATCTAGTCTCTAAAATCAAAGGAAAAGGGCAATTTACCATGAGAAAAAGAAAAATTACAAATACATTTTATTTTATTAAAAGTATTTATTTCTAGCTAGATTAGTAATTTCTACCAAAGTGGATGTACTAGGCATCATTTCTGTTTCAAGTTCAGTAATTCATTTAATTTTTATTATTATGGAATAATAATAAAACCCACCTCGTCCTAACTGTGACTGAGGTCTGCTGTGTCTGTTTGACTCAGCTGAATTCCACCTCCTCGAAGGTCTTTTTTTTGTGTGTAACACAACTACTCTTAGGAACAAATTTCACCGATAGGGAATTCTCACTGTGCATCCAATAGTGAGGGGATGAACTCAAAGACTTATGGAGTAGGACCCCAATTACCCAGCACTTCAAGTATCTCCCCAAGGGGCCCAGGATAATACAGTTGCCAGAAGAACTCAGAGGCTGGAGCTCAGCAAAACAAGTTGCTCTATCCTGTGGTTATAACAAGTTATCCTTGAATGAATGAAATGGAATGAGCCTGGCTCTCCCAGATACACAAAAGCTGTACTGTGAGGCAAAGCACAAGGGTCGACCAGATGGCTGCCACGCAGAACCAGGATTGCAGGGGTGGTGACCTCAGGGTCCATTTTACCGGCCAAAGTGAAGAAACACATCTCACTTGTATTTTCTTAACCTCAGTTGAATGGCCTGCATTTATAGGTTCAACAATGTATTTTATGCCACTGAAGAACAGGCTTGGGCCAGAGGTAAAGGGGAGGGGGGAGGGAAAAGAGAGTTTTTCCCTTTTCTTAGTGGTACTCTGTTGGGACTGATATTTTTCTTGTCTCTCTGGTTTGAGGGTTTCTGGCTCATGGAAAAGAAGGTGGACCAGGATACACTCATATTTTGTTTCCTGCCATCTCCTGGAAGTGAACCAGGGGTCCTACAATAGTGAAAGGAAGTTAAAACCAGTTCTGGGGGTGCTTTCAAAACAAAGAGGATTTAAAAATTTGACTCAATTGCATTCCCTGTAACACCACTTCATTGTGATGTCATTTCAATGACACCCCCCTGGCTTCTAGACCAAGGATCCATCGTTAGGAGCTATCCCTCTCCACCCTGATGGAATGGGTGCTTGTGGTTACCCACCACACCAGCCTGGAGGACACAGCCAAGCATTCTCAAAAGCTCATCAGTTGCTTGTAGCCAAGTCAGATGGACCTTACTGGGTGGGAAGGATGGGGGTTGGGGAACCAGAGATCTTTTCTCAAATTCCTTACAAAGAAAGAGTCTGTAGGTAGTAGGTGAGGCCAAGGGATGGAGAAGCCCCACTTCCCTTTCCCAACCCAATGGATGTTTGCAAAATCTTCTGCCTAAAACCTCAGTTTGTGTTGCATTTGATTCCAGTATCTGAACATCTGTTAAGCTACCTTGATCCAGGGGTTTGGGGAAAGGGAAATAGAAGGATAAGAAATCTGAGCGGCCATTTAAAATCTGAGCGGCAGCATGGAAGACAGCCAACACAGCATTTGTAGGAAGTGGAAGGCGCGTGCACCATTTCTAAGCCTCGTGGGTATGAGCATGGGGTACGTGTTCTTGAAGTTAAAATTTGAGGAGAAAAAGGGCTAATATCCCAACACCATCCTTCCATCTTGGAACTCTCCCCCAAGTTTTCTTCCTATTCTGTTTCTTCCAACCCAAGTCTCTATGCCACAGGGCAATGACTGCATTTATACTGTACACTTAATTCAAAATAGTAAATAAGTGTCAGCCATCCTCTAAATTCAAAGGAGCCCCGTAGCGTCCTGGCTTTGGGGTCTGGTGTCTGCCACACTTCTGCACATTCTTACTCTAAGCCCATTTCCTAAGAATAAATCAATGTGTTAGTGGCTACATTGACACAGAACTATCAATACTTGAATGACCCATCAACATCGGGCTTGAATGTTTTTCCTCCTTAATGAATCAACTATTTGATTGACTAAACTGAGACTAAAACCCAAACCTTAGTGGTTGTTTTAGACTTGAGCAAATACAGCAGAAGAGCCAAGATCACTTGCCATCAACAGGCTACCCCTGGCCTCCCTGCTGCAGCTGGGTCTCCCGGCAGTTGTCACTCAGGGAGGAAAAGGATTCCTTTTGCTGGGGCAGATTAAGAATATTAGGGGCTGGGCCCACCCCTGTGTCCACTTGCTGGTGAGGGTACAAAACAGGACTTGGGCTGGTGCTGGTGAATCTGAGCTTCACCCTAACACACCAAAATGAAAACGGCCAGTCTAGAGGCATGGGAGAAGGACTCAGATGGGAAAAGGTGCCAGGCATCTGCTACTCCAACAGAAACAGTGCTCCCGGGAAGGAACTGGCTGGTCACGACTCAATCCGGACATCAAGGCAACATCTGGGTGAAGGAGTAACAGCTGTGGGTATAATGTGATCAAATATTGTGGAGGTGGCGTGACTGCTTGGCCGTGGTCATGATCAGTATTTATTTTCTCCCTTCCTGAATGAGTGTCTGGTTTTTAACACGGTTACTCTTACAGGCAGCTTCCCATGCCCTCTGGGAGGTGGAGAGGAGTGGCCCTCCGCGCTGCTGTGCTGGGTTACACAGCCCTCCCTCACTTCCCTGCAGGTCCTTTAAAACCCGCATTCTCACATGGTTCCATGATTTGGGCTCAGGGCAGGAAACAGAACCTGATTCAACATTTTGCTAAGTATTATTTTCACCACGCTGAATAGGGTCTTTTTTGATCTGCAACCCACAGCTGGTCCGTGGTTCTCTTGATCCACATAGACTGAAGAGCTTCCTCACCTGTGGATTTCCTAGTGTGAGCTGACCACACATCTACATGTACTTGCTTCTCTGTATGTCACCAAGAGTCACCATTCCAATACCGGTGGGCACTGACAGAGCCGGGCAGCTGTGCCAGGGAGTTCAGGGAGCAAACACCCCAATGAGAAAAATGAGCCAGCCCTAAAACTTAGTTGACTTTGGGGCTTCCCTGGTAGCGCAGTGGTTAAGAATCCACCTGCCAAGGCGGGGGACACGGGTTGGGGCCCTGGTCCAGGAAGATCCCACATGTCGCAGAGCAACTAAGCCCATGAGCCACAACTACTGAGCCCTTGTGCCACAACTACTGAAGCCTGTGCACCTAGAGCCCATGCTCCACAACAAGAGAAGCCACCGCAATGAGAAGCCTGTGCACCGCAACGAAGAGCAGCCCCCGCTCACTGCAACTAGAGAAAGCCTGCACGCAGCAATGAAGACCCAATGCAGCCAAAAATAAAAAATAAATAAAATAAATAAAAAGTTTAAAAAAGAACCTTAGTTGACTTTAAGGGCTGGTATAAAATAAGGTAGAGGACTCAGGGCCAAATATTCATTTCCATTAAAATACATCATTTTAAAAAGCTGAAGTTTTCGCTTGGTTTTGTCTTATTTTAAGCAACGTGAAGTTGGTTTTAGTGGGTATACACAACTGGTAACTTAGGTTATTTTGAAAGCTTTTCCTCCTTAAAATGAGCCTCAGCTGATAGTTCTTCCTTAATGCTGATAATTATCTAAAGCAAAACAAACGTCTAGGTCCATGAAGACTGAAACAGGATAATTCCTGGACACTAAATTTTCCAAGGACAAAGCACACAATTGTTCTATACACACCCCTGCAAAAGCTCTTAATGGAAAGGGCACAGAGACCTTTTACTTGGGGGCCCTGTCATGGTGGAGCCCCAGAGGCACCACCACTAGACTGCCTTTGAGCCAAGGTCTCGCAATGAGGGCGCAAAGGTGGACCCACCCCACCGTACAGTTCAGGTCTGGGGTCACTGGAACAGCAGGGAACCTGAGTCCAGAAGTACCTTTCCCTCTCACTACATCAGCTGCAAGTCAGCCTCAGACTCCCCGTCCCTAAAGTAGATGAGCAGCTCTTCACACGAAAGCGTGCTTGTGGGGATTACACAGGATCATGAATGCGGACCAGCTCTGTCAGTACTGAAGCTCCAGACAAAAGAAAGCACTTAGTTATCACAGCCAGGAAGGGCTTGGGAGATGGGCTTGCATTTTATTTTATTTTATTATTTTTTTTTTTTGCATTTTATTTTTATTTTTAAATTTTTTTTAAACTTTGGGTTTATTTTATTTATTTATTTATGGCTGTGTTGGGTCTTCGTTTCTGTGCGAGGGCCACTCTTCATTGCGGTGTGCGGGCCTCTCACTGTCGTGGCCTCTCTTGATGCGGAGCACAGGCTCCAGACGTGCAGGCTCAGTAGTTGTGGCTCACGGGCCTAGTTGCTCCACGGCATGTGGGATCTTCCCAGACCAGGGCTCGAACCCGTGTCCCCTGCATTGGCAGGCAGATTCTCAACCACTGTGCCACCAGGGAAGCCCCGAAGTATTTTTATACATGCTTTTTGCCATAATTGCTGCCTCCTAAAAAGGAAGAAGATTCTTCAAGATTCTTCCGAGCCCATTATACTCTTGCTCCGGCAGGCTTCTCCAGGTTTGTCTATCACTTAAGACTTCAACCAAACTGGTCTTTTCACTGTTTCTTAACATGTCTGTCCTAAGTACTCCCATTTCTATGATTTTGCTCACTTCACCAACCCCATCTGAAGGCTCACTTGCATTTCCCCCTCCTCTGTTGAACCACCACCTCCACTTTGAATTTTCCCCTCTTCCAGGTCTAGCAAAGAATGCCATTAATTCCCAAGTGACCTCTGTCCTCTGAACTTATTCTTGTGGCCAAGTTCATTGAAAAGGTCCACTCCCTCGTGTTGTTATTTGTGTTATTCGAAGGCAGTTTCGTGTCCCCAGCTATAATGAGCTCCCTTGAATGCAGAGACTGAGGATATACCTGTCTGTGTTTCAGCATCTAACACGGGGCCTGGAAGAGAGAGGGAACCCAGAAATTGTGTTGTATAGATGATTATGCTGTTTGATAGTCTTTTTCTAAAGCAGCATCATGGTGATGATTCACTGGCTCTATCTTCATTTTCAGGTGCTCTGTGGCTGTCACACTGAATTCCCATTGCAACCACTGACAAAAATACCACCAGGTCTTTTTTCTAAATATAAAGAATGAGTTAATAGGCTTTCGTAAGATGTAAGAAAATGAAAAACACTTCATACCTCTTTTTTTTTTTTGCCAGCACTTTTGATTTCTTCCTCTCCTTTACATGTGAGAAGTTCATACACGGTGAATCACTTCCCTGTCACTTAAACTCTGAAGTGTAATACGATCACGGTAGGCAATGAAAACGTGTATGTGAAGTCTCAGAGGCACAAAAATTGGTGAGTGGAAACCGATAAAAGATTGGCAGGACTGTTTTCTAAGAAAGCAAAGAGCCGACAGCTGAGGCACGAAGGGTTTCTTCTGCACCCCAGGGATTCTTACCTGACGCCTAATCTTCATGCTGGCCAGGGGAGTCAAATATTTATGTTCTAGATACCAGGCTCGCTCCTGGAACATCAGTTTGGTTCCATATAGCAGACAAAACTAAGGGTTGGGAGAAGAGGAGAGAAATGGAAAAATATGTTAGAAAATGCAGAATCTAAGGAGGCGAATGAGAAATAGCGTAATATTACATTTCATAAAATCATAGAAGTTAATACATACTTAATGTAAATGGTCATATTTTGGTTTTTTTCATTTTTATTTTATATTGGAGTACAGTTGATTAACAATGATGTGTTAGTTACAGGTGTTTTATATTTTGAAACCACTCTATGGAGAAATTTAAAGCATATATAAAATTAGAAAAAATAGCATAACCAACTTCCATGTCTCCATCCCCACAGTTCAACAAATATTAACTCACAGCCAGTCTTGCTTCATCTACAATCTCATCTAATTCTTCCCCACCCCAGGTTACTTAGAATCAAAGTCCACTCATAATATATTTTTAAAAATAAATGTAATATTTCTCTTTGCTTTCTTTCTCGATTCATGAAAGACTATTCTAAATGCACATTCTGAATAATATCATCTTGATATTTTCCATTGAGCATGGTTTGATTAGACTTTCATAAAAATAGCATTCCTCACTTGCATTTTGTTTCAATACGTTTTTCCTATCACGTTTCTGAAACCTACACGCAGACCTCCGTCATGACATCAGTGGCATCCAGCAATAATAGATGAGTTTTCCTGTATCAATAAGTAACTTTTAAGTTAACTATTCTTTAGCATTTCATATTTAATAATTCCAAAATTATACAAACATAGAGGGAATAGTATAAGGTACCTCCATGTCTGTATCATCCAACTTTAATAGCTATCAACTCATAGCCAATCTTGTTTTATCTCTACTCCCACCTGTTCCCCCCTTTCCATACTATTGTGAGGCAAAGTTCAATTGTTATCATCTCTAGGTTTGGAGGGAAGAGAGCTATGTCGATCCTGGAAGAGACAGCTATGTTGACAGGGTCCCCTTAGAGGAGCCTTCAGCCAAGGAACACAGAAACCCCAAGGTGATCCCACAAGAAGGCAGGCAGGGGGCAGGGATATCCCAACCTCATTCTCCTCCCCATCTCCAGTCTCTAGCTGGGGCTTCCTGTTCTCAGAACCTAACTGGATCCAGAGGGCAAGGATTCCTCTGATGCAAGTTACGTAGATCAATTTCCTGGGCCCAGAACAGGGTGGAGAAGGGTGGAGAGTAGAGCTGGAAAAGCAAAGGGAGGATGTCTGGCACAAATCCCATCTCTAACACCCCCGACAGGTGGTCATCCAGCCTTAGTCCAGTCCTATCTCAAGTTCAAGTTCACTTGGTCCCACACAGCCCCGACTGCTGACACCATTCCCACGTTTCATCCCAGAGGGCCGCCTTTAACCGGTGTCACACTGTGCTGCCTGACTATGTCTGCTCTGCCCTTCTGTCGACTCCTGACTTGTCTTCCTGTTGACAGTCTGTGGTTCTTGTGTATCTGATGCTCAGGGCCACTTTTCTGGCTTTGAACTTTTTCTTTTCTCCTTGAACACAGTTCGGACTCTCCTTTGGCTACCCTCTTTTCTTGTCCTGGGAAACAGGCGTCCTGGTTCTTGGTGGCGACCAGAATACCACCTGGAGGTTCAGATACCATCAGCCCAGCCTCAGGTCCTCAAACGGAATCTGAATGTGTTTCCTTTCATGTTTCAGAGATGGGAGCTCAGTGCATGAAGAGGCATCTAGTTCTCCCATCCACTGTTGGAAGAACCACTGCATGCTGAACCACTGGTCTACGTGGAATATGAATTTATGGGTTGTTAACTCTGTCGGAAAGGGATCTTGTCCTGCTCATCTCTGTATGCCTAGGGTCTGGGAAAAAAGCTGATACACTGTAAGAGATTGGCTGACACCCAATTTCCTGTATACCTCATAGCTATTAATCCTGTAACGTTTGCTGCCTGAGGAGCAAAGCAGGAGTGTATGAAAGTATCCAGATAACAACCCTTAACAATTTAAAGATAAGTTTCACATCTCTGCTTAGGCGTTCTTTCTTCAGAGGATCAGCCTTCACAGACTGCCATTTTCTCACAACGCAGCTTCCAGCTCTTGTGCCACTTTGGACCTGGTGGCCTCTTCTAAATGCTTAATTCTCTCCTTCAAGGTGTCTCACGGGACTGAACACAGTGTCCAGATGTTTTCTCATCACTGTAGTGTCAGTAGCACCATCGATGTCCTGGTTTGGGACTCTATACTTTTACAAGCAAAGATGGAATTTGCTTTTATGACAGTCACATGTTTTTTGAAGAAATGAGTGAAAGAATATCATGCAATTTGGTTTACATCAAATGTTTGCTCATCTAACACTCCTACTATGCCTTTTCTCCTATGAACCGTTTTCAACCAACCCATAAATACACATACGCATCCCTAAAGGGATGATTTTAAATTTATTCTCTTAAAGTATCATCTTGCTGATATGACTTACCTCAAGTCCCCAAAATCTCTATGAATATTGATTCAATCACCTCATGTGTTTATGTCATTTACAGATTTGTCAGTCCCATCTTTGTCTTTATATCATAGAACTCAACTGATAGGTCTATATCTTTTCAATCAAGTATTTGAGAATCTATTTAATAGATTCTCATCTAACTCATATTTCTCTAGCTGTACATAAGGATAACCTAAGAGTCTGGAAAGTGCTGTGCAAAATCAAGATACATCAACTTCCCCAGATTTTGTCTTCTAGCAACCTGATTAAGAAAGGAAATAAGGTTAGTTTAGCAAGGCTTAGCCACAGTGAACACAGACACGGTCCTAGTGACCATCTTTTTCTAATCACTCATAAACTATCTTGAATAGCCTTTTCTAGCATTTTAACTTGGATTTATAAATTCTATAGTTTCCCCAATCTATTTTTTCTTTTTTTTCTTTTTTTTAACGTGGACACTTGCTCATTTACAGTTTCCTGACATCTCTTTTGTCCTCCTTGGTTTCAAATGTCTCACAACTGTGTCCTTCCCAATTCAGAGAGAAGATGGGGACATTCTAGGAGATAAGTATGTCTGCTTTCTGTTTGCATTTATTAACATCAAAGCTTTCTTCCCCAGACCACGTGTCTGTCTCTTCAAACTCTGAGCGTAGCTAAAAATAGCCTTTTAAATCTTCATCAGATTATTTGTCAAGCCTCACATTATGGTGGGATTTGACCATCCTGACATTTATTAAATGTTACCCTTTTGTATTTATCCCTGGACAAGCGTCTTCCCCCCCATCACCATGCTTCTCATTTATATAGCTTCCTTAGACTTATGGCCATCAGAGAGTCCTCTCTACACTTATGTTGGTTTCTTTAAATGTGTCCCAAATTACACCTTTTTTTGGTATCTATTGTATGGTCAGAGTAATATTTTACTGTTTTTCTTACTCTCAAGCCCATGTGCCCCTATGAAATCTCTGCCCATAGAATCATAATAACCAATATTTTTTAAGCACCTACTATGTGCCAGGCACTGCAAGGTATTTTACATTCACCTCATTTAGTCTTCACAATAATCCTGAATGTAGCCATAACTCCTGGACAGAGTAAATGGAGAAGCTATTTGAGGAACTGAAAAATAAATATTGATAGTAGGCAGATTTGGGAAGAAGACTAAAATTCAAAGTACCACCAAACAGGTGATGAGTTTAGTTTTTTTTCCTAGTCCTCAAGCTGTTTGTCCCTGGAGACAGGCGTGCATCAGACCAAGATAAATAAACCCCAGATTCCGGCAGGAGGATGGAAAAGGGAGCCCTGAGGAACCAGAGAGTACCGAGGAGGTCATGGAGACGGGGGGCTTGGGAAAGTAAGCCCATAAAGTTGTTTATGAACTTCTGGGCTCAACCCCAGGTGTACATACACGGATCTAGCACACATCAGTACACAAAACACTTTGAGAACTGAACTAGCAAATAGATGAAAATGCAGGTGCCAGGCTGGCCACTGTGTGGTGCATACATGGGACGGAACAGAATAGTACAGCAAAGGCTTTGAAGACTAAACTGGCATTGAAACCACAGTGAACAGAAGGTGAGTTGCAACTTGCAGCCCAAACAACCAGATACATTCACTGCTAAAACAAAAATAATAACGTTCTCCATGGGATTTAAACAAGACCCAGGATCTCATAACATAATACTCAAAATGTCTAGGAAATGGGGAATTCCCTGGTGGTCCAGGGGTTAGGACTCGGCGCTTTCACTGCCGAGGGTCCGGGTTCCATCCCTGGTCGGGGAACTAAGATCCTGCAAGGTGTGAGGTGCAAAAACCAAAATGTCCAGGAAATAATTTTTTAAAGTTCAGCATGTGAAGGACAAGGGAAATGTAACTTGCATAGGAAAAGATAATCAACAGACACCAACAGAAAAATGACACAGCTGTTGGAATTATCTAGCAAAAGCCTTGGAACAGCTATTATAAAAATTTTTTCAACAAGTGATCACAAACCCTCTTGAAACAAATGGTAAAGTAATAAGTTTCAGCACAGAAATAGAAGATATAAAGGAGAAACAAATGGAAATTTTAGAAGTAAAAATTACAATGATCAAAATAAAAATGGGCTTAACATCAGAATAGGGGAAACAGAGGAGAGTCAGTGAGCTGGAAGATAGAATCACAGAAATTATTTGAACAATAGAGAGAAAATAGACCGAAAAAAAGAACAGAGCCTCAGGGACCTGTGGGACTATGACAAAAGATCTAACCTTCATGTCACTAGAGTCCCAGAAGGAGAAAAGGAAGAAGGCAGGGCTGAAAAAGTACTTGATGACTTAAATTTGGGGAAAAGCCCCACAAATATGCAGGTTTCAGAAGCTTGGTGAACCCCAAACACAATAAACACCAAGAAATCCATGTCCAGGCACATCATAATCAAACACCTTGAAACTAAAACAAAGACAAAATCTTGAAAGCAGCCAGAGAAAAAATGATGCATTACCTCTAGGAGAACAATGATTTGAATGACTGAATTTCTTATCAGAAACCATGGAGGCTAGAAAGAAGTGGAATAACATTTTTTAAGCACTTAAAAAGTATCAACCCAGGATTCTATATTGAGTAAAAATATCCTTCAGGAGTGAAGATGAAATAAAGATATTGTCAGATGAAGAAAAACTGGGAGGAATTGTTGCCAGGAGACTGCTCGAAAAGAATTGTTAAGAGTTTTTCAGTCAGAAGAAAAATTATACTAAAAGGCAACTTAGAACATCAGGAATGGAGGAAGAGCAATAGAAATGGTAACTATCTGGGTAAATATGATAGACTTGTCTTCTCTTGAATTCTTTTAAAATGTGTGTAATGACTGAAAACAAAACTTATAATATTGTCTGATGTGGTTTCCTATGTACGGAGATTACTTATAAAATGCCTATGATATACAGAGGGGAGAGGGCAAAAGGAACTCTATGATGGTAAGGTTTCTTCATTCCACTTGAAGAGATAAAATGTTTATTTTAAGCAGACTGTAAAAGTTCAGTACATATATTGTAATCCCTAAAGCATCAACAAAAAAGAAAAAACTATACAAAGAAATATAGATAATTCAAAATGAAATCCTGAAGAATGCTCAAACAACCCAAAAGAAGGTATGTGCTATAGAATGAATAATGGCCACCAAATGGTATCAGGTCCTAATTCCTGGAATCTGCAAACATCCTAAGGAAAAAGAATCTCTGTGTGTGTGATCAAGTTAAGATTCACAAAATGAAGAGACAATTCTGGATTAACTGGGTGGGCCCTAAATACAATCACATGTATCTTTATAAAAGGCAGACAGAGAGGGGGTCCATAGACAGAAGAGGAGGAAGCAATGTGACCACAGAGACAGATATTAGAGTGAGGTGGCCACAGGTCGAGGAATGTCAGCAGCCACCAGAAGCTGGAAGAAGCAAGGAATGAATTCTCCTCTACAGCCTCTAAGGACAGTGCAATCCTGCTGACACCTTGATTTTGGCCCAGTGATACTGATTTCAGACTTCCAGCCTCCAGAACTATGAGAGAATAAATTTCTGTTGTTACAATCCACCAAGTTTGTTGTAATTTGTTATAGCAGCCATAGGAAACTAATTCAACATATAAGAGAAAGTAAAAAACAAGATTGTCCTTATTCACAGACAACATGATTGTTTACATAAAAAAAAAAAAACACAAGAAATCTGCCAAAAAACTCAAAACCTCTAGAATTAATAGTGAGCTTAGCAAAATCATAGGATACAAGGTCAACATACAATATGTCAGTTGTATTTCTAGATATTAACAATGTACCATTAGAAACCAATATTTAAAACAATCTACCCGGGCTTCCCTGGTGGCGCAGTGGTTGAGAATCCGCCTGCCAATACAGGGGACACGGGTTCGAGCCCTGGTCTGGGAAGATCCCACATGCCACGGAACAACTGGGCCCGTGAGCCACAATTACTGAGCCTGCACGTCTGGAGCCTGTGCTCCTCAACAAGAGAGGCTGCGATAATGAGAGGTCCGCGCACCGCGATGAAGAGTGGCCCCCACTTGCCGCAACTAGAGAAAGCCCTCGCACAGAAACGAAGACCCAACACAGCCATAAATTAATAAAAATTAAAAAAAAAAACCAAAAAAACAATCTACCCTTTACAGTAGCTCCTCCCAAAATGAAATATTTAGGTATACATTTACAAAAACGTATATTATGTTTATGCTAAAAACTAAAAATGCTGATGAAAGAAATCAAGGAAGAACTAATAAAGTGGATTGGCAAGGTCAACATAGTACATTTGTCAATTCTCCCCAAATTGATCCATAGATTTTACATAATTCCAATAAATATCTCAGCAGATTTTTTGCTGTTGATAGAGACAAGCTAATTCTAAAATTTATATGAAAAATCAAAGAAACTAGAATGGCTAAAACAATTTGCAAAAGAAGAAAAAAGCTGGAGGAATTACTCTATTTGATTTTAAGACTTACTATAAAGTTACAGTATTCAAGATAGCATGGCTTTGTCAAGGGACAGACACATAGATCAATGGAACAAAATAGAGAACCCAGAAACAGACCCATGCAACTATGTGTGAATGAGTTTGATAAAGATGCAAAAGGAATTCGATGGAAGAAGGACAGTCTTTTCAACAAATCATGCAGAAACAATTGGATAGCAACAGTCAAAAGATAAATAAACATTGACCTAAACCTCACACCTTATACACAGATTGGTTCAAAATGAATCATAGATCTAAATGTAAAACATAGAACTCTAAAACTTCTAGAAAAAGATATGGGAGAAAATCTTCATGACCTGGGGTTAAGCATATATTATTAGATATGACACCAAAAGCACAATCTATAATATAGGAAAGTTGATAAATTGGACTTCATCAAAATAAAAAAAATTTTTGCTTTCCAAAGGACTTTAAGAGAATGAAAAGACATGCCACAAACTGGGGAAAATATCTGCAAATCACACATCCAAGTAAGAACTTGTACGCAGAATTTATAAAGAACTCTCAAAACTCAACAGTAGGAAAAATTATCTGACTTTAAAATGGGCAAAAGATTTGAACAGACTTCACTAAAGAGGGCATATAGATGGCAAAAAGGCACATCAAAAGATTTTCAGCATCATTAGGAAACGCAAATTAAAACCAGATGTTATATTCCTACATCCCTATTGGAATGGCCAAAAAAAAAATACAGACAATACCAAGTGTTGGTGAGGGTGCTGAGCAACTGGATCTCTCATACATCGGGAATGTAGTGTTTCTTACAAAGTAAATGTACATTTACTATATGACCCAGTAAATCCACTCCTAAGCATTTACCCTAGAGCAGTGGTTCTCAGCTATGGATGCCCTTTGCCCCCCAAGAGACATTTGGCAATGACTGAAGACTTTTTGGTGTCATAACTGGAGAAGTTCTACTGACATCTAGTAACTAGAGGCTGGGGATATTGCTAAACACCCTACGAAGTACAGGACAGCACTCCCACAACAAAGGAGTACGGACCCAAAATGTCAATATTGCCAAGGTTGAGAAATTCACTCTAGAGTAAGAGAAATTGTTTACATAATAACTTGTATATGTATATATATAGCATCTCTACTCATAATCTTCAAAAACTGAGAACAACTCAAATGCCTTTCACTGGGTGAGTGATTAAATGGTGGTACATCCATACAATGGAATACTACTCAGCAATGAAAAGGTATAACTGTGGATGCATGCAATGACTTAGCTGAACCTCAAATACTGAGTGAAGGAAGTCAATATCAAAAGGTTATATATTGTATGATTCCAATGACATAATATCCTCAAAATGACACAACTATAGTGATAGACAACACATCATTGGTTGCCAGGGTTTATCAGAAGGGGAAGAGGATAATTATAAAGCCATACCATAAAGAATAATTATAAAGCCATACCATAAAGGATTATTTTAGGATGGTTAAACTGTTCTGTATCCAGTCTGTGGTGGTACTTACACAACTCTACACGTGTTGAAATTCATAGAACTACACAGCCCTAAACAAGGTCATTTTGCTGTATAATAATTTAAATATATCATCTTTTATGTCCAGACCTCTTTCTCTTTGTTATGGCAAACTCCAAGCTGAAATGGCTATATTCTCTAATGGTTCCCTGTACTGAAATTTTGTCTAAGGACCCCTCCCTGATATCTTCCCTTTGAAAGTCACCCCTTCCCTTCCTGGGTTCTCACAGCAGTGTGTTTTTCCTTATTACACATTCTGCCTGTTGGTGTAATGATTTGCCCATGTGACTTTCTCCCTGACCACAATGTGATCAGGAAGGCAGGAACTGTGGCTCATGCATCTTGGAATTTCTGCAGCGCCTAGCCCTGTATCAGGGCTTGGTGTGTGCATTTGTAGAACTGAGACCCTCGGTTCCCAGGAGCATAAGCCCACTGGGACCAACAACAGAAAGAGGGGAGGTTGCCTGCAATTTATGCCAGGTAGGCAGCCTGTATCCATGGCCTGAACCGCATAATAAGCGAGGAGATGAAGCAAAAGGACTGAGTTGGACCTCTAGTGTCAGAGAAGATGAACAAAGCTTATTAATTCATGGTAATACCAGCGTGATTTCAGAACAGTTTCCCCCAGCAACAACCTACTTCTCTCACTGTGATGAAGTGCTCTGCCTTCTGCCTCAGACTTTAGCCACTTGGGATCTGCATTACTGCCTTGCAAAATTGATGGGCAGTGGTACTGTCTCTTAGTTAAGGAATTTCTGCCAGCCTTAGCAAAAAATATTCGTTTTGCAATTTCTAAGGGCATTCCTTGCAATAGAAAAGTGATTACAAATTGGACCAGACTGGAACAATGCCCATCTTGAATCCGTATAGTTCACCTGCCCAGTCTCCTCCACGCCATCAGCTCCAGGTGTGAGCTCATCAGCTTCCACAGGTGAGGGAGCCTTATTTGTATTACACTGGAAAAAGGTTGAGGAGGGGGTAATCAGTTCAGAAAGCACAGCTTTGATCACCCAAGGAAGCCGTTCAGATCAAAGTCTCTTTTTCTTCTAAACTGGCTGAAGATGTTAATTTTTTTTTTTAATCCAACCTGCTCGATATTTCTTGTGTCTTAAAACCTCTCTTCTTGAGAAAGGTGACAAGCAGTGGCAGCTGGATCATTCTGGTAGAGCCCAGAGTCCTCTAGCAGAGGACGGTTAAGGATAAAGGTGATCTTTTCTTTCGGAGTCTCTGGACACTGAAAAGCCTGGGGTGGCTCTCTGTCCATCACCACTTTCAGCAGAGGAACCACTTTAGTAAAGTGATGGTGGGCCATGTGCTGGTGTCACAGTGGATCAAAGGCAGAGCATCTGCTAGGGTTAGGGGTGAGAGAGCCAGCCAGACCCAAAGCACATTCTATTTTATGCCTCGTTGGAGACCCCTAGCCATACCTCTACCTTTGCCGTTGCAGATGCCAGAAGGGAAATCTCTAGAGAAGGTAACCCTGAGATATCATTTTGCCAGCATGCTTCGTGTGCTTGGGCAGAAGGGAGGCTGGAGCTCTGCTGCTTCTCAACCCTAAGGGTAGATGGATACTTGGGGGTCACACAGCTGGCTGCAGAATCCAAGCTTTCCTGTGACTGCCACACTCAGGCAAACCAACTCTCTACTACTTTGCAGTGTTGCAGTGCACTGTCGGTTACATGGCCAGTGGGAATGGGAAAATTCAGAAAGTACAGCTTTGCAGGCAGAGAAGAAGCTATTCCGTCTGAGACTTCTTACACAATCCACTACATGGACTGGCTCAGAACCACACTCCTACAGCCCTCCCTTGGTATCTGCAGGGGGGTTGGTTCCAGGACCCCCGGAGGATACCAAAATCCACAGATGCTCAAGTCCCTTATATAAAATTGAGTAGTACTTGCATAAAACCTATGCACATCCTCCCATATACTTTAAATCATGTCTAGATTACTTATAATACCTAATATAATGTAAATGCTATGCAGCAATAAATAGTTGTAAATATAAGGGAAATGCTATGTAAATCATTGCCAGCATGCCACAAATTCAAGTTTTGCTTTTTGCAACTTTCTGGATTTTCTTTCTGAATATTTTTGATCTGTGATTGATTGAATCTGTGGATGTGGAATCTGTGGGTATGGAAGGCCAACTGTACTTTATGTAGACAGTTTGGGCAACTTGTGGAAAAGCATTCAGCCAGGTTCTTCTCTCTGATTTGTTTTAACCCAGAATTGATCCCACTTCTTCCCACTCCCAGTTCCTCTTCTGTCATTGGCTGTGCAACCATCACCACCATTCACATCCAGAACTTTTTTCATCTTGCAAAACTGAAATTCTGAATCCATTAAATAATAACTTCTCATTCTCCCTTTTCCTTGGTCCCTGGAAAGGGACCATTCTACTTGTCTCTCTGAATATGACTACTCTAGGTACCGCATATAAATGGATCCATACAGTATATGTCCTTTTGTGACTACTTTATTTCACTTAGCGTGATGTATTCAAGGTTCCTCCATTTAGTAGCCTGGGTCAGAATTTCCTTCCCTTTTTAAGGCTGAATAATATTCTATTACATGTATATACCATATTTTTTGTTTATTCATTCACCCATCAATGGACACTTGGGTTGCTTCCACATTTTGGCTGTTGTGATCAGTGCTGCTATAAACATGGGTGTACTATTACCCATTCAAGCCACTGTTTTCAATTCTTTGGATATATGCTCAGAAGTGAAATTGCTGGATCATATGGTAATTCTATGGCTAATAGTTTGAGGAATTGCCATACTATTTACCATAGCAGCTGCTCCATTTTGCATTCCCACCAACAGTGCAGAAGGGTCCCAATTTCTCCACGTCCTTGCCAACACTTGTTATTTTGGTTTTTGTCGTTGTTGTTTTGATAGCAGCTATCCTAATGGGTGTGAAGTACTATCTCATTGTGGTATTGATTTGTATTTCCCTAATGATTAGTGATGTTGAGCATCTTTTCATATGCTTATTGCCCATTTGTAGGTCTTTGGAGAAATGTTTATTCAAGCACTTTGCCCATTTTTAACCTGGCTGTTTGGATTTTTGTTGTTAAATTTTGAGTTCCCTATATAGAGATTCTGGATATTAGTCTTTTATCTGTATGTGATTTGTAAATATTTTGTTGCTTTTTTACTGTGTTGATAGTGTCATTTGATGCACAAAAGTTTTAAATTTTAATGAATTTCAACATGTATAGTTTTTTGTTGTTGTTTACGCCTTTGATGTCATATCCAAGAAATATTGCAAATCCAATGTGATGAGGCTTTTCTCCTGTTTTCTTCTGAGAGTTTTATAGTTTTAGCTCTGACATTTAAGTCTTTGGTCTATTTTGAGTTAATTTCTGTATATCATGTTAGATAACGGTCCAATTTTATTCTTTTGCATGTGGATATCTAGTTTCCCCTGTACCATTTGTTGAAAAGACTATCGTTTCCCCATTGAATGATCTTGGTACTCTTGTCAAAAATCGTTTGACCAAATATGCAAGGGTTTATTTCTACATTGGTCTATATGTCTGTCTTTATGCCAGTACCACCCTATTTTGATTGCTGTAGACTTGTAAATTTTCAAATCAGGAAGTGTGAGACCTCTGACTTTTTTCTTCTTTTTCAAAATTGTTTTGGCTATCCAGGGTCCCTTGTGACGCCATATGAATTTTAGAATGAGTTTTTCTATTTCTGCAAAACAAGTCAAGCAATTTTGATAGATTGCACTGAATCTGTAGATTCAGCTTTAGGTAATACTGACATCTTAAAAATATTAAGTCTTTCAATCCATGAACACAGAATTTCTTTCCATTTATATCTTCCTTAATTTCTTTCAGCAACATTTTTGCTGAAAGTTTTTCACCTCCTTTGTTAATTCCTAAGTATTTAATTCTTTTTGATGCTATTATAAATTGAATTGCTTTCTTTATTTCCTTTTTGGATTGTTTACTGTTCATGTATAGAAATGCAACTGATATCTGCATGTTGATTTTTGTATCCTGCAACTTTGCTGAATTATTCATTCTAACAGTGTGTGTATGTGTGATGTTTGTGTAATCTTTAGGGTTTTCTACATATAAGATCATATCATCTGTGAATAGAGCTAGTTTTACTTCTTCCTTTCCAATTTGGATGCCTTTTATTTCTTTTTCTTGCCGAATTACTCTGGCTAGGACTTCCAGTATTGTGTTGAATAGAAGTGGTGAAAGCAGACGTCCTTGTCTTGTTCCTGACAAAGGAAAAGCTTTCAGTTTTTCACCATTGAGTATAACGTTGTGAGTTTTTTCATATATGGCTTTATAATATTGACATAGTTTCCTGAGTGTTTTTATCATGAAAGGATGCTGAATTTTGTCAAATGCTTCTAATGCATCAATTGAGACGATCATGTTTTTTTTTCTTCATTCTGTTAATGTGATATATCACATAGATAATTTTTTTGTTTGTTGAACCATCCTTGTATTTCAGGAATAAATCTCACTTGGCCATAGTGTATAATCCTTTTAATATGCTGCTCAACTCAGCCTCTAGTATTCTGTTGAGGATCAGCATTTTGTAGTTTTAAGCATACAAATACTATCTATTGTTAGATGTATACCCAAGTACTTACTTTTTTGAGAAATTGTACATGATATTGAGTTAAAAAAATTTTTCCTGTCCAAGTGTTCATTGCTAATATATAGAAATTCAATGAATTTTTGTATGTTGATCTTATATCCTGTGACCTTGCTAAACTCATTTCTTAGTTCTAGGATGTTTGTTTGTTTTGTAGATTCCTTGGGATTTTCTAAATAGACAAGGATGTCATATATAAATGGGAACTGTTTTATTTCTTCCTTTCTGATATGAAAGAATATGCTTTTTATTTCCATTTCTTGCCTTATTTCACTAGTTAGAACTTTTAGTATTATACTGAATAAGAATGGTGAGACCAAACATCATTGCTTTATTCCTGATGTTAGGGGGAAAGCATTCCTTGTTTCACTGATATATATGTTGTTAGCTATAGCAGGGGTCCCCAACCCCCTGTACCGGTCCATGGCCTGTTAGGAACCAGGCTGCACAGCAGGAAGTGAGTGGCGGGCGAGCAATTGAAGCTTCATCTGTATTTTCAGCTGCTCCCCATCGCGTGCATTACTGCCTGAGCTCCGCCTCCTGTCAGATCAGTGACAGCTTTAGATTCTCATAGGAGCGCGAACCCTACTGTGAACTGCGCATGCGAGGGATCTAGGTTGCGCGCTCCTTATGAGGATCTAATGCCTGGTGATCTGCGGTGGAGCTGAGGTGGTGACGCTAGCGCTGGGAGCAGCTGCAAATACAGATCATCATTAGCAGAGAGGTTTGACGGCACAGAGACCATAATAAGTCAGTTGCTTGCAGACTGATATCAAAACCCTAACAGTGGGACTTCCCTGGTGGTGCAGTGGTTAAGAATCCGCCTGCCAATGCAGGGGACACGGGTTCAAGCCCTGGTCCGGGAAGATCCTACAAGCCGTGGAGCCACTAAGCCCGTGCGCCACAACTACTGAGCCTGCGCTCTGGAGTCCACGTGCTGCAGCTACTGAAGCCCCGCTCCCCCAGAGCCCGTGCTCCACAACAAAAGAAGCCACCGCAATGAGAAGCCCATGCACTGCCATGAAGAGTAGCCCCCGCTCGCCACAACTAGAGAAAGCCCACGCGCAGCAGTGAAGACCCCGAGCAGCCAAAAATAAATAAAATAAATAAATAAATTTATATTAAAAAAAAACCCTATCAGTGAGTGGCAAGTGACAATTAAGCTGCATCTTACAGAGTAGACGGGACATAAGCAACACACTTTGGGTGTCACTGTCTCCCATCACCCCCAGATGGGACCATCTAGTTGCAGGAAAACAAGCTCAGGGCTCCCACTGATTCTACATTATGGTGAGTTGTATAATTATTTTATTATATATTACAATGTAATAATAATAGAAATAAAGTGCACAATAAATGTAATGTGCTTGAATCATCCTGAAACCATCCCTCCCTGCACTGGCCCTGGTCTGTGGAAAAATTGTCTTCCACAAAACTGGTCCCTGGTGCCAAAAAAGGTTGGGGACTGCTGAGCTATAGGATTTTCGCAGATGCTCTTTACCAAGTCGAGGAGGTTTCACTCTCTTCCTGTTTGTCTGAGAGTTATCACAATGGGTGTTGCATTTTGTCAAATGCTTTTTCTGGTACCAATTGATATGATCATGTGATTTTTTTTCTGTCTTTTGCCTATTAATAACTAAATTGAATGATTTTAGGAAATTGAACCAGTCTTGCATCCTTGGAGCAAACCACACTTGGTCATGGTATATAATTTTTTTAATATATTGCTGAATTCTAGTTCCTAATATTTTGTTAGAAACTTTTGTGTCTATATTCATAAGGGATATGGGTCCGTACTTTTCCTTTTTTGTTCTGTTTTTGTCTGGTGTGATATTAGGTCAACACTAGCTTCATGAAATGAATGTATTTCCTCCTCTTGCACTATCTGGAAGAGATTCTGTAGAATTATTAATTCTTATTTAAATGTTTAGTAGAACTCTCCAGTGAATTCTGGAGACTGGTGTTTTCTTTTTCTAGAATTTTAAATATAAATTCAATTTCCATAACAGTTATAGGGCTATTCAAATTGTCTATTTCATATTGAGTATGGTGATTTGTGTTTTTGAGGAATTGGTCCATTTCATCTAAGTTGTCCAATTCATGTGTGTAGAATTTTCTCAGTAATCCTTTATTATCATTTTGATGTCTGCAGGGTGTTTACCGATATCATCTATTTAATTCCTGATGTTAGTGACTTGTGTCTTTTCTTTGTTAGACTTTTAAAGGGTTATCAACTTTGTTGATTTTTTTCAAAGATCCAACTCTTTGCCTCATTATTTTTCTCTATTTTTTTCCTGTTTTCAATTTCATTGATTCCTGCTCTTATCTTTATTATTTCTTTCCTTCTGCTGTCTTTGGGTTTATTTTGCTCTCAATTTTTTAGGTTCTTGAGGTGGTAGCTTAGGTTATTGATTTGAGACTTTTCTTCTATTTCATGTAAGCTATAAGTTCCCCTCTCAGCACTGTTTTAGCTGTGTTCCACAAATTTGATTATATTTTCATTTTCATCCAGTTCAATCCTGCTGTTGACTCCATCTACCGAGATTTTTATTTCAGTTATTGTATTTTTCAGTTCTAATATTTCTATCTGGTTGCTTGCATTTACTATTTCTTCGCTGAGGCTATTTATTTGATGAGCCTTTCTATTCTTTTGTTTCAAGCACATTTGTAGTCACTCATGAAAACATTTTTATGATGTCTGTTTCAAGAACGCATCAAGTTGTCTCATCCCCATTCTGTCCTTTTCACAGTCCTAGAAGAGATAGAGATGGAAAGATTTTCCCGAAGGCAAAAACATTCCATCAGGAGACTCCGAGAAGAAGCAGGGATCCACTGACTGGTACCTTCATGCTGGCCATTTTCCTGACATTTATTCCCAAGCTAAGTTTCTCCCTCCTTCCTCCCTTCCTCCTCCCCCTCCTTACCTCTTGAGAGCTGACTGTGTACCAGGCATCTTACTGGGTCCTAGGAGAGGAAGGGGGTAGAGCTAATTTTTTTTCTTTTTTCCTCTCTCAAAGTTGATAACCATGGTGTGTGTGTGCGTGTGCGTGTGCGTGTGTGTGTTTCAGTAGAGTTTTGAATATAAAATTAACCCAGAAGAGATCAGCTAAAATTCAGTAAGGGCAAGAGGAAGAGTTGGGCAGGTCCAGGGAGCAGAAATCATCAAGTCTCATAACATTTCCAGTTTTCAATCAGGGCACAAATGTGCTTGGTTGCAGTCAGGGGCTGCTGCCTGGGTGTGAGTGCTGAGCTTTGCCTCCTTTCTCAGCCCCATTCAGCATGAGCCCCCGTATAACTTTAGTGCTAATGTCCCCTTCACTGTGTTCTGGAAAAGCCACTTGGTAATTCTGTTAATGTCTAGTAGCCCAGACTCATAGCGCTGAAACGCCCTGATGGAATTTCTCCATATTCTGGGTAAGTCACTAAAGAGAATTCTCCTGGGCACTTCAGCATCTTGACCTCTTTATTTAAATGGCAAAACGACAAGTTTGGGGCCTGGCCCTGTTTTCTCCTCCCACTAACTCTAGCTCCCCAGGGCCAAATTTTGCTCTTATTTTCCTACAGATGGCTTTCACCAAATTCTTCTAATTTTTTTATTTGTCTCCAGCGGTTTCCTCTCTTACTTTCGGCCCTGCCTTCTAGAACAGCCTGAAATGAAATCTGCCCCTTGAGCTGTGCACAGAAGACATGGAGGGGAGAGTGTTCAGGCAAGAACCTCTTTCACATGTCCCAGGACAGGCTTTCAGGACCAAGAATCCTCAGAGGGTGATGATCTCCACACTTGGGGAAGCGTGCTGCCGTTCTGAACATGGGATTTCTGCTCTCCAGCTGGATCTCCACTTAGATGTCGATTTAGATGCTTGATAAAGAAGTGTCAAGGGCAGAGCAGGTGTCATGTTTCACATACTGCTCCATTCGTCCGTGCAATCATATGCTCCTCTTAGGTAATCAGGCACGTGTAGAGTTTGCACATGATGGCGCTTGGCCTGGAAAGCCATTGGTCCATTTCCCCTGTGAGGAGAGGTTTGTGGAGGAGGTGGGCAAAGTACAGAATGTCAGACAGCAAAGCATGCCCTCTTGCTGCAGGACAGGAAATCCTTCTGCCCTTCTACTCCTAATCCCCTACCCCTTGCCTCACTCTCTATCTCTGGCCCCTGGTCTGGAGACTGTGCTCACAGAACAATTCTAGGGCAACTGTTAGCTGATGATGGCTTCTGCTGCATTCCCTCTCAGAGATACCCGACACTGACATTAATCTCTGGAAGTTAGGGTAGCCTTCCAGGCCAAAGGAAGGAATACTGAATGCTGGAATTTCAAGATAGCTATAGCACACTGGGGAAACGTGCATGGCCAACAAGAATGGAAGCTTCTGGAGACCTCTCCCTGAAGAGGCAGCTGTCTAGGTTCCCTACTGTGGCAGCCAGCTCGCAAGACATGCATCAGTGCACCCGAAACACTCTATAATTGGAAAACTCAGAACACAACTTCTCACACTGACCCCACCAGTAAGCACGGTGGAACCCACACAGTTGGTTAAATTTAATTTCCTGCAGAAACTTAGCACAAATGCCACCTCCTCTGGCAAGTCTTTTCTAAACCCATGCTGAGTTGGGCACCCCAGCTGAGTGCTTTGTTAACACCCCCAATTTCCTCCGTCTCAGCACGTAACCCACTCCAACATGCTTGCTTATTGGGGTCTCATCTATTAGTCAGGGAATTGAGGGTGAGGGTCTTATTGATATTAGCACCTGCAGTGCCTGGTACATAATAGCCACTCACAGATGTTTCTGAAGAGGGGTGGTGGTAGGTATGTGAAGACAGTCAACAAAATAACCCTTCTGTTGACCTATCAGGGAGCCTGAAATTCCAACCATTGGATATTTATTTCTTTGAGTTAAAAAGTTACTCCTATGCACCAAAGATTCCTTTCCAAAATTAAAGTTTCATCAGGAGAGATAACTGTCATTGAGATTTGGGTGGGGGTTGGTTTGAGATGAGCCCTGCAGAGCCTTGGCATGAGCTTGAACTTGTGGGGAGACAACCAGGAATGAAGGGAAGTAGGCATTCCAGGGCCTCAATGGCACAGAGGTACAGGAATGAGGGAAAACCATTTATGGCTGTAACACTACGTCTGAAATTTGATTTCTTTGTCACTTGTAGCTCTTTTCCCTTATTAAATCTATATATTCTAAAAAACCCAAAATATATTCTTCAAACGAACCAGGTACTAGAAAAACATCACCTGGCCCATAACGGGTCCTCAGTGAATATGGCAGAACAGCTGCCTTGGAACACTGTCAGCCACAGGCTCACTTCCTTCTGTGTGGCTCTGGCTCTCAAGGAGCAGAGAAGGTAGCAGGAAAAGAACAGGGGAAAAGGATGGGCTTTCACCACCGCAGACCCCGCTACCCTTAATGATCCGGGCTCCAGGAACTCGGAGCAGGGGCTGACACTATTCATGCTGGACTGGGTTTGGAAATGCAGTCAAGCCCCAGATAGGAACCCTTTTCTTCTGTGTGGGAAGCCTGAGCCCACGACTGGCTGCAGATGCCCGAGCAGGGGCTGCAGGCACGCGTGGTGCACACACAGGAGGTTTGCTCCTGCTTCCTGCCCTGGGGCCCAGGACACTCTCAAAGGCAAGGGGCCACGATGGGGTCCTCGGGTGGGAAAAGGGCCACCAACAGAAAGGAGGACATCACAGTTTTCCCTGCACTCAGTGGGAGGTGCTTGCAATTAACTTTTGGCTGCCGGGTTTGGTGCTTAAACCAGCTGCTACCTACACATGCTGAGAAAAGGAAGAAAGAGCAGTTAGAATGCAGGAAAAAGGGAAAAACCCCATCTCGCCCACTTGACAGGCTCCAACTGCCTCTGCCAGCCGCTTGTGAGGTGGGGACAGTCCCCTGCAGACGCCCTGCCCCTATGCTGGGGTTGCCGTGGTGAGTGCCGCGTCGGGGCTGGAGGGCCAGAGGCCTTCTCTAAAGCACAAAGGCAGACAAAGGCCCTGCAAGGATGCGTGGGCCGTTCCCCAAACGGAATGCTGCTCCCTGGGCCGAGCCACACGGAGAGAGTGAGCCGGGTGAGGCAAACTGTGGGAGGAGCCAAGCAGAAAGAACCTTTGTGACAGTGACAACTTAAGGAACCCTAGATAACCAGCTTGCTGGGGTGTTTCTAAACCTTCGAGGGGAGGTGAACCAGTGGAGCGGTCATGTGGAAAATTCCCTTTCTCCTCAAGGCTCTGCCGGTCCCACGTTAAGGTAAAGTCATCGTTTTCTTGTGAAAACCCTCCTTCCTAACAGACCAGGATTCCATCAGGCTAGGAGAAATGGCCCGTTTCTGGGAAGAAGTTGTATTTTGTAAACCTGGGGGACTGAAGGGTTGGGCCATGTCACTCGCTCAGGGACTTGGAGTTTCAGGAAAGACTCATGTGTCTGATTTCCTAGAACATCATTAGACAGAGAAAAAGCTCCATCTAGCCAGACCACAGTGGTGAGGGGACATGTGGGAGGGAGGCTTGGCATCCTTCCCTCCATATCTGCCCAGTGTCCCCTGTGCATTTGGGGGCAGTGTGAACGCTTGGCGGTTGGTAAGAAATGCTAAGGAAGCTTCCAGCAGCACTCCAGCCTCCGGTCAGTGGAGCCTTCCTGGGGAATTGCCTCTGTAGGTTTTCTTGACCTGGGCCCCAGCGCCCTGCGACTGTGCCAGCCACTCCGACGGGCCCCTGCGCGTGCCAGCTGGACGCACAGCAGGTGCTCAAACTGCTCCGCTTGTGTCCTCAGACCAAGGTATCATCCGCTTCGCCCCAGACAGTCTGCCCTTCCGCCAATCAAATGGAGAATGGCCAGAGCATCATTGCTGCTGCTGGTGTGACAGCCCTGCCGAAGGTCTGCGATCTGGGGAGGAGAGATTCAAGTGGTTCTGTTTATTCTTGAGCAGGCAGCTTGGCTCTTGTTACCATTTTCTATAGTCAACGTGGTGTGATATCGGATCTCACCTACAGAAAAGCCGACCTTGAACTTTACATGGTACCTCCAGCCAGAGCACTTAGGCAGAGTGGCCGAGCCAGGATGGCGCTGGGGGCTGCAGCGTGGGGAACATTCCAGGCACTCGCTCAGCATCCCTGGCGTGGAAAAGCCTTGCTCTGAGCCAACCCTCCAGTTATAGCAGGTCAGCAGAAGCTCCTTCAACTAGCTTTTGTGCCCTGGCCTGGGGGAAGCAGCACGGATCAGGAATGGCCACTTTCCCCAGAACATCCTACTTGCTTTTCCAAGGAAGGGAGGGAGACCCAGCCGGTGATGACATCAGGATGTGTTTGTCCCGGTGAGGATCCTTGTTGGGCTGCTGTCTCACACCCAGAGTGGAAAGACTGCTGCCAGTTGTGTAAGTAACTCCCCAGAGAACAGACTGAGGAACTGTGATCATTTCTATTTGATTTAGAAAATGATGGTCCGAATGCAGATTGGCACCAAGGGGCCTGCCTTATGACTAATTTCCATCACTGAAAAGAGGGCCCAGTTTTTAAGAGGAGACAATCTTGGGAGGCAGGCAGGGAACAGCGGGACCGAACGCTGAGAGCAAAGCTTGATAGGCAAGGTAGAGCCATTTGATTGAGGAAGGGGTTTTGGACTTGACTCAAAAATAGGCTAACCAGATGCCTGGGTTTGCCTGGGACAGTCATGGTTTATGCCTGTCATCCAAGCTTAATTTTTAATGGTGCCCCCTTTCACTCTCAAAAAAAAAAGAAGTCCAGGTTTCTGGACTTCTGTCATCTCCCTATTTCAAAGGATAGAGAGACTTAGGGCTGGAAATTTATCCAGGGAGGGACACGTAGGACATGGGGCTCTGAGAAGGCTGAGCCCAAAGGAGAGAGACAAGCAGTTGGAAGACCAGGCTGACTCATTCTCAAGCATGTTTAGAATCGCAGGCTTGTTGGCAATGTCCAGGCACAGATTCACAGAGTGTAGATGCTGGATGGGTCTCTGGAGTCATCTAATTCTCTTCCTCTTTTGCCAGAAGAGGACACTGGGCTAAAAGAGGTCAAAGTGACCTGCCCAAGGTCACACGCTGCATCCTGGCAGAGCGGAGATCAGACTTGCCCCCAGTGGACCAAGCCCAGGTTCTCTGCTCTGGAACAGGGGAAAGGGGTGACTCTGAAAGATGCTGCCAGGGGAACAGACGCACTGGCTCCGGAGTGGCAGTCCCAGCACAGGGGCATGGACTGTCCCATGGCTCTGAGGCTGAGGAGGGACGACAGAGACCGTACACAGGTGAGGTTCAGACCTGCTGAGTGCGCTTGGATGTGGAGCTGGAGCTTAGGTGAGATCCAGAGCCACAGTGGAGTGGAGGGCAGAGCAGAGGCATAAACGGGCTCTGCAGGGTAGTGACAGCAAGGACCAAAGAGATCAATCGGCAAGTAGAAGAACTAAGAACAAGTGAAGGAATAGGTAAGTACGGCGATGGAATGTGAATGGGGTCATAAGTCATTTACGGAATCTAAATCTTTTCTGTGGTTCAAATCGTAGTGAAATCTCCCTGAGAGGCAAACCCTAATGACAGCTGTCCTACCTCTTGGCATCTTTTCCCAGCCCCTTAGCAGGGCCACAGTGGTGGGGAAATCCTAAGTCATCGACAGCCTTGACCTCTGCTTGGTATTTGGGGAAACTGAGTCACGGAGAAGCCAGCTCCCTCCTGCCTTACGGTAGTCTCAGCAAATAGGGCGTGATTCACAGCAAGCCACGAGCATGATTCCACACGCCGGCCACAGCAGTGCACCTGAGGCTTCGTCAGTCTTACCTCCCGTGTGGCTCTGGCCGAGGTGGTGGGTTTTCTGTGAATCCGCTCATCTGGGAGGAGTCCAGGAAGAAGCCCAGCCTGAGGGTCCAGAGGCTTTGTGGTCACAATTCAGCTGCCCGACAGCTAGCGGTGCCGTGGCAGAGGGCCACGTCTCCTCCCTGCCCTGTTCTTCCTGGTTGTCACGTGAAGGCTCTGGCCTCTGCCATCTCCAAAACCTCACACTCTGGCTTTGTTTTTCCAGGGGTGTCGGACGTTGGCTCGACTGCTGTGTGTTCATCTTTTGCATCTTCCCTGCAGTCTGTGTCTAGAGCATCCTCACAGGTCATGAAGTATCTGTCCTCAAGTCTCAATTATCTGGGACAGTATAGGGATGCAATGGTATGCATGCAAAATATTGTTTTTCAAAACATCATATTCAACACCAATCTGTATTTTTTTTTTTTTTTTTGCCTGCAACAACTGTTCACTCAACAAGGTGGAGTTAAATATTTAAGTTGGCTGCAGAGAATCTAGGAAGTGAATAGCTCACTCGAGTAAACATAAACTTGACCACAGGCTGATTGTAGTCAGAACGACCTACTGTCACCCTGAGCAAGTTCTCCCACAGAACAATCTACAAAAATCCTGTACACCACTGTCACGCCCACATGATGCTCTCTGATATGTGACATTAAAAAACCTCAATCTCCTGAGAAAAAATCATAAAATAGTTTCAGTATATATGAACTGAGCACACGTTTTTGTTGAGTGAAACTTCTTTGATGATGCCAGTTCAAATATCTTCAGATATTGAGAAAACACCCACAGACATCACCCTCGGTTGCGACAGTCACACAGTCTGCAGAGACCAACAGGGAAGATGTAAAATACTGAATGCCACTGGACATCATTCCGGGACACCTTGGGCTATCTGAACCCTGTCCCACTCCCAACTGTTAGTTTCTTCTTCTTTTTTTTTTAAATTTATTTTTGGGTGCATTGGGTCTTCATTGCTGCACGCGGGCTTTCTCTAGTTGCGGCGAGCAGGGGCTACTCTTTGTTGCCGTGTGTGGGCTTCTCATTGCAGTGGCTTCTCTTATTGCAGAGCACAGGCTCTAGGTGTGTGGGTTTCAGTAGTTGTGGCACGTGGACTCAGTAGTTGTGGCTCACGGGCTCAGTAGTTGTGGCTCGCGGGCTGTAGAGCGCAGGCTCAGTAGTTGTGGCGCATGGACTTAGTTGCTCCGCGGCATGTGGGATCTTCCTGGCACAGGGCTCAAACCCGTGTCCCCTGCACTGGCAGGCAGATTCTTAACCACTGCGCCACCAGGGAAGCCTCTTCTTTTTTTAAATTAATATTTATTGGAGTATAGTTGAATTATAATGTTGTGTTAGTTTCAGGTGTACAACAAAGTGAATCAGTTATACGTATACACATATCCAGTCTTTTTTAGATTCTTTTCCCATATAGGTCATTACAGAGTATTCAACTGTTAGTTTCTAACCAAATGTTCCCAAGAAGCCAGTCTGGGGCAACGTGTGCGTGGCAGGGGGTGAGAAAGTAAGAGAAGGAAGAAGCTTTGGGTGGCATCTCTTTCTACCCTCTCCCTATGGATGTGAAGAGAGTGGCTGTGGTATCCCGTCGTGGAGGCCATGGGGACAGCTAGGAGCGGGTCTGGAGGTCTGCTCTCCTGGTGCCAGGCTCCGTGCTCTGCCCTCTCTACCCCAGGCTGCCTCTGGGATGCCCAGGTAATCTCCATGCAGCGCTCACCAGCAGGACCAAGCAACACATAGGAGTTGGTTCCGCCCACAGAGGCATGGAGAAGGGAACACGGTGGAGAGATGAACAGGAGGAGAGAAGCAAGAAGGAGGAGATGGCAGGAGAAAACGCTGGACAGAATAGGAAGAAAGGGCCAAAGGCACTGTGTCCTCGTCACCTTGACTAGCGATTGGAGCAAAGAGGTGAGTGTCTGGGGGCCACTCCAAGGTCACAGTGCCACTGCCTGTACCTGGAAGGGAAGGTCCTGGGGGAATGGGAGCTTAGGGTGGAAAACCTCAAAATACCGAGCAAAGTTTCTGTGCCTGAATGGGGGCCATTCAAAGTCAGTGTATTGGAAGACCCAGGACCCTGATGGACCACGTTTCCCGGGCAAACCCAATGTTTGGCATCAGCACTTCTGTATTATAAAATCAACATCACTGAAAGCTTTAAAAAAAGACAGACTGAAAATATCACATCTTAGGCAAATGAGTTGAAAATCCCTTCTAGTGACGCCCTATATTTTCCACCCATTTCTAAAGTCAGAGAACACCTGGTATGGTATTTAGGTAAAGAAATGCAATTCCTGGTACACGCGGTTTCCTGACAGTACAGAACTGAAATGACGTCACGGAAATGCAGATGCCTCTAGGTCAGTCTGAGGACAGTTTCTAGGTGAAAACATGAGTCTCAGCCATTGGTGGAAACGTGTGTCTGTACTTTTATGATCTGCTGGTACCTACTGCTTTCTGCCTTCAATGACTAAGTTTTAATTAAATGCAGGCAGGCTGCTGGACAGGCTTTTCCACACTTTTGGCTCACCTAGATGTACAACTGAAATGTAGGTTAGACCGCACCTGTGCTCCTTTGTCATTTGGAAGGAAAGAAAACGATGGTCACCAAGAAGAAAAGAAGTTTGTCTCCCACTCAAGGGCGAGGAAGCTATAACATAAGATGCCCCTTCCAGTGGTTCACATGAACAGTCTCATTTGTGAAGCTTTCCCCACGGTGACGAAAGATGTGGCAGACACAGAACGTATGGGATCCTTTGTCTTAATTAAAAAGTATGGTGAGAGTCATAGAATTTGGCCAAGCCTCATAAATCTGCTCAAAGAATCAAGGCTCTGTCAGATAAGCTTAAATAGAACCAACTGAGCCCCCTGGAGAATTGAATACATTCCCCGCTAGTGGTTGACACCCACTTTCCTGTCACTTTGCTGCACTCCGAGGACGGCGGCTGTGCTCATTAACCAGCAACCCTCCTACCCACCGATGACAAGTTTATCCCCAAGGGGCACAAAATTCAGGGATGATAAATTTTCTCCTGCTCGTAAAAGTGAAGCTCTCCTCAGGGCAATAAAAATGCTGTGAGCCTTTAAGGCAATCAGTGCTTTGTGTGATAACGTACCTTCTTTAACAAAGCCTGGTCCTCTTTTCAGGACATCTCCTCACGGCCAGGGAGAACCGCTCTAAAGTAACTGGAAAGGAAAAAAGAGAAAGTGAATGGCATCCCTTTGGACCCTTTGGACCCTGTTTGGAGGAGGACATCGTGGTGATAACAGATAGAGGTGGCGTGCTACAGTCTTTCCTTGGTGATCGGTTCAAGGCGGACACAGCCCGCCCCGGGGAGGTGGGAGCAGGGCCAGCACAGTCACTTCACCCTTGTCAGCCGGGATGATTACATCAGAGTACACGGCCGTGACCATCAGCAAAGCTCCATCCTAAAATGGTACAAATGAGCTTATTTATGAAACAGAAATAGAGTCACAGATGTATTACAGAAAACAAATTTATGGTTACGGGGGGGGGGAAGGGGGAGGGGGAGGGATACATTGGGAGACTGGGATGGACATATACACACTGCTGTATATAAAATAGATAACTAATAAGAACCTACTGTATAGCACAGGGAACTCTACTCAATACTCTGTAATGACCTATATGGGAAGAGAATCTAACAAAGAGTGGATATATGTATATGCATAACTGATTCACTTTGCTCTACACCTGAAATTAGCACAACATTGTAAATCATCTATACTCCAATAAAAAATAAGTTAATAAAATTTTAAAAATAAAAAATACACCGCCAGGAGGTCCTGGGTTCAGTCACCATATGGCCCGTCCTCTCCCCCATGACCACACTGCCTGTTCATGTCCTGTGACCACCGTCTAGAGGACTCCGCCTGCCTTTGTAAATTTGGCGGTGCTACATTTTCTCTCTCAAGTCTCCATCGTGATTCCCACGGTGTTAAGTCTTCTCTGGGTATGAATGATGGGGGCCCAGTGTCGACTCAAGCAAACCCAACAAGTCCCCCAAATATTTCAAGTCGCATTTCCCCTACCATCTTTCTCCAACAGGACGGTGGAGAGAAACCAGGAAGGTCTGCAAAAGAGATTAATGATCCATTTTAATTGGCCATGAAAGCTCTAGTAATATTAACCGAGACAATTTACACAAATTACACTCCCCTTCTCTATGCTGGTGGCCCAGCTCTCACTCAAGGCCCATTCGCGTGAGCACGCTTTTCAGTGTAAATAAGCACGAAACCACAACTGGGTCCCATGCATGCTGCTTTGACTGTGTTGTTTCATTCTCAAAAATGCTCCCATGATTCCCTGCCACCCTCAGATTTAAATCCACTTCTTTCGACAGGCATTAAGGCTTTAACTGAGTGACCCCGTGTAGATGAGCCTCTTATTTCCAGACTCAAAGTTGCATTCACTCTTTACCTGTCGTCACCCTTCTCTGCCGTCTGCTGGGCAGTCTCATCTCCTGCCTTTGAGGGCAGCATAGCTCAACCACCCATCCAACGACTCAAAGCCACTGGCCATCCCCTGGGTCCAGCCCATCTTCCACAGTGGAATATTACTCAGCCATAAAAAGAATGAAATAATGCCATTTGCAGCAACATGCATGGACCTGGAGATTATCATACTAAGTGAAGTAAGTCAGACACAGAAAGAGAAATATCATATGATATCGCTTATATGCAGAATCTTAAAAAAAAATGATACACATGAACTTATTTACAAAACAGAAGTAGACTCACAGACTTAAGAGAATGAACTTCTGGTTACCGGGGGAAAGATGGCGGGGGAAGGATAGATTGGGAGTTTGGGATTGACATGTACACACTGCTATATTTAAAATAGATAACCAACAAGGAGCTACTGTAAAAAATAAAATATAACCCCCCCCCCCCCGCCAAAAAAAAATCCGCACTCGGTGTTCTTTAGATAATCTTTTAGAAGGTGGCTATTCTATTTGGTAGAGGTTTCTGCTGTGACGTGGCATCTTCCTCAGCACAGGCCGTGGACATCTAAACACTTTCTCCCGGCCTCCTCGGAGGGCTACTAGATTCTCACCCTCCCCTCTCCCCTCCCTGGGGTGGCCCCGCATCCATGCGTCCAGCTGCCTGTGTGCTGGACTCCACTGTGACACCTTTACTTGTTCACGAGACACGGCACCCGGGCGAGCAGCTGCTCCCTGAAATTCTGTATTGATACATCTAAGCCAAACCAGTTGAGCTCCACGCCTAGGCATCCCTTTCCTGAATTTTCCCATTTCAGTGGGAGGGGCTGTCATCCACCTGCCCCCAGGCCCAAATCTTTGATTTCCCCTCCCGTCGCCATGCCTGCGGACTCTCCTTGACCCACAAAGGCACCCCTTCCCCGTGGTGCAGCTGCCGCTCTGATGCCTGCAGAACCCTTCTAACTTGCTGCCCAACCCTGAGGCCCAGCCCTCCTCTCCTGCCACCGTAGGACGCCTGGCACTGCCCTCTGGCTTCTCCTCTCCTCCACCATCTTAGTCCCTCTGCCCTGGACAAGACGTCCTCTCCAAAGGCTCCTCACCATCCTCAAACCACGGCTTGGTCCTCGGCCCACGTGACCCTCTCCCTCTCTCCTCCCAGTCTGCCCAGAGACCACCCTCTGCCAGGCCCAGTGGATGGAGGGGTCAGCTGCACAGGCTTGGAGTCAGATGGACCTGACCTGACATCCTCAACGGTGCTGCCGCCACCAGCCTCCTCGGACGACAGATGAGTCACACACTGACTGAGCCTCAGTTTCCTCACCAGCCACATGTGGAGGGGGTGCCGGCCTCCTGGCGTCGGTGTGAGGACTCGTGCAGAGGCTGGATGTCAGTGCCCAGTGCCGGCGGGGGCGCGGCACCCAATTCTCTGCACCTCTAAGGAGTTTTGTCTAATTTTTCCCCATCACACTGATTTATTCCCATTTGATGCACTGGTGTGACATGTTACACGCTGGGTTCTTCTTTTTGAGTCTTGCTTTGGTTTTTAGGTGCCGTATCACAGGAGGGAAGAAGCTCCGGGCTCCGGAAGACAGCCTGGGTCTTAGCCTGTTTGTTCTATGCCCGTCCTGCCCAACAGGCCTCAAGTCATGACCCAGTTTTTGGAACCGGACTGCAGTGCACTTGTGGGGACACAGGACCCCACGGGTGGAGCTTCCCCTTAACTGGCCCTCTGCGTTTCATGAATCGATCACCTCTCACTCCTTTGACACAAACGATAAAAGCCAACCTTGACAACTGAAGGTCAAACAGAAGCAGGGCTCACCGATTCCTTGGCTGTTTCCCCTCGCCTCAAAGTCAGGGTGACAGATGCTCTCATGCCCAAAGCGGGTTTCTCCCCCACCTCCCCCTGCTCTGATTTCTACCGAGTCCTGAAAGAGGAAGGAAGGGCAGAAATGTGGCCCGCAGCTCTTGTGGCCCAGGTCTGGGGCCCACTGACAACCCCAGGGGAGCAGCATTGCACGGGTGACACTTCACTCTCCTCTCCCTCCTCCCGCCTCCACTTCTAAATAGGAAAATAACCCTCAAAATGAAAGCAGTTGCGGTATCTACTTTCCTCTCCCTTTGTTACTGATTCAAGGAGCTGCCTGCCTAATGAGAAAAGAAAGGATGCTGCAGCCAGACCAGCGCCCACAGAACACGGGTCGCACTGGGGCGCGCTCTTCCTAAAGAGACTCGGGAGGGAATCATCTTCCTGGTTCCACGTTTCAATTGTTGTAACCGCTCTTAAGTGTCCCAGTGCCATTTACTTCCGTAGGGGCTGCAGAGGCTCCCGCCTGAGTACAGTCAAGCCCTCCTTGGTTCAGCCTTTCCACCCTGTGTGACAAAACGATCAGCCTGACAATAGAGGGAGAACAATAGATTTTTAGGTAACATACTTGTTAGCTTTGAGGTTGTTAGCTTTGAGGTTGGGGAGGGAGGTGAGAGGGATGTATAGAAAAAAATGACCTGATTGAAGTAAAAAACAAAACCAAAAATAGTGGTAGTTGGGGAGAAAAAAATTATAGGCATGAAATACATAGGCCTCCCCTTCGATGAGCTGGTGGATAAATTATGTACAACAGCCAAACCCCTGCAGCCGTTTCTGAAAGGCAGACAGGATTTTGCAACACGAGGGATACCCTAAAACTCAAAGAAATGCTTGTGCCTAGGATGCTATCATGATGACGTGTTGATACAAACAATGGGGGAAAGTAAGATGAACCAAATGCACAATGTCATCATCCTTTTTGAAATATGGCTGGTGAGACTGGGCACAATCGTTAAGTTCGCAGGCACAGCTGGCCTGGACATGTTACAGAAGGGGTTGTATTTCTCAGGAATCCTGTCTCAGAATATTCTTTCAGCTTTTCTCTCAATCCCTATGACAGGGCCCTGGGTACCAGGGGTCCTGCCCCAGTTGTCAAGCTTTAGAGAGCCCTGCTCTGGCATTCCTCTGTCCACAGCCTTCCCCACGGGCTAATGGGGGAGCGCCCGCCTGGAGCCCGCATCTGACTTCTCCAGCCCAAGTAGCTTGAGCTTCTCTGCTGGGAATGCTCTCCTCCTGGTGTGTGCACCCTGGACCCATGGGGTGGCCAAGGGGAAGCTGTTGGGAGGGGTGTAGACAGACCTTGGGTGTCTAGGCTGGAGGAGGTACACAGTGTGGAATGCAGCTGTGGATGGGAAAGAGGGAGGTGGGGAAAGGAGGATGCTTTTCCCCAGGCTGCAGAGTTCACAAAACTTCCAGGAGTCTGAGAATTCTAGATTCCCACCTGGCCTTCTGGATGAATAAAGCTACACGTGCCATGGCGGGAGGACAGAGTATATTTTCTTCACTGCTTTGTAATCTTGTCTGGTACCCTCACTGTGGGTCCCACACACAGTGGAGGCTCAGGCTAGAGAATAAGGACCCGGTGAGAAAATACAGGCTCACCCAAGCCTCTTCAAAGCCAGGCCCCCCGTCCATCCCTGGAAGGAGGAAACTCAGTCCCAGCTGAGTCTCCAGAATGGCAGGAAAATGTGGCTTTCGCCTCACGTACCTACAGTGAAGATGAGGAAGCCAGCCTCCATGTTGGGGCAGCAGAAATGGGGAGGCTGACACCTGCCCCTAAACAGAAGGTCCTACCTGGAGGAGTGTGAGCTGGGCACACCAGGGCATGGCGCTGCGCCCAGCACAGGGTCCTCCCTGGCCCCGGAGGCAGGCGTCCCACCTGGCTGGCTTGGGCCTGCCTCTCCCTGGGAGCCCCAAGGGCCACGCTCCCCTGACGCCCATGCGCAAGGTGGAAGACTGCAGTGGCTGTCCCTCAAGGGTCCCCTCTCACCTGCGAGTGACAGCCGTGCTCACGACACCCTTTGCAGAACTATCTGTCACTCCAGGCTTCTGAAGTCCCCCTCCCACCTCTTCTTCACAACGTAACAGGGAAATGTTGAAAGAGAGAGAGAGGGCTGCGTCTTTGCAGAAAGAACTCCAGCTCTGTGTTCAGAATCAGCACAGAGGGGGAACGGGGGCTTTTAAGTTCTTGGCAGCCAACAGGTGTAGCAGTTCCGGCCTCCTGCCCATTGAGATGGGCTGAAAGGGCGTGGAGCCGACCCTTGGGAGCCTCTGTGCCAGGCAAGGGTCCTGGCTCCCCTCTCCCTCCACACTCCCACCCCCCACACCTGCTCTGTCCTTGTTGCTGGCCCTGCAGCGCTTGCCTGTTCCTCCCTCAGCTCACGGGATCCGTTCCAGAGAGCCAGCAGGGCACGCGGGGCATATACCACACTCCCCTCCTCTGTGACCACGAGCATGACAGGAGCTCCGAGGTGCCTCTTCCCGAGGCAGACAGGCTCCAGTTCCCTGTAACTAAGTCTCAGTGCACTTTCTGCCTGAGTCCTGGGACCTCAGCACTTCCAAAGGATGGGGACGGGGCCCTCTGCTCCTCCAGTGCAAACCCTCCCTTCAATCCCTACTGCCACCATCTCCATGCAGATCTGTCCTCTCGCTTGCTGGCCACACTCACTGGTTTTGGGCTCCGCTCCCCGCCCATCCCCACCCTGGGCCACTGTCTCCAATGCAGCATGGCCCCTGGGCCGGGAAAATTCCCCTCAAGGAAGCCTGGGTCAGAGGGTCCCTCTCCAGCTCAGCCCCTCCACTGGTGTCCTACTGTCTACCTGGCAAAGGCCGAGCTCCGCAGTGCAGCACTCAGCGCACCCAGCCCACCCCAGCCCACTCTTCCAGGCTCGTCCTGGCCCCTCCCCCGGAAGCCTGCCTTCTGGTGGAAGAGGGGCATTGGCATCCCCTGGACAAGCCTGTCACTTTATCACCTTCGTCTTTGCCCATGCCGTAGCCTCCTCCTGGAACGCACTGCCACACTTCCAACTTTGGGATCCTATTCACGCTACAAGACCCAGCACTGAGGGACCCTCTGTGAAGCCACCCTGGAGTCCTGCGGCATCCGCCAACTACTGGTACCCCTCCCAGGCTCGGCAGCGTCCACTTGCATGAGGGTACGGTGTTCACATCTTATTCCCTCTCCTACTCCTAGCCCAAAGTCTACAAGTAGGAGGCACTGCCAACTTTGTAAGCAAATAAACTACACTTCTCTCCACTCCTTTGAAATCTGTAAGAACTCTGCCCACGCAGGGGGAGGGCGTGGGCCAGCAGGGCCTGTACTGCTAGAAGCAGGAAGAAGGCCAGCGTGGCCAGGCCCTGCGGTGGGAACAGTGACAGGGTCTCACTGACGTCTGGGAAGCCTGGACCTAGTCCGAGCTGTGGGAACGAGACGCGGATAAACGGTGGCCAAGTTCTAGATGTGGGCAGTTCCTGTGAGGAGGGGGCGGCCGTGTGAGGGGCCGAGCCCTGCCTGCAGTGTCTGGGCCTCGGGAGGGAGGCTGTATCCCCCTCCCCATGCCTGCAGCGTCACACGCCCATTCGATCTTCGTTCCCTGGGTTCTTTCCCATGAAGCTGGTGACAAAGGAGATCCATCTGCGGTCTCTGGCTCGGGTCAGGCTTGAAGTCACGAGAGGGAGCTCACTCATCACGGATTCTCTGGGAAGAGTCCTTTCAGCCCAGAGCAAGCGTGGCCATTCACTTGGGAAGCCATGAGGGCCTAGCTCAGCTGGACTCCTGTCTCCGGAACCCACAGTCTTCCCGTACGCGGGAAGCTGCCCGCCCTCAGGTGCATGGGGTGTCCTCTCGCTTGTTCGATGTGGTCCCTGTCTCACCTTGACCGAGGAATGCTGCCTGGGGTCTGGTCCAGACCAGGAGGCAGAGCGAGAGACAGCCGTCGGCGGTGGCCATATGGCCCTACCTTCTCCCTGGCAGACAGCCCTCCCTGTGGGAGTGTCCCGACCACCTGCAGATCCCTCGCAACTGCCGGGAAAGGCAACTTTGACAGTGGCGCTCAGCTGGGGGGTCACACCCCTCCCTGCCGCTGATCCACCAAGAGAACAGGAGCTGACGGAGTTTGGAAAACCAAGAGCTGTGGACCCCAGGAGGGTCACGGACAGGACGGCCGTGAGCCATCACCCAGGGCCTGGCATCCACTCCGATGTTCCATTGTGAGGGAGTCTCCTCTCAGTTTAACATCATGCTTCTGCTCAGGACTGGGGTGTCTCTGTGGCTCCCAGGCCTCTCTGCCCTTCCCCTGTCTCAGCGTCTCTCTTACATGCTCCAGGCCCCACTCGTGCCCCAGGTCCAAGTGAAATCTCATCCCGTCCGGTCTCCCGGTGCCAGAGCCAACCCCTCCCTCATCAGCCTCCGCCTTCCCTCCTACCTCACCCTTCACGTCCGACCACTCTCAAGGTCCCGTAGATTCCTTCCCTGTAACATCCCTGGAACCCCACCCTCCGCCCCAGTCCTGCCGCCATCGCTTCTGAGTTCGTTTCCTCCCAGCTTCTTCCTGGACAGCCTCGCCCAGCCTCCCTGGTCACGATTCCCCTCCACACCACAGATACAGGCGGCTCCCTAAAGCCCCAAGCAGGCCATGCCTGCCCCTGCTCTGAATCTCTCCCAGACCCCCACGGACTGTGGAGGTGGACAGTGAAAGCTCCCGCACGTGGCCCACACGGGCCCTGCGGGACCCTGACTCCCACCCTCTACGTTTGCCCTGCATCCTGGACGCACCACACCACAAGCGCTTTCCCAAGTCACCCGTGCACTTCATGCCTCCCATTTTGCTCTTCCTTCTTCTTGCGATGCGCTTGCCACCTACATACTAAAGGTAAATCTTGCCCATCCATCGAAAATCAAGGTCTCGGGGCTTCCCTGGTGGCGCAGTGGTTAAGAATCCACCTGCCAATGCAGGGGACACGGGTTCGAGCCCTGGTCTGGGAAGATCCCACATGCCGCGGAGCGACTAAGCCCGTGCGCCACAACTACTGAGCCTGCGCTCTAGAGCCCGCGAGCCACAACTACTGAGCCCACGTGCTACAACTACTGAAGCTCGCGTGCCTAGAGCCCGTGCTTTGCAACAAGAGAAGCCACCGCAATGAGAAGCCCGCGCACCGCAACCAAGAGTAGCCCCCGCTCGCCGCAAGTAGAGAAAGCCCGCGTGCAGCAACGAAGACCCAGTGCAGCCAAAAGCAAATAAATTTTTTTTAAAAAGTATATCTAAAAATATCAAGGTCTCAAACACTGACCACCTCACCTGGGACTTTGTGGGGAGCCAAGTGAACCCCACACACTGGCCGACGTCTCTCCCATGTTCTCCCAGTGCACCAGGTCTGGGGTAACTCTCATCCCAGCTCCTTGAGCAATTCTAGGTATGATTTTCTATATTAAAAAAATGATCCCATATCCCATATTCGAAAGTTGAACATATTTGCAATAAACATAAACTTACATTTAGGTTTTAAAGGACAACCTGTGTCCTGCCATCTGGACTATAAGCCCTTTTGGCTGCCCTCTTGGACACAGAATCATTTTCACCTATAATCACAGAAATCTGTAGGAATGTATTTTATTTTCTAGGCTGCCAATTAAGAGAGAATTTCTGAGTAATTTTTAGGAAAAAAAATCCCCATAGATAGCTTCATCCATCTTTATTTACACTGATGTTACATAAAATTTCCCCATTGAGGATTCAACATGCACTTTGATGGACCACATCAGGGGTCCTGAGTCAGTTAGGGGAGGTGAAATACTGATGAAATACTGATGAAAACCTCACTTTTAGTTATCTGGTGATCCTTTCCCCATCTAACATTTTATGCCACTTTCAGCATATATCAAAACTTGTTTAACGATTATATCTCAAAGGATTGAATGCTCTTTTTTTTCTTTTCAGTTCTCACGTTTCTGAGTAAAAGCCATCATGTTCAAGTTAACAGAGTATTATGTTTCCTCTGCAAACAAATTCCCATAACTCATAAACAAAGAGAAAGGTAAATTCATGAAGAGGGGACACAGCACTATTTTTCCACCTGACATTTGGGATCTAGGTTAAGAATGATGTTTTTGTCTCCGGTGACTTATCAAACTCCAGATTTCATAAAAGATAAAGATGCACTGAAGAAGGAACACATCATCTTAATGCTTCATTTTGACACTTTGGGTCTCTAAAAAGCATGTATTTTTAAGCTCTCCCCTCCAGAAACTCAATGGTTTCCATGATTTGCACAGTGAATTCTTGTTTTTCAAGCACACTTAAGTGAGAACATGCCAGGAGACACCTTGAAAGAAAATGGTCACATTTGAAACATACAGATTATTTATAGATAGAAAACTCAAAGAACTGAAAGAAAATCTGGTTGTCAACAGACAGTTGCTTTTTCTATGTTTTCTCTGTAGCTCAATTTGGGTTTTGTGTGGGTGGCTCATGTGAACTCAAAGGTTATTTGCTAAATGTTTTGTGAGATTAGAACATGTTGTCCTTTAAAACCTAAATGCAAGTTTATGTTTACTGCAAATATGTTCAACTTTAGAATATGGGATATGGGATCATTTTTTTAATACAAACAATCACACCTAGAATTGCTATGATATAACAAGATTTCCTATGCTTCTATTTTTCATTCACAGTTTAGAAGGTTTTATTCTTAATCATATTCCTAGCAGAAATCTCACAATACAGAGAGTTACGCGTGCAAATTTTTGCTTTTTCACCTTTTGGGTTAATTTCACCTGCCAACTTGAACACTGATGAGCCCTATTTTGAAAATACTTAGGTACCAGGAGCTGGAAAGTCAGTGTGGACCATAGCTCAGGTCTTTGCAATTCATCATATAAGGTACATTTTTCGATCACACAGTGTACAAAGGAGCAAAAAAAAAAAAAAACCCTTTTTTTTTTTTTTTCAAAAGGCAGGGACGGTTTATTTTTCTTGCCTCTTTAGCAATGCTCAGCTACCAGATTCAGGTCCAACAAGCACTTATGAGCCCCACCAAGTGGGCAGATGGCAGCAGTCTGCTGGATTCGAATCCCCCTTCCGCTGTGTGGCCCTGGGCAACTTATGCAGCCTCTTTGTGCTTCAGCTTCCTCAGAAGGAAACTGGGTAGATGGTGGTCCCTCCCTCATTGCCCTGGTGGGGGATTAATGAGTGCTCATTAATCTCACACAAAGCCTGTGAGATAGAAAAAATAAGAAGCATGATTCAGAGACAAAGGCGGTTGAGAAGAGCGAAAAGCAGCACAGGCCAACTTTAACCCAGGTAAGTACGTGTTCAATAAAATACGAAGAAAACCACCCCCCGCCCCCGAAAGTTCAAGAACACTAGAATGCCCATTCTTCGGCGTTCATCTGCAGGAAGGAAGGTCCTTGGGGAGTTGAGGGTGGGAGGGCTTTTCTCAAAATCTGATGCTAAAAAGTCTTGGGGTCAGCCAGCCCCGGGGCGGAGTCCCGGCTCCACAACTTAGATCGGTGTGATCCGAGGTGACTGTTCACCCCTGAGCTGAGTTTCCTCAAGGGCTGTGTGAGGTTGTGGTGGAGACTGAAGAAGTGACAGGGTCCAGGCGCTCAGCACGGCCCTGGCTCAGAGGAAGCACCGAACAGGTGGAGACGGAGGCCATCAGTCCAGTCAGCCAATATCCCAGGGCCCGGAAGGTAAGTGACATTTATTAGGGTCTGGGTCCAAGTACTGCGGCTAAATTCTGTCCCTCAAGGGCCTCCGCAAAACAAATATCCTCCAAGAGTCTTACCTGGCTTTTTCCTCGTCTCCCTCTTCCGAGTGCGACAGAATCTTCAAGGTCATCTGTCATAAAACTATCTCAGAAATTGTCACCTCCAGCAAAGAAGAGTGAGTTATCAGAGCTCTCTCGGGACCTCCCAGGTGACACACTCCCGGGTGCTGGGGTGAGCAGGGTCCCCGGGGGCTCTGGCGAGGGTCGTGTGACAGCACTTCTTGAGAAGGCAGTACTTGGGGTCTTTGGGTCTGGCTGACACAGACCTCAAGTGCACCTACGTGGCCTGGGGCTTCAGGGAAGGAAACCCTGCGTTATGATGCAGGGAGCGGCCTGCGTGATGTCGCAGAAGAGATCTTCCTCCGCTCACTGGAGCCCGGGAGCCACGTTGCCTCACACCTGCTCTCCCAGGACGGGGAAGGCTCGGAATGTGATCCAAAGTTGGGCGTCGGCATTTTGGAACTTTCTCTCTTTCTATGTCTATTTGATGAGGCACAAAATTTAAATCCGATGTGGCCAAGTTGCACACTCTGTGCAGGGTTTCCGGGCTTCAATGCTCAGGTTCAGCTAAACAAATTCTTCTCTTTAAGAGCCATCATGTATGTGAGCAGAGTACCCCCTGCTCCTACTCCGAACAGTCTCCATCCGGGCACCTCCACTCTCTTCCTCTCTCCCTCCTGATATTGTGCCGGTTCTCATGTTCTCTTCTCCCCACGTGTTGCCACCTCCTGGGTTCCCAGAGGGAGCCTCTCTATTGTCCCAGACTCTGGCATTAGGGACCCAGAGTCCCACAGAGTGTGCAGGACATCCACGGGGGCCTCTCCCGGCCACCGCACCCTCTGACGTGGACCCATCAACTCCCAGTTGCCCTCTTTGCTCTCAGGAACAATGGGTCTGAGACGTGTCCCCCCCATGTGAGAAGGACAGAGAAAATGAGGCCAGAAACGGTCCTTCTCTTCTCCATTGTCAGAGCCTCCAAGATGCTGGTCTGTTGGGATCTAGCAGCAAATCGTACCTGCCCACCCTTGGCTCTCCAGATCCCCTCGCCTGCTTCCACCACCCACATATTTAATGAGTGCCAGACAAAGAGGAAGGTCAGCAGCAGGGCAGGGGTACCCCAGCTCCTCCCTCCATCAGAGGAAGCCCTCAGGGCTCGCTGGGACTGCTCTAAAACTCCTGGGCCCAGCAGAGGATGCTGATGGGAGAGGAAGGCACACAGGCTGTCACAGCCAAGGGAGCACCTGTGGTACTCACCCTGCTCCCCCACCTGCCAGACCTCCATCTCCGGCGGTCACAGCAGAATATGGCAGAAACCGTTATCCAAAGAACGAGATGTGCTGACTTTTGACTTTTAGTTCCACCCCAGAGGTCATGTTTGCCCTTCAAGCTGGGAGGACTCAGGGTTTGGAGGGACTTCTGTAGTTAAGTGTAAGGGGATGACAAGTTCCTAAACTCACACTGGACTTTGGGATGAAGTTGTGGCATTTTATTTTTCTGCGCTTGCATATAAAGCAATGTGCATTCAAGGAGGTGATAAGTGTATTCCCGTAATTTCCTGGAAGATGAACGCCAAAGCTAAAGCTAAATCAAGGTGAATGTAATTTGCATAAAGAATAGCCACATTAACAATGGGGAGGAAAATGCTGATCCCATGAATACTGGAAAAAGGACTCACGGATAAAATGCAGAAATAACGCTTTAATAATGCATGTGATCACATTTTTATTAACAAAGGACGTCTTGTTTGGAAGCAAATACATCCTTGAGACGAGTCTAAAATTAATCCTCCGATAGGCAGAAATCCACACTACTTATATATTCTAATTATAGTTACAAGCTGCACTTAATGCAAACATTCTAAACTCTTAGTCACTTCATTAAGAACCAGAAAAGGGACTTCTTGAAGCATAATGAGAGCTACTCACAAGCTTTGAGAAAGAAAACGAAGAGATAATTCTGCATAGAGCTGGAGAATGCCGGATGTAATTTATTTAATAAAAGTGCTTAGTGTCTCTCTTTTGGGTTAGGAATTGGTACACCCTTAGGGGTTCAGACAGTACCATGCTTCAGCACTGCTATTTCTAGGGCAAGATAAAAATGTGTATCAGAGAAAAGTAATCATTTATCATCGTAATGGTTACATCCCACTTTAGAAACCACTAGAGACTGCTTAACATTTTTATTTCCAACGTGGTTTTCCTGAGTCTTCAGGTGACAAATGGAAACTGATGCCAGAAGGCTTTTTTTCCGTTTGTTCCTTATAAAAATGGCTAGATGTGGAGTTCATTTTCATCTGGGGTGACGCTCAGGTCTGTGCTTTCGCAGTCTGATCCTTCCCTTCCCGCTTTGTGTGGTTCCTTCAAAAGTCTCCAAAGGCAACATCTGGGTCCAGTCAATGAAGACAGATGGGCTCCTTCTACCTCCTCTCCCGGCCCCTGGAGACCTCTTCCCAGGGCAGGGGCGGGGGGTGGTGGTGGTGGTGTGTGCTATTTGAACGTAATGACAGGCTGACTAAATTTTTCCCGGGTAGTGTGTTGAGGACATTCCTACCATTAGAACCCATTCTGTATCCTTACAGACGTCCTCATTATGGATGGATTTCTCTATTTCAAAACATTCCTAGGATTTCTAGATACTGTCATTGAGTCCTATTATTTTTCTTGTTATTCTTATGATTTTTCTTCTGTCACTTTCTACGGCCAAATCCTCTTCATCTGTCATGGAACTGGAGGCCAATTTCCTAAAAATCATCACTCTTGCTTACCACGGTTATTAACCAATAAAAGATTCAGAATCAATCTGGATTTCTTTGGCGCTGTGGCAACATCAAGTCCTTGACATTTCTTCCTGGTGTTAAGACTTCATACATTGGAACCTAACCCGTTTAATCTTTCTCTGTTTCTTCCTCTTAAGAAAAAGGATCTAAATGTTCCACTTTGGTTATGGACACTAACGTTTTTGTAGATTAGTAATTAACAGTAATAAAAAAAAGTCTTATTGAACACTAACCATGGGTCAGGTGCTAAGGTAAGGGCATTCAAGTATCTTCTCAATGGCCCCCCCGAGGTAAATATCACATTATCTACATTTTGTAAATGAAGGTGAGACCTGGAGTCCACAGGGTTCATCCTTGTGTCCCAGGAAGGGCAAGATCTGGTGAGTGCACGGGATCCCGGAGGGAGGAGCCCAGGTGCTAGGGCCACAGCACCCAGGAGAACTGAGCCGTAAAGGTACACAAAGTGGAGGAGAAGGCCTGGGGCATACTCGCCTTCCATAAGGGTGTCTTGAGCATTACTTCATATCCCGGATAAGTTTCAGCCTGACCAACAAATCTGGAAAAATAACCCACTGACAGAAGAGGGGTGGTTTACCTAAATTTCCTAGGGGTGAGGTAGGTGCTGAGAGCACCAAGACAGTCCAGGAAGCAAGCCCCCAGGGGTTCCGGAATCCGCGGCAGGCAGGTCAGCGTGGAGCTCAGATCCCGCTCCCTCGCCCTGAAGAGCTGTCCGGATGGTCCAGCCCCGGCACCTCCTGATGATAACTGAATCCCACGTGGAGATGTCCCCACAGAGAGGATGGAGCTCACGCGGGGACTCAGCAGTTGGGTCTGGGGTTGTGATGGATGAACTGGCATTCTGGTTTCTGTATCTGTCCCTTTTGAGTTTGATTAAGGAGCGTCAATTCCCCGGAGCCTCATATACGGCGGGTGTACCGGCAGATTAAAATTCCTGAATCTGCAAACCGGGGAACCCAATCCTGTACCTTACTGACCCACAGGGGAGGGAACGTTTTGCCCTTTCCTTTACCTTCTCGGACCCTCTCCTTCCTCCTCCTTCCTCTGCCCCAGGGAGCAGAAGGTAGAAATCAGAGTCTGGGGTGTCGGCAGGGCCATCGTTATCACAGGGTGTGGTCACTGTGTTTAGCGGTCGGCCCTGGCGGTGGCGCTCCTGGCGGCCTCCCGGACCCCGTGAAGAGCCCGTGCTCCTGGGAAGTTCACCTGAGCACGTGCACACTCACCTGAGCATTCTCGTTCCCGTCCTTGCTCTTGAGCCCTGTGCCATGAGGCTCACCAGGGTCCCAAGCACTGGACCGCACTCAGAGGGAGGGGAGAGGCCTGGCTCCGTCTATACCGAAACTACTCACTCCAATCCAGCTCTTGTCGGCTCTGAGCGAGGGTCCTGGGCACGCCCACAGCCATTAATAACGTGGCACTTTGCTCCTCCTGAGCTGCCTGGTTACTGAGGGAGGGTGCCCAGCTGGGGGGCTGGGCAGGAGGCAGGCACTCCTGGATTGATGTCTTGGCTCTTAGCAGAGCCCATCATGGAATTCCAGCCCTGAGACAGCAGCCAGGGATGCGCTAGGACCGGCAGCCTGGCCCCAGAGCTGAGGTGGTGACCAAAACCTAGTCCTGCCTTCGGGGAGCCAGCAGTGCCCCTGGTGTGATGGAAAACTCCACACAGCAAACAACGCAGAGAGCGCCTTCCTCTTAGCACACTTTCCCTCCATGGAGGAGGGCATAGGGATGAATAAACAAATGGCTCTTGAGGTTAAACAATAATCTCAAGAATAATTTGCCATATCTTCACGGATCTCTCTCTGTTTTCAGTGTTTCATCTTACTTTACGTGATTTTGGTGTTTTGAGGGCAAAATGAACATTCACACTTCCACACCCTCAGCACGCTGACGCTTTGGACTGGAGTGCTCTTTGCTTCGAGGGGGAGGGTGCTGTCTGGTGTGGTGTCCTCGGCGCCTACCCAGTAGCAACCCCTGCTCAGATGCAACAACCAAAAATATCTCTAACTGTCACCGAACGTCCCCTGGAGGGCGCGATCCCCTCTGGTCGAGAACCCACAGCTTTAAAAGGTGGTACTAGTCCTTGCTAATTTGGGGGTTAGGTTTGAGTAGTTTCGGTACTTGAACTTCTTCAGGCAGTGATCCCATTAAAACACCCTCACTTTACCTACCCCCGTCCCATTTGTTTATTTGGGAATGAGAGTCACCACTGGGCAGAGGGCCACTGCTGAGGGGCCAACATTTAGCCAGCTGGCTCCTGGCGAGTTTAACATTAGGTTTTGTGGGTGTCATTTGGTCAGTGTTCCTAGCACGTTGGGAGTTATCTGGGGACCCTAAATTCAACACAAGGGCTCAGACCAGAGTGGGGACTGTCCTTTCTCTGAAGAGTCAGAGTTCCAGATAACCCAGAAGTCACTCAATCCCGAATATCTGACAAGAGCCCACTGACCTCTGTGAATGTGTGGCAGAGACAGGCAGGTGACGTGGTGAAGACACGAGTTCCAGGCACTGGAAAAGTCCTCCTTCTCGGTCGTCACCTGCCAAATTGACAGAAGAAAAATAACCGCTGATGATATTCTGAGAGAATCGAACTTCCTAGCAAGGCAGATGGCAGATAATGCACATTTCAGTACAACCAGTAAGCAGGGGTATGTTGCAGGCAAGACCTACTGTAGGCTAGCCTCTGTCACCCCCAAAAGCTATTCGTTAGATGGAGAAATGCCATAAACATACTGTGAGTCCAGTTTATGTGTTTCTATTAATTCCTCACACATACCAAGCATGGCCACCACCAGTTGCCAATTCTTGAGCTCTGACAGGCATCAAAGAAAACAATTTGAAGGTGAGGGACACAGAACGTGAGACGGTTTTTAATCAGGTCACTCCATGCCTGGAGAACTCTAAATACCAGAACGAACTACTTAAATCTAATCTGCAACAAAACCGACCCACCTTCCCTTCCCCCTCCCCCCACTGTACTCAGGTACTGCCACATGTTTTCAAATTCTTTTTTCTTTTTTTTAACGTTTTTATTGGAGTATAATTGCTTTACCATGTTGTGTTAGTTTCTGCTTTAAAACAAAGTGAATCAGTTATACATATACATATATCCCCATATCTCTTCCCTCTTGCGTCTCCCTCCCTCCCACCCTCCCTATCCCACCCTTCTAGATGGCCACAAAGCACAGAGCTGATCTCCCTGTGCTATGTGACTGCTTCCCACTAGCTATCTGTTTTACATTTGGTAGTGTCTATATGTCCATATAGACACTACCACTCTCTCACTTTGTCCCAGCTTACCCTTCCCCCTCCCCATGTCCTCAAGTCCATTTTCTAGTAGGTCTGCGTCTTTATTCCCGTCTTGCCCCTAGGTTCTTCATGACCTTTTTTTTTTTTTGATTCCATATATATGTGTTAGCATACAGTATTTGTTTTTCTCTTTCTGACTTACTTCACTCTGTATGACAGACTCTAGGTCCATCCACCTCACTACAAATAACTCAGTTTTGTTCCTTTTTATGGCTGAGTAATATTCCATTGTGTATATGTGCCACATCTTCTTTATCCATTCATCTGTTGATGGACACTTTGGTTGCTTTCATGTCCTGGCTATTGTAAATAGAGCTGCAATGAACATTGTGGTGCATGACTCTTTTTGAATTATGGTTTTCTCAGGGTATATGCCCAGTAGTGGGATTGCTGGGTCGTATGGTAGTTCTATTTTTAGTTTTTTAAGGAACCTCCATAATGTTCTCCATAGTGGCTGTATCAATCTACATTCCCACCAACAGTGTATGAGGGTTCCCTTTTCTCCACACCCTCTCCAGCATTTATTGTTTGTAGATTTTTTGATGATGGCCATTCTGACCGGTGTGAGATGATATCTCATTGTAGTTTTGATTTGCATTTCTCTAATGAGTAATGATGTTGAGCATTCTTTCACGTGTTTGTTGGCAATCTGTATACCTTCTTTGGAGAAATGTCTATTTAGGTCTTCTGCCCATTTTTGGATTGGGTTAAATCTAATCTGCAACAAAACCGACCCACCTTCCCTTCCCCCTCCCCCCATTGTACTCAGGTACTGCCACATGTTTTCAAATTCTTTCTTTTCTTTTTTCTCTTCTTTTGTTTTTTTCTTTTTTCTTAAAATTCTGCTTGAAAGCTTTTGCTTGAAATTCATTTCCTGACAGTTCTGGAGGCTGGAAGTCCAATATCAGGGTGCCAGCGTGGTCAGGTTCTGGTGAGACTCTTCCTGGCTTGCAGAAGGCGGCCTTTTTTCTATTTTCACATGGCAGAGAGAGAGTGGTCTCTTTCTCTTTTTATAAGGAAACTCATCCCATCATGAAGTTCCCACCCTCATGACCTAATCTAACCTAATGACCTCTCAAAGGCCCCGTCTCCAAATGCGATCACATTGGGAATGAGGGCTTCAACACATGAACTTCGGGGTGAGGGGACACAGTCGTTCAGTCCATAACAACATTCCTTTTGATTTTCATTATAGAAATGTATGTACAAATTCTTAGAGGAATCTTGTAATTGAAAGACCATGGACTTTGGGGCTTGAGAGATAAAAGTTGAAGCTATAGCCCCATTACTATCCACCTTTGTGGTTTGGACAAATTATTTCACTTCTGAGCCATTAAAAATGTATTTTTTTTTAATTTAGATATAACTGACAATAGCAATATGTTAGTTTCAGGTGTACAACAAAATGATTCAATATTTGTGTATATTGTGAAATGATCACCACCACAAGTCTAGTTCACATCCGTTCACCATAGTTACAAACATTCTTTTTTCTTGTGATGAAAGCACAGGGACTATAGTTAATAATATAACTGCTTGTATATTTGAAAGTTGCTAAGAGAGTAGATCTTACAAATTCTCATCAAATTGTTTCTTGAATGCCTGTCACATCTGCAGCATTGGCATTTGGTAGTGGCCGTATTTGACATGTGTGAGGAATGAGCCTCAAGATGGAAATTAGACTCACAGGACATTTATGTCATTTATTCATCTAACGAGTAGCTTTTTTCAGCCCTACTCTGTGTAAGATGGTCTTTCAGTGACTCTAATGAAGCAAGTTGTTTGCTTTATTTTGTTTTTTAATCAGAGGGAAGTGAAGAAATATAACTGGAATAAAATAAGAATGAAGAAAATACACAGAAAAGAGAAAAAGGTGCCGAATCACAAAGCTGGCAGTTACAGTCATTTCAGGAAGGCAGATTCTTATCTGACCAGAGCAGAGTGTGAAATTTGGCACTCTGACTTTTTTTTGTTTCTTCTTGCCTTTGTTTTCCCCCATGGAGAAGGGCAGTGACACTCTGCAGTTAGCACTGAGTCCACACTTGGAGGCTGAACCAGAGTTTGATCTTCTGGTCTGCTCGCTTTGACCACTTGATCATGGGATGGAATGTGCCCCATACACCTCTCAAAGGCCTCCCTGCCTAGGGTGGGGGACAGCACCCTCCCCCTCGAAGCAAACTGAACGGCTTGGTATTTAAACTTTCAGCAATTCTCTCTGCTCAAAGAAATAACACTCAAGTAGAAAGTTAGACTCTCTGTATCTGCTTCCCATTTGCTTCCAACTCATACCCCGAGTCCTCTGGTTGGAAGGTCACCTGCCTTCCCCAGCTCCCCAGTTCTTCCAGGGCCTGGAGGACGGACTCCTTTGTAAAAATCCTCCTGTAACAGAGAGCTTTGTGCTCCAGTGGAAAAACTGGCTGCACAGAAAGCCTCTACCCATGTATAATTTAGCATGGTTACCTGGGGCGGCAGCCACAGCTCAGAGGACCATGTCACATGCGCCTCGGGGTCCCCATCTAAAACTGGGGCATCTCATGACAGTGGAGGGAGAGGATAATGTCTGTCTTGTTCCCTGCATTGGTGTCACAATTACAACTGAAAAGACACAGTGGAGATAGGCGATTCTTAAAGGAACAGCCCACAGAACATCGCTGGCAGAGGCGAGGACAATAGCTGGCCAGACACACTCATGGTCCTGAAACTCTCCCATCACACTGCAGAGGAAAATGCCAGGAAATCCATGCTGAAGCCCAGTGGACAGGCTCTCCTAAACATGGATCAGCTGCTCTCCACCACTGCATGGGAAGGAGAGAGGAAGGATCAACTATAATGTGGACGTGTCCAGGTAGAACTGCGGACACTTTTAGATTTTTTTAAAAGTCAATGTGTAAAGTAAGTTTTCACGGGACTGATCAAGAGAAAAGCAGGGACAGAAAACTGGCCGGACCACATGGAACCCCGCTTGAAGAAGGGACATCACATGGGAAAAGCTTGCAGAGGGACTTTTGCAAAACTGGCTGTGGCTTAATCCCTCCAACAGGATGAGGCAGAAGTAAAAAGCAAGTTCAAGTTAAGGGGAAAGGCCCCTTGAAGGCCTGCCAGCCAGCTCCTGGGTGCTTTTCCTTACATGTCAACATCACTGTGCTGCTGCAGGACCCACTCGAGAAGGCTCAGTGTAACCTCATCCTTGCTGGCAAGTGGCCCCTGGCATGGGCCACTTCCCAGATAGAAAGCCTGGCACGACTCACCCCCCACTGAAAAACAGCACCCAGGACTTGGAATGTGTCGACAGGAAGGCAGCTTTACGAGGGCAGATGCCCAGGAAAGCAACTGACTGAGAAACCTCTGGTCCCTTGAGTTAGTTGATTGGCAGGAAGTAATAGGCTGAAGCCAACTGAGGGCTGCACAGTGGTCCACATGCCTAGGCAGGGTGGCCTTTGAGAGGTGTGTGGGGCACACTCTATCCCGTGATCAAGTGGTCAAAGCGAGCAGACCAGAAGATCAAACTCTGGTTCAGCCTCCAAGTGTAGACTCAGTGCTAACTACAGAGTGTCACTGTCCGCAATTGTAACCCCGCTGACAATTGCCTTTGCAATGCACAGAAAGTTTAAATTTACTTATTGCACAAAAACATTGTAAAACAACAGAAATCAAATATCTAGCCCTCCAACGTTACAAAATCTTAACATGAGGTTTCAGGAGAAAGGATTTTAAAAATGACATGGTGGTTGTTTACTTCAAGTGGTAGAGCTGCTCCTGAAAACTTGTGCGTATATTAGCCGTATACAAAACAAACCCTTCTTAAAATGCACCAGGTAACAGGCATGTTTTAAGCCCTTTAATTGCATTTGCTCATTTAGCTTTCAGAAGCCCTGCAAGTAAGCATTATTGATATCTTTTATTACCTTCATTTTGTAGGTGGAAAACTGTGACACAGAAAGGTTGAGGAACTTGCCCAAGGCTGCAGAGCTGGGTTTGGACTGGGTACCCAGCTTTCTGAGCCCACGTTCCTAATCACAGGGTACACTGCCTCCCAATGGACTCATGGGGAGTTAGTTCCCTGACCAACACCTGTCCTTCCCAAATACACAGTTTATAAAGATGTATTGTCACACCTGGTCAGGTTTGATGTGAACCACACCCCACACTTAAAGCCTTTAAAGGACATAAATGCTTGTTTCCTAATAAGTCATCATACAGCTAAGACAGAGCTGAACTCATAAAGAAACCCCTGATGCCTCATCTTTGGTGGATGCCCATATCCATTCCCCCTTTTTCTTTCCTAGAAACACCCCAAATAGCTTTGGGTAGCAATATACCCAGTTAAAAACACTTACCTCCCTACAGAGGATCTACAAAAAAGCCTCAGCTAACGTCATATTTAATAGTCAAAGACTGAGTGCTTTCCCCCTAAGATCAGGAAGAAGATGAGGCTGTCCATTATCTCCACTTCTATTCAACATTGTACTACAGGTCCTGGCCACAGCAATAAAGCAAGAAAAAGAAATTAAAGGCCTAGGGCTTCCCTGGTGGCGCAGTGGTTGAGAATCCCCCTGCTAATGCAGGGGACATGGGTTCGAGCCCTGGTCTGGGAGGATCCCACGTGCCGCGGAGCAACTAGGCCCGTGAGCCACAACTACTGAGCCTGCGCGTCTGGAACCTGTGCTCCGCAACAAGAGGGGCCGTGATAGTGGGAGGCCCGCGCGCCGCAATGAAGAGTGGCCCCCGCTTGCCACAACTGGAGAGAGCCCTTGCACAGAAACGAAGACCCAACGCAGCCAAAAATAAATAAATAAATAAATTAATTAATTAAAAAACAAAAAAAAAAAGAAATTAAAGGCCTAGAATTTGGAAATGAGTAAGTAAGACAGTCTTCATACAAAAAGACGTGATGTTTTATGTAGAAAATCCTAAGGACTATATAATAAAGCTACCAGGACTAATAAGCCAATTAAGCAAAATCACGAAATACTAGACTCTGATATACAAAAGTCAATTGTATTTCTGAATTCTAGAAATGAACAATGGGAACTTGAAATTTCAATGCTGTTGCAGTAACATCAAACATATGAAATACTTACGGACACCTTTTACAAATTACTTGCAATATCTGTGCATGAAAACTGAAAAAATGTTGCAGAAGGAAATTTAAAAGGAGCACCTAAATAAAGGGAGAGATATACAGTGCTTGCGGGTCAGAGAACTCCATATTGTTAAGACATCATTTCTTCTCACCTTGATCTACAGATTCAACACAATGCCAATCAAAATCCCAGCAGATATTTGTGTAGAAATTGAGAAGCTGATTGTAAAACATATGGAAATACAGAGGACTTAGAATAGTCAAAACAATTTTGAGGGGAAAAAAAAAAAGGTGGACGATTCACTAACTGATTTCAACACTTAATATAATGTGACAGTAAACACAACAGTATGGTATTAGGATAAGGATGAAATGTAGATGAATGGAAAAAAGTAGAGAGTCCAGAAATAGAGCCATACATGCATGGTCAACTGATTTTCAGCAAAGTCACCAAGGTAATTGAATGGGGAAAAAACAGTCTTTTCACCAAATGGTGCTAGAACAACTGAATAGCCACATGCAAAAACAAACAAACAAATGAATCTCACTCTTACTTCACACCATATACAAAAGTTAACTCCAAGTGGATCATGAACCTAAAGGAAAGAGATAAATCTACAAAACTTCTGGAAGAGACTATGTGAGAAAATTCTAGTGACGTTGGGTTAGCCGAAGATTTCGTGATACATGACACAAAAAGGTTGAATTTCACCAAAATTAAAATTCTGCTCTTTCTGACACTGTTAAGAAAATGAAAACATGGGTAATGGATTAAGAGAAAATATTTGTGAATCACATATATAATAAAGGGCTTCCATACAGAATTTATAAAGACATCTTACAATTCAATAGTAAGAAAACAAAATCCAGTTAAACAAACAGGCAAGAAATTTGAACAGACACTTCACCAAACAATACAAACGAATGGCAAATAAACACATGAAAAAGATTTGAGAAATGCAAATCAAGACCGCAATGAAATACCACTCTACACCCACTAGAATGGCTAAAATGAGTAAGACAGGCAATGTTAAATACTGAGGATGCAGGGCAACTAAAAGTTATTGCTGTTGGGAATGCAAGTGGTTCAGCCACTTTGGAAGGCAGTTTGGCAGTTTCTTATAAACATATACCTACTATGAACCCAGCCATTCCACTCCTAGATATTTACAAAAGATAAATAAAAACATATGTCCATACAAAGACTTGCACGAGAATGTTCATAGAAGCTTTGTTCATACTAGCAAAACTGGAATCAATCCACACATCCACCAACTGGTTAATGGATAAACAAATTGTAGTGCATCTGTACCAAGGAACAGTACCCCACATTAAAAAGGAACACCCAACGACTTGGATGGATCTCAAAAGCATTTTGTTAAGTGATAGAAACCAGATATAAGAGACTATGCACTATGCTATTCCATTTATATTATATTATAAAAAAGGCAAACCTACAGCAAAAGAAAAATCAATGTTTTCCAGGAGTCAGAGTCAGGGGGAGGGATGAGACGAAAAGGGGCACAAAGAAATGTTTTTGGGGTGATGGAAATGTTCTATTGTGGTGGTGATTATAGGACCATATGCATTCGTCAAAGCTCACTGATAAAACACTTGAAATTGGTGAATTTTAATATATAAAAATTATATATATTATTTTACAATATATATATTTATAATTATATTTATATATATGTAAAGTAAAAAGCTGACTTTTTTTTAGTTTATTTATTTTATTTTATTTATTTTTTGCTGTGTTGGGTCTTCATCGCTGAGCACGGTCTTTCTCTAGTTGCGGCGAGTGGGGCTACTCTTCGTTGCGGTGTGCAGGCTTCTCATTGCGGTGGCTTCTCCTTGCGGAGCACAGGCTCTAGACATACAACCTTCAGTAATTGTGGCACGCAGGCTCAGTAGTTGTGGCTCTCGGGCTGTAGAGCGCAGGCTCAGTAGTTGTGTTGCACGGGCCCAGTTGCTCCGTGGCATGTGGGATCTTCCCAGACCAGGGCTCGAACCCGTGTCCCCTGCATTGGCAGGCAGGTTCTTAACCACTGTGCCACCAGGGAAGCCCAAAAAGCTGACATTTTTTAAATGCTCACCTCCCCAGACTCCTTTGCAACCAGGGTTAGACATGGGACCCCCACGGCCAATGAAAGTAGGCAGAGGTTTACTGGGTGGTGCTTCTGTGAAAACTGTTTTCCTGATAAAAGAGAGCCTGAGCTGGCATGTGCCTTCTTCTCTTTGTCCTTTTTCTAGTTTCCTGCTTGGAACTCAGCTATCTTGTGGGTGTAAGAACAGTTAAAAGCCACACTAAGGAGTTGTAT